>NC_133120.1:133465310-133786686 GCF_033568475.1 Henckelia pumila
TCATCATAAACCAACATATCAGTAGCTACAAACTTCGAACTACATGCTGGAAATCATATCACATACAAATGACGTTCGTTCTTCGATCGGATTTTGAATATACAAGATATAAAGGCTCAAGAACACTTATTCATGCTCATAATCTGATTTCATCAATATTCTGATTTTGAAACATGCTGGAAACAAAATAATACTTAAACCAAATCGTATATCTCGTTGCAAGGATTCCAGAACTATGCTCGAAATTAAATTTGGACAATCGGATCAAAAGATACGAAGGTTTGAAAATGAAAAGCAAGCTGAATTCTGAAAGCGGAAGGTCTCTCACATTTTTTCCTCTGAAATTCTGAATAACTTATACACAATACATGTATAAAAGCTGACTCAACACTTGGAATTCTGATATGTATAAACATAATTGCAATTTAGTCCCTAAAAACTTCAAAAATTGCAAAACATACATCGGCCCTCTTTTTAATTCAATTTCAATCCTAAATAATTTAAGAATATTAGAATTTAAATCTAAACTCTAAAAATTCTCAAATTAAATATTTTTTGATTATATTTAAATAATCTTGGATTAAATCAAATAATCTCGGGCCTTACATTTTCAACCCAAATCAGAACCTCATGAGCCTACGAGGCTCTCTTGGTTCGGTCCTTCCAAATTGTTCGGTTCTTTGGGACTCCCGGACCCTTTTTTAACGTTTCATAGCTGAGTTTTCACCTATTTTCCCAAACAATAAGAGTCATGTCATGTAGTACACTGGGACGTCGCATCAAGAGGTGACTCCCATACCATAAGAATAAGTGAATAAAAATAACCTGACCCGAATCCACGGAACCCATCCACAAAACTCAGGTCTGATCAACCTCTCTACTAGTAATATTAAGGTAAAGACTCAACATGATAATGCATGTAGCAGTATTAACCGTGGAATAATAAATGCACATAATTCATGAAAATATAGAACATGCATACTCAACCAGGATATCTTGGATAGTACGTATGTACCTCTATTAAGCAACTCAGGCAACCTAGCAACATTGGCTCTATAGTCCAAGCCTATATGCAGATAATCATCATATCACTTATTGTCTTTTAAAAGCCTTAAATAGACCGATAACTACTCACAGAAGCTAATAAAAGTCTAGACTTATACCTGTATCCGTCGTTAGTATTGGTTCGGTGGCTTAGATTTTCTAGTGGAAATTAATGGGATCAATATAATACAAACACTAGAGTCCTAAAAATATGCAAATAGAGTCCTAGGCAAATTAGAATTACTTTGGCAGGTGTTTTGTTATCCATAAATTAGTATGTTGTATAAATAGATATTGATCAGCAAAACCAAAGAAGTCATGGCAAAACCAATTTTTTCTCTCTCAATAAAACTTTCAAGTTTATCTTCTTCCTTTTGTGTGTTGAATCCTTTCAATCTCGTGTTCTCGTAGTAGGAATTTCCGGTTTCTTATCAACTGGCATCAGAGCCCAGCCTTCGATCTGGGAGAATTATCATGATGGGAACCACACGATTTGATATCAAAAAATTAACTGGGAAAAACGACATCGGACTATAGAGATTGAAGATGCGCACCCTTCTAGTTCAACAAGGTCTTGAATTGGCATTGAAGGGGGAGAAGAAATTCCCAGTGACACTCATGGATAAAGAAAACAATGATATTCTTGACAAAACTCATAGTTCCCTAATTCTCTGTATCGATGATAAAGTTTTGAGAGAAGTCTCGAAAGATAAATTTTCCTCAGAAATATGGCTCAAATTAGAAAATCTAAACATGACAAAGTCACTAGATAACATGTCATATTTGAAACATAAGTTATATTCTTTCAAGATGATCAGAGGAAGATCTTTGGAAGATCATCTGGACGATTTCAATAAAATCATTCTTGATTTGGAAAACATTGACATCAACTTAGATGATGAAGATCTGTAGTAGCTCGGTTCCATTTTACAAGATTAAGTGATTTAAACATGTTAAGAAAATGTCATATAATTTTAAAAGTGGAAAAACATGTTTAAGGATTCATTATTTGGTAAAAATAAGAGGAAAATCAGATCCGGAACATCCAAAAATGGTAGGAAAGGTCCTGGGGGTCTCATACAGTCCAGAAACAGCCAAACGAGAACGTTGCATCCGAAGCAGAACGCTGCATCCAATGCAGAATGGACGCAACGAACCGCCAACAGATGCAACGTTCCCTGTCAGGGACAGATGTTCGATTTGCATGAAATTGGATTGACGTGTGGCAGGACAGGTGGAGAACGGACGCAACGTTCCTAGAATGAACGCAATGTTCTCCGTCTATAAATAGGGGTTCCGAGATCCACATTTTCACACCAATTTACAACTTCTCTCTCGGTCTTTAGTGTATTCTAGGGGTTTTGGGGTGTTTCCAGCCTTCCTAGTCTTGGTCCGGAGTTTGGCCAAGGGCTCCGGGGTTGCGGCGGAGTGGTGCCCAAGTTCTGGGGCAGTCATCATCAGCGGGCTGACGACGGACGCAGATATAGCTCTGGATTCTTATAGTAAATAGGGAGTATGCTATAGCATAGTTAAGGCTTTTAGAATAAGATTATAATGCATGAGTACTTTGCATTATAGTGCGGATTATAGGCTTGGACATACTGCTGGTCTAGCTTGCCTAGTTTATGAGGTACTGAAGTATTATTCGAGATATCCAGATTGAGTATGCATGTATTATGTGTTTGCATGGATTATGTGATTGCATGTTTTATATGCCTTTATATACAGCATGTCATGACTGTATGTTGCATACATGAGCATATTGAGTCTTTACCTTAGAGGTATCCTGTAGTAGGACGCTCACCCTACGAGTTTGTGGATGGTTGGATACATAAGTCTTGTGTTAGGTCACCGTGATGGTTGGACACTTGTACTAGTATCAGGTCACCATTATCCATTGGGTATATGAGTCACCTCTTGAGGCGACAGCGTAGCGTGCTATATACCCTGGGCCCGGTCTTTGAGCATGTTTCTTGACCTGAGAGTCTTGGTATCCAGTTCACTTGCATACATGCAAACATAACACCGTATACTCATACTCTCGTACTGAGCTTATCATGCTCACGTCCCATACTTTGTTGTATCTGGACACCCTATTCCACGGGGCAGGTCTGCGGCTGGACGATGCGGGTGGTTCCAGGAGGGCTTAGGCGTTGGATGACCAGCAGGGCTTTGTCTAGGCTTTTGTTTCATTTGTATTTGGGTTAATACACTGGATTTTATTCGATATGATTGTAAATAATATTTTATTATTTTTTAAGTTTTCAGCTGTTTAATTTCTGATTTATTTAATTAAGTTAAATGCATGCTTAAACTTCTGATTAGTAGGTGATCACGGTGCGCGTCACTACAAGATCAGACACCCTCACTTCTCAAATATCTACTGAGTGAATTTGAGAATATTGCTGATACACTGCTATATGGCAGAAACTCTTTAACATTAGAAGAAGTGCAAACGACTCTTTCTTCAAAAGAGTTGAATAAAATATCAATAGGGATGGAAAACTCTAAGGCGGAGGGCCTTAGTATCAAAGAAAGATCAAAGAAACAAGATTTTAAGTCAAGGACTCAAAACAGATCCAAATCAAGAGAGAAAAAAAAGTGTTTTGTGTGAAAAAATGATGGAAATCTCAAGAAAGATTGTCCCGAACACAGAAGAACACCATTCGATAAGAAAAAATGAATATGGAGATGTCAACGTGGCCTCTGAGGGGTATGAAAGTTCTGAGGTTTTTTGTGTGTGTTGGGTATTCAACCAAAGTCCCACATTAGAAGATCAAGGGAAAGATCATGAGTTAATATATAAAATGATATCTCCATTGGTATGAGGCATTTTGGGTGATTCCAAAAGCAAAACCATTAAGGTTTATGACCAAAGTGGACAATATCATACCAATGTTGAGATATTCGGATTCCATTGCTCAACAAGTGGCGCCGTCTGTGGGAACGAGTCAAGGTCTGATCGAGCCAATGTGGGTAAAATCCCCAAAGACTTGAACAAAGAAGGTGAGGGCTCTCGGTAAAAATCCGTGATAAGCTCTCGAGGCGGTGATGCTCCTGGTCTTTCATGTAAGGCGCATGCCCCAACGCATTTAAGAGGAGTGGCCTCGATTGAAGGATGGATTAAGGGGAGGCCCGGACCATGTGAATGATCGTGGGACTTCGTTTGAGGGGAGGATTTTTGGGTATTAAACCAAAGTCCTACATTGGAAGATCAAGGGAAAGATCATGTATTAATATATAGAATGATATCTTCATTTATATGAGACCGTTTGGGTGATTCCAAAAGCAAAACCATGAGAATTTATGCCCAAAGTGGACAATATCATACCAATGTTGAGATAATTGGATTCCATTGATCAACAGTGTGGGAGAGAAGAAGACTAGTCAAGAATTGGTTCTTGACTCAGGGTGTTCCTATCACATGTGTCCGCACAAAAATTGGTTTCTATCATACAAATATATGGATGGAGTCGGGTATTGCTTGGTAATAACAAGGCACGCAAAATAATTGGCATTGGTTCCACTAAGTTGAAGCTTATGGATGGTACCAAAAGGATCTTGCAAGAAGTTCGACATGTACCGGAGCTAAGAAGAAATCTGATTTCCCTGGGAATGTTTGACACTAATGGATTTTGCTACAAAATTGAAGGTGGAGTCCTAAATGTCACTAAGGGCTCAATGTTGATGATGAGGGCAAATCTTGGAAATCGAGTTTATCTTTTGTAAGGGAAAGTAGTGATTACCTATGGAAGTGCTGCAATAGGTCCCCCAGCTTTCAAGGCCTAAAATATGGCACATGCGTCTGGCTCACATTAGTGAGGCAGGGATCAAAAAACTTAGTAAGCAAGGCTTGCTTGAAGATGATAAAGTAAGCGAATTGGAATTCTGCGAGCATTGTATATTGAAAAGGCAAAGAGACTCAAGTTTTATAAAGGTATGCACAACACCAAAGAGATACTTGATAAGTCCACAGTGACTTGTGGGGACCTTTAAGAACACCCTCACAAAGCGGAGAAAGGTATTTTCTATCCATAATTGATTATTTCTCACAAAGAGTTTGGATTTATATTTTGAAGAACAAGAGTGACACTTTTGAAAGGTTCAAAGAATGGAAAATCCAAGTAGAATAGAAAGTCAAGAAGCTAAGGACCGATAATGGCTTGGAATTTTTTGGGGATGAGTTTAATAAATTCTATATAAAACATGGTATTGGCAGACACCATACAGTTAGGAGGACTCCACAACAAAATGGATTGACCGAGAGAATGAATCAAACTGTTATTGAAAAATTTAGATGCATGTTGTCAAATGCAAATCTATCCAAGGTTTTATGGGCAGAGAAAGTGATGACAGTCACGCTCCTTATAAATAGGAGTCATTCCTCAGCTATTGATTTTAAGAAACTAATGGATAAGTGGACTGAATATACACCTAGTCTTGAAAGTCTTAGAGTTTTTGGTTGTGTGTCTTATGCACACATAAACCAAGGGAAACTGGAATCAAGAGCAGTTAAGTGCATGTTCCTGGGCTATCCAGATGGAGCCAAAGGCTACAGGTTGTGGAGTAATGAAAAGGAAGTCCCTGAGATATTGATAAGTAGAGATGTAGTCTTCAAACAGGATGAAATGTATCATACTCGCCAGTAGCTGAAAGAAACTCACAAAAACCCATTAATGATGATAGATTGCAGCTTGAGGTGGAGCCCGTTGGAAATTTTGTGATTGTGAGATTGAAATAAACTCAAATTAGATGCAATCTGAAACTGAATAATGCGATCTAGATGATTATCTTCTAACGAGAGACAGAACTAGAAGGAATATCAAACACCAAACAAATTTGGACATGCTGATCTATTAGCTTTTGCCCTTACAGCAGTCGCCAAGGTTGAGAGTGAAGATGAACCACTGACTTTTAAAGATGCTATCAATAGTAAGAACTCCAAGAAATGGTGGATAGCAATGCAAGATGAAATGAAGTCACTTGAAAGGAACTAAACATTGGAATTGGTGGAACGACCAATTAGACAAAGATTTTTTGGTTTCAAGTGGGTTTACAAAGTGAAGGAAGCTATCCCAGAAGTCGAGGCTGCAAGGTTTAGAGCCAGGCTAGTGGCAAAAGGTTTTACACAACATGAGGGAGTAGATTACAATGAGGTCTTTTCTCCAGTGGTTAAGCATAGCTCCATTAGGATGCTACTGTCATTAGCAGCCAAAGAAGACACGAAAATAGAACAACTTGATTTAAAGACTGAATTCTTGCACGGTGAGTTGTAAGAGAAGATTTTTATGTTGCAACCCGAAGGTTTCATTAAACCAAGAGAAGAAAACAAAATGTGACTCTTGAAAAAATCCCTATATGGTTTAACACCATCCCCACGCCAATGGTATGGAAGGTTTTATTCATTTATGCCCAAGGTTGGCTTCATTAGAAATGAATTTGATAATTGTTTTTACTGTCAGAGAAATAAAGATGGAATTGGTATCTACTCACTACTTTATGTTGATGACGTGTTGGTTGCATCCAAAAGCAAATCTGATACTGAGTTGGTCAAGTAACTATTAAGGAGTGAGTTTGAAATTAAGGAAATGGGGAAGGCAAGCAAGATTCTTGGGATGGAAATCAAGAGAAACCGAAGTGCTGGTTTGCTTTCTGTTTCCCGAAGCAGTTACATCCAAAAGGTTTTGAAGAAATTCAACATGGAAGAGTCAAAACCAGTGCTCACTCCATTAGCACAATACTTCAAACTGTCACTTGAAGATTCACCTAAATCTAAAGAAGAGATTGCTTATATGGAGAGAGTTCCTTATGCAAATGCTGTAGGCAGTCTCATGTATGCCACGGTTTGTAGGATGTTCCAATGCTGCCCTTGGGGTTGCTACCTAAGGGAAGATCGAATGGCCAACATCGATCTGCAGATCAAATCATTTGATCTGCAGATTGATCAAGACCGTTCATGCTTCCTTGGGGTAGCAAGCCCTAAGGGCAGCATGAACTGGTCCTGGTTTGTACTAGGCCCAATCTTGCTCATGCATTAAGCTTAGTAAGTCGATATATGAGTAAAATTGCCAAGCGTCATTAGGAGGTTGTGAGGTGGATTTCTCGATACCTTAGAGGAACAATAAAGTGGGACTGGTATATGAGAGGAATGAAGAGAATGAGAGAGTGGTGAACTGTTTTATAGATGCTGACTTTGCTGGATTTCTTGACTCTAGAAGGTCATTAACAGGATATTCTTTCAAGCATCATGGAAACTTGGCAAGTTGGAAGTGTAATTTGCAGCATGTCGTGTACTTATCCACAACAGAGACAAAATTCATTGCCTTAACAGAGGCAATTAAAGAATCTATTTGGATGAGTGGAATGGCTGGAAAGTTGGAAGGAAAACATGTGAAGTCCAAGGTGTTTTGTGACAGCCAAAGTGGCATACATTTAGTTGAGAGCCAAGTATACCATGAAAGAACAAAGCACATTGATATTAAGATTTATTTTGTGAGGGAAATAATCACAAATGGAGAAGTGTGTGTGGATAAGAACTCAATAGAGGAGAATCCAACAGATGTGATGACCAAATTACTACATGGCCCCAATTTCAAGCACTGTCTAAAGTTATTTCGTCTGGTTGAAGTACAATCTAGCCAAGGTGGAGAATTTGTTGGTTCTGTGGCTTAGATTTGATAGTGGAAATTAATGGGATCAACAAACACTAGAGTCCAACAACTATGCAAATAGAGTCCTAGGAAAATTAGAATTAATTTGGCAGGTGTTTCGTTAGCCACAAATTAGTACGTTTGTATAAATAGGGATTGGTCAGTAAAACCAAAGAAGTCACGAAAAAACCAATTTTTGCTCTCTCAATAAAGCTCTCAAGTTTATCTTCTTCCTTTTGTGTGTGTTGAATCATTTCAATTTCGTGTCCTTCACAGCAGAAATTTATGGTTTCTTATCAGTTAGCCCTTTGATGCAATGGTCTCAAAACCTAAACATGACTTTGTTATGATCCCGATAGCTCCTTGCCTTCGAACCGATGCCTAAAACCACTAGAATCAAGCTATAATTCTAAAGAAAGAGAGAGAGAGAGAGAGAGAGAGAGAGAGAGAGAGAGAGAGAGAGAGAGAGAGAGAGAGAGAGTGTGGTGTGAAGAAATGATTGCCTTGAGCCCCTATTTATAGATGACAGTCGGACCTTCCGATCAGACTTTGGAGCTACCGATCTTTATCCATCGAATGCGTGTCCCTGATTGGATAACACACTGTTACCGATGGAGTTTGGACCTTCCGAATTGGGGTTCGGAGCTTCCGATCTATCTCACGTTAAGTCACCAATCAGAAAGCCCATACTTTCTTATCCAAAGGCGATCGGACCTTTCGATCATGAGTTCAGAGCTTCTGAACTCACCCTATTCCTCCGAAGTACAACGTTGTTTCCGAACTGATCTTCGGAGCTTTCGAATTGTCCAATAACTTGAATCCCTTGGAACTATTTTCGATCGTTCCGAATCCGATTTCCAACTCCTTAAACCCAATTAAGAATCTTAATCATGTTTAGGAAACTTAATTAGGAAATCGGACAACTACAGGCCGAATTCCCGGTTCAGTCTCATATGTTAGACATTTTTTTCGGTTCGGTCCCAAATATTTTTATGTTCTCAGTTTAGTCCTAAACGTTTCAAAAATTAGCTCGAGTTGATCCTTCTATCAATTTAATTGTTAAAACTAACGGATAAAAGACTGATTCACTCCGAGATGATTGACTCCTTTCTCGATTTGGTCCCAAAATTTTCAAAGTTCTCGATTTAGTCCTAAATCTTTGTAAATTTTGACCGAGTTGATCCTTTCATCAATTTTGACTAAGTGGGTATTTGACAGAGCTTATGAGCTCTTGAAAACATCTTATAGGTTGTTTCATAACTTATAAGCTCTTGAAATTTGTTTTACAACTTTTTTTTTCAAACATCTTATAAGCAGTCAAAATAAGTTGTTTGCCAGTTTATAAGCCGTGTTTTTAAAAAAATAGGGTCACATCAATTTTTTTAGAAAAGATCTTATTTTGATGTTGAGTAACACTCCTGTGCAACGGTCTCATTCGTGAGACGGGTCAACCATATCCATATTTATAATAATAAGTAATACTTTTGACATAAAATGTAATACTTTTTAATGGATAACCCATATAAGAGACCCGTCACACGAATATAACCCGTGCAACGGTTGCATACAAGTGTTTGCCTTTGATGTTTCACTTCTCCATATTATCCTTATACATTTTATTAAATACCCACAATTTCATCTACCTATTTTTTGTACATAATTTATCAATTTTTCTTTAAATTAATTGAAAAATAGATTTATTTTTTTAATATATGTTTAAAATTTATGATAAATTAAAAATATTTTTTTATATATTACTATTTAAATTACTTTCATAGTATTATATCATTTTTGGTATTTTGACAATAGAAAGATCTTATAATATCAAACACATCAAAATCTTGAGTCATTTAAAATAAGTTCATCCGAACACTTTAATAGCTTATTTTTAAAATAAAACCTGACGACATACAAGTTGTTTTTAAAAAGTTTAGCCAAACACCCTCTGAGTTGGCCTCAAAATGACTCAATTAAAAATGGATAAATTTATCAATATCAACAATTACAAACTTTTATTTAATTTATTACTCATTTTTCCATAAAAATCGAAATTATAAAAAAAATCCCTAATTAAAAAAATTGAAACCTCAGTTCTTAAACATTTCAATGGAAAGATTAAAAAAACATAATCGACGAAAAATAATTCTAAATTCAACCAAATTACGACTTTAATGGAAAAAATTGTTTTTTATTTTAAATTTTTTGAAAAACAACCAAAATTTAAAGTTATATAGAAATGTCGGAATCCAATAACTAGAAAATGTTGTTAGGGTGCGAAAAAGAAAGGCGGATTTAACTGCTAGAGATAAATTATGTGCAGCAACGTCATTTTCATTCTCAATGTTGAGTCAAATTTTTTAGTGTGATAACAACGAGAAATAAAACTTTTTTGTCCCAGCTTGAATTTGATTAGAAAATAGCGCACCTGATTTGGGTTTTGGGAATTTTAGTCGTATGACAGTCATATGTCATGTTTACAGTTATTTTTGACCGTTAAATCGACAAAAGAACCAACTCGATCAAAATTTGTAAACGTTTAAGACTAAATCGACAACGCCGAAACATTTGTGATAAAACTGAGAAATGAGCCAAACATCTGGGACTGAACTGAGTTTTTTTCCGTCACATATCATGTCTACGGTTATGTTTAACGGTTAATTTGACGGAAGGATCGATTCAATCAAAATCTGTAAACCTTTAGTACCAAACCGGGAACGTTGAAACATTTGAGACAAATCGAGAAACATACCAAATATTTGAGACTGAACTGGGATTTCCCCCAATCTAAAATAAAAATTAAATTTGAATTTCAAAATTTTACGAGACAGGACCATTATCAATCTTTAAAGCTGGTAAAATGTTTTTTTAGGAACTTTTCCCAAACATTCTCTTTGTTCAGGTTAAGAATCATTTTCAGTTCAATGACAGCTCAGAAAAGATATGGCACAAATGGTAAGGCTTCTTGCAGTGAATCAACAATTCTCACCCCTTGTCCATGAGTAAGGATTGAAGAAATGCAGTTGGAAAGATGTAATTTTTTATCCTACCATCATAAATCTCATTATTATCAACTGCTAAATCAAATTTAAATCCTCAACTTGATGAAATTAAGGTGAAAAAAGGAGTGGTGGGTCTCCCCGTTTGATGACAAAAAAGGAATTAAAAACCATAAAAGAAAGAATAAAATACGAAAATTAACATAAAGTGCAGTCTCGCTCCCTTGCTTTCATTGATTGTGACCTATTAAATTTTTTTTTTTAACTTTCTTGCGCCCAGAAGGCTAGGTAGATTGCATTTCACTGTTTGCTTCATTTTCAAGAATTTAGTGCTTGCGTTTGTTCACATTGATGTTCTTTGTGTTGCTTCTGTTAGTGGGTCTTTTCTCGGGAATTAAGATGCGAATGGGTTAGATGGGAAGGAGAAGATCTAAGTATTAGGTTCAATAATACTGCAGTTTCATTGTGTCCAATATATGTACATATGCATATGTGAACTTGGACGAATCGAGATTGCCATTTTCTGGGCTCTGTGTGTGTTTTACTAACATGAGTTGAAATGTAGTGAAATTGTTATTTGGGGTTCAAGATTTGTGCGTGATGGAATCAAGAATGGACCAGTATGAGCTAATGGAACAGATTGGCCGTGGAGCTTTTGGTGCAGCAATTTTGGTCAATCACAAATTGGAAAAGAAAAAGTATGAGTTTGCGGTTTGTAAAGAAGTTACTTGATTCGTTTATCCAAGATTTATCAGTAATTGTTTTCCTGTTTATTGAAACTTTATTTGATCTTTTTTCGTTTCTCTAACGCAGGTATGTGCTTAAGAAGATTCGATTGGCTCGACAAACGGAACGTTGCAGAAGATCAGCTCATCAAGAGGTTTATTGATATTTGATGTCATTTATATATTTTATCAACTTAATTAGAATGTGTGTTGTTTGCTTTTTTTGATTCTATTGTTTGGTGTTTTTGTACCTGTTTGGCATCCTTAGTATTGATCTTTGATTTTTCAAAAAAAAAAAAAAGGTATTGATCTTTGAAATCTTGTGCTTCTTTCAAGTAATTTGGTTTGGTAATTATCTGGAAATACTCACGTAATCGCTGGATTTCTCAGTTGGTAGAAAAGGGAATTGATTTATGATGCTTCAATTGTGCTGAAATGCAAGAGGGGTCTTTTGGTTTATGAATATGCAGATGGCCTTAATTGCTCGGATACAACATCCGTACGTCGTTGAGTTCAAGGAAGCTTGGGTGGAGAAGGCAAGGGATCTTGAGGCTTCTCATTTCTTGTTTAATTTTCCTGCACACTGATCCAGAAAATATGAATTTAATACGTCATTTTTTTCTACTTGACTGTAAATTTCCAAATGCAAATGCAGGGTTGCTATGTTTGCATAGTTACTGGGTACTGTGAGGGCGGTGACATGTAAGTTTTACTCAGAACCATTTAAACTGGAAAGTACTAAACCATGTTTGATTGACGATTGTCCATTTCTAAATGTTTGCCTACAACAGGGCCGAGCTGATGAAAAGAGCCAATGGACAATACTTCCCTGAGGAGGTTGAAGTTCTTTGGTTTTTATTTGCAATATTTTTTGGGATATGTATATTTTGTTTTGATTAAGTCGAACCTTCTTTTTTTCTGCTCGGTTTCTGTCTTATCATTAAGTAGTTCAATAATGTTAATTTTGTACAATGTACAGAAACTATTGAAGTGGTTCACTCAACTACTGTTGGCAGTGGACTATCTGCATTCCAATTTTGTTCTACACCGGGACCTTAAAGTGCGGATCTGAATACTGGGGTTATAGTTTGTTTAAGTTCATGTAGTCTCTGAAATAATTCTGCTAACTGGTTGCTATTCCACTTTCCTGGCAGTGCTCTAACATCTTTCTTATGAAAGATCAAGATGTTCGTCTTGGTATGTCACTTTCGTTTCCTTTTTTATAGTTATATATCTTCATTCAGTGTTTGCCGCTGTACAAATTAATTGTTTTCTTACAATCCTTTCATTTGAATTTTGAGCAGGTGATTTTGGGCTTGCTAAAACTTTGAAAGCTGATGATTTGGCTTCTTCAGTAAGTGCTTGGATTTTTGTTTGATCACAGAGGTGTTTTAGAAGTAGGGATTTGTAAATCTTCAAAACGTGTGAAATGGCTGATGAGGTAGACAAAACTGCTAGCTTTTTGTGCATCTACTTCAATTTCTTGAAAATCATGCAGTGGTTTTCAACTATCATACCAAATGCTAATATCGTTTCCACTCGTACATAATTCTGTCAGACAATAGGGTATAATTTTTTGATAATCTTATTGTTGTCTTGTTTTTCGTACGCAGGTTGTTGGAACTCCCAATTACATGTGCCCTGAACTTCTTGCAGATATTCCATATGGTTTTAAATCTGATATATGGTCCCTCGGTATGCCCATTTTTCATTTTTATGTTATTTGACTAAGGATCATGATCCTACTTGCTTTGTGATGATAAACCTAAGTCTTAGTTATGATTGGCCCTTGCTAAACACTTCGAAGTAGGAAAGTTCCTACATGTGCTGTTACGACCACACGGATAAAAAAAGGAATAACAAAAAACAGAACGAATAATAAAACTCAGCCAAGGAACAAGTCCTTTACAAGAAGAAATACCAGCAATCCTCTTGCCCCTAGTCCAACCTAGCCTAACAACTAAATTACTGTGAAACAAATTAAAAAAGAAAAAGCGTGAATGCCGTGCCCTCTTGTAACAGTTCTTTATTTATTTCATTCCCCTTCCTAGATTCTTCCAATAATGGTCTAGGCCCTATATATTTCGGTATGTAAAATGTGCATAAAGGTCATCTGTACTATTACTACAACACAAAAGTCTTTACCCCATGCCATTAATGATATTTGTCTCAACATATTTTTACATGTACATTGTACAGTGCTTTGATATTGTACGTGAGCTTATAAATCATTAAGAGTTTTAGCTTTTTTGCCATTGTGTCTTGTATGCAAGGGTTCATGGCTGAATCACATATTGTCAGTTCAACTAACTCATTTATTCTGATGTCCGGTTTGTCATTCAGGCTGCTGTATTTATGAAATGGCTGCTCATCGTCCCGCATTCAAGGCCTTTGTAAGATTTCCCGTATTTGTTTATTTATGATTTTCTTGCCTCTAGAGCTGCACAAGCCACAAAGGCCTAACATAAGAAACACATATGAGAAAATCATTGCAGTTGAAAACAAGTTACATATTTCATCTGTCTCGTTCATTGTAAATCCAATGTTTTTGTTTGCTCTCTAGACACTTTGCGACCCTTTTACCTGCATTTTGTTTTCCAGAAGTTCAAATGGGTAACTAATTATTTAAGTACATTTTAATGCTCTTTAACAAGTCGAATACCTCTTCAGGACATGGCAGGCTTAATAAGCAAGATTAACCGATCTTCAATTGGCCCTTTGCCTTCCTGTTACTCTCCAACTTTGTAAGTGCTGAATCTTGTATGGTGTGTTTGCTTTTGTTTACCTAATTTCTCGGGTACTTTCTTTCATCTGTGGCATGTCTTTTTTTTTTTTTGGCTTTCTTTTCTGTCTTTTTGAACTGGTCACAATGATTTACCCTCAGACAGCTAAAATATTTGATGTCATTTGTACTATGAGACCTATTTATTACCCAAAAATGTGTTGCAAAAAACTATTGCCTATGACAAAATCTAAGTTTTGTTCATAATCATGCATATATTGATGTATAAGAAAATAAATAAAGACATTGTTGATACAACAGGAAAACACTTATCAAGAGCATGCTGAGAAAAAATCCCGAGCATCGGTTGAGTGTAAGAACTTCTAGAAACCAGTTCGAGTTTCATACACACATTAGCAATATCCTTAATCTGCATACGCAAATCTCATCACATTGCAGGCATCTGAACTTCTGAAGCATCCATATCTACAGCCCTATGTTGCTCAGTACCGTCCGTCATATAATCCAGAGAAACCTTTTGCCACACATTGTGACAGTAGAAAGAATGTGGCTGAAAGTCAAAGTAGCAACAGTTCTTGTAGTGATAGAGACAGCTTGATCTCGTGTGAAAGGAGTGTGCAGGGCATAATGGTCAATTGCGACCATAAAGCTACTGATACGGACTCCACTTCTATTGATGATGATCTTGGCTGTGGGGAGCTTCGCTTGGGTGATGGTATACAAGAGGTGGATTTTTCATTTAAACCACCACGAATGATTAAAAACATTATGATGGCTCTAAAGGAAGGAAAAACCAGAGAAAATTGTTCTCCTGTGAGAAGCAACTCTGTGAAAGCTAATCAAAGAATTCATATTGATGCATCTCCTAGAGTCATTAGACCCCTCCCTGGCAATTCTGGTCTTAAGGCTACCGCACCATCTGGGGCAGCAACAAGGGCGAGTTCTGATTCTGCTAAACGAGCACATGGAACTAATTCTTTGAAGCATCAGGTGGTAATCATGTCATTTTACGCCAAATGTGTGACGCTTTTTGCGGTTTTCTAAAAACCCTCAAGATGGGGTCTCTGTAATTTTTTCAAGCCATCTATTTTACTCAATTTTAGTTATTGTACCTTGCAGTTACCTGTTACAGAATGTCCCCCGAAGACCAAAGCTCGACATGAAGGGCTCCCACCTTCTGGTCCGGTAAAGGCAGCTGCAGAAGATGTAGTCTCTGTAAAGATGAGACTTAAAACCCCTCCTGGTCTGCATAGACAACCATCATTTCCTGCACGGATAAGGCAACTAGGATGTGACCCTCCTATTGTTGTTAATTATAATGAAAAGATCGGTCTTAGTGATGCACCGGGACCTGAAGCTTCGAAAATTTTGCATACTCCAAGAGAAATTATGCAGCAGCTTCAGACAGAGAGCTGCAATTCTGCATCATCTTCTGTGTCTATTCAAAGACTTGAGCTTTGTGATGTTGTGAAAACTCCTTTTCCAAGCATGTCAAAACTGGCACCTCCGAGTTGTGGGCAAGAAAATTTCCAAACCACTCATCAGCAAGAAACTGAGATTGATAGCAATGAGTCTAGACCGAGCTGGTCGACTTCTTCCTCATCACACTCAGAGAGACTAGAAAATTCCTCCAAGAATGGCGGTGGGAATAACTATAAATCTATAGTATGCTCCACAGGAACATTTGAAAAACACTCTGATCCTGAGTATATGAGTTCCAATGCAACTATGGAAATCCCCTTGTCTAGCACCAAAAATTTACTTTTAGGCAGAGAAGATACTTCAGCGACCAGTCCTAGCAGTATGGCTGATCGTTTGGCTTTGTCAAACGTCATTTCAACCCCGAGTGGCGATGACAAGTTCATGGTTAAGGAACTAAATTCATCAAACCAGAAGAATTTGCTGCCAGAAAAGGGAATTCTTGTGCAAAATGCAGTAAATGAAAAGCAAGCCGGTACTCATCTTCCCCCAGCTTTTGACGAAGTTATACATGTGATACGTCACAGTAGTTTTCAAGTTGGAACTGATCATACATTACACGAAAATGTCCATAGCAACATGGATATTGGTAAGCTGATAAATGTGGTAAAAGATGAGTATGATACCAAAGATCCATCTTCTTCATCACCTTCAAAACCATCTATTTTATCTGAGAAAGTGACGTATCCTGAAAATCATGAGATTCCTAATCCAAGTCTCTCTGAAGATCCAGTCACCAAGGAAATAGACATGACTAACATGAATCAAGATTCTCTTGAACCATCAAAACTAAACTCTTTCCCAACACTGGAGGAACCACGAGCCAAGGAAACGTTAGATGTCAATTCTTTCAGGCAAAGAGCAGAAGCACTTGAAGGACTTCTAGAATTGTCTGCGGATTTGCTCCAGCAGAATCGACTTGAAGAACTCACCGTTGTTTTGAAACCTTTTGGAAGGGAAAAGGTCTCTCCGCGTGACACTGCTATTTGGCTGGCTAAAAGTCTTAAAGGGATGATGCTCGACGAGACCGGACGTAATTCTTGAATTCTGGTGTTTGTCCTCTCTCTTTTCTCGTTCAACATCAAAGCTGGTGACTTTCTCGTTCAACATCAAAGCTGGTGACTTGTGTCATGTGTGTAACATTTCCTTGATTCAATGTTTTTTTTTTGTAATTCACAATGCAGTACCTGTATATAGCATAAAAATTCATTCCTTCTATGCCAAAATTTAAGAATACCATTTAGAATTTGTTGAGATCAATATGTCATGTTGAGATTCTTCGGAGTCTGAAGTTTAGTTGTATGTCTTGTTGGGCCCAAGTTTATATAAGATTCATTAATTTGTCAATGCTTCTAAAAGTTTTGCTATTATTCTGGTTCATGTTTTCTTCCTTTTTCTTTTTTTTTTTTCGTTCATGTTTTGTTCCTTATTTAATTGTTCGTGACATAATACGTAGAGTTATTTATTATCATCTAGTTCAAATGAATCAAATCTATCTTACAATTTTTGGTTATGGGGTGGCCATCGAGTTAGGTTTATGGGGGTTCAGGCTTTTTCTGCTGGGATATCCCAAAAAATATATGATTAAAAGTTGGGTAATAAATTTAGGGAGTGTTTGCAATAGATTGTGCTTTTGTAAAAGTGATTAATTTATAAATTATAAAACAGTTAAGAAAAATCAAAAGTTGGTAGTGTTTGAAAACAAATGTGAAAATCTAAAAATTAAAGTTTGGTAGTGTTTGCTAAATAAGTGATTAGAGTGATTTTAACAATGACCTTCTTATTAGAATCACTTTTGGATAATCATAATCACCACATGCCTAGCTTTTGGATTTCAATTAAGTTAAGCATAAGCTAACACATAATGTCGATTTAAGAAACACACAAAAATAATTTTTTTAAGTCAAAAGCTAACAATCACTTTTTTTTAGTGATTGCAAACACTCCCTTAATGTAGTCAATACTCGGTCGGTATCATGTTTTTATTTTTTTTTTAAAAAATAATAATAAATGCATGGTATTCAATTAATAATTATATTGATACTAAATTTTTAAAAATAGAAATACAAAATTAATTGGGCAATGTGAAAAAAATTGAAAAGCGAAGAAAAGTTTGGATTTGGGTAAAAGTATGGAAAAATAGTTAACCTAATGTTGATTACCTTAAGCTTGAAAAAAACATGAAAAGTGAAATTAAATGTGATTTTTTTCATATAAAATTATTAAGAAATTTTAGTTATTTTTTTTTTTTTTGGAAAAAGTTAACATTTAAATATTTTATAATATAAATTTTTTCAAATACATAAAACCGGATCAACTAGACATAAATTACTATGTGGCAAATCACACACATATATATAAATATATCCATACTAAAAAGAGGAAAGAAAAATCGGGGCATTTAAAAAAATGACCTTAGTTGGTCTTTCATTTTGGTCAAATGACCTTAAAGATTTTTTTTTTAAGTCAATACCTCCATTTTGATTTAAAAACTATTTATCTTAATTTACACTTAACTAATCATTGTACTTTTTGAAAAATAAAATAATAAAATAATTATATATTCTAAATAACGTGATTGGTCAAATTCATATTTTGGCTCTCTCTCTTATTTTCTCTCAATTTCTCTTCTTCACTCCGATTTCTTCTTCTCATCTCATTTTCATTCACTCAGCTAGGTATGTAGATTTTGTGATGGTCTTATTTTCTTCTTGTGTGATTTTTTTTCTCCATTCACAAGGTAGGTATTCATATTTTGCCCTACTTGTCTTTTTGTAAGCTTGTATGCAGATTTTGTGATGATCTTTTTGTTTATAATGTTGGTCTCTCATGGTTGTCGTGAATGGTCTCTATAGTTTTATAATGGTCTATCATAGTTATATGATGATCTCTTAGCCTATAACTTTTTTTGCTCTCATAGTTATATATTATCTCCTAGCCTTGCCATGGATGGTCTCTGCAGTTTTATAATGGTCTCTCATAGTTATATGATGGTCTTCTAGTCTATAATATTGTTGCTCACATAGTTATATGATGGTCTCCTAACCTTGTCGTGATGGTCTCTCATAGTTATACGATGGTCTCCTAACCTTGTCGTGATGGTCTCTCATAGTTATATGATGGTCTCCTATGTAACGCCCAAAATTTATCTTAATTGAGTTTATTTGAGATAATCGGAGATTACAGAGTTCAAGAGCCGACTTGTTTTTGATCAAGGTCCATTTTGAAATTTTTGGATTTTTCAGGGACTAAAACGCAAATATAAGTTTTATTAGATATTTATAAGGGATTTGACTTGGTCTCCTCCATTCCCTTCTTCCCCAACACGCCTAAGACCCCATTGATGAGAGAAAACGTGATTTCAAGCTTTCAGATTTCTTCCCGAGCTCGATCCGTCCGTTAGAATTTATTTCTAAAGGCTGATTAGCGATCACATCAGCGAGAGCTTCGTTCTATCGTAAGTTTTTCTACGATCAACTAGACTTCTAATTTCGGATGTTGGTAGAATCGATTGAGTTTCGGTTATGTTATTCTTGAACGAGTTCTTATCGTTTATTCTCAGTCGGTTTTGAAATAGAGTGTCGTTCGGATTTGTTATGATTTTTGGAAGCAAATTTCGAAAATGGGCGTTTTGTGATTTGTTGGAATCGGATTGTTATTGTTGTATTAGCATTGATTTGAGCTGTTTTCAATGCTGTCTGCGTTTCCGGTTTGTTCAGTTTATAGCCGTTATGCCACCGGTTTGAGTTTTGAGATTTTGAACCGTTATGAGTTGTAGAACTTTTGCATTGGGTTTGTTCGTCGTTATTGATCATCTTTTGCCTCCGTACAGATTCTTTTGGAGTTTGTCGAGCCCAGAGTTAGCAGCAGTCGATCGTCGAAGAGTTCGATGAAGAGCGGTAAAGAGATTACCTTGAGCGATGTTGTTGTTTAGGTTGTATAGATTTTGATATAACCTTTTTATTTTAGCTTATCCAGAGTTGGAGATATTCGTATCGAAAGGTACAAGCAGTCATCGTTTAGCGGGATAGCATACTCGAGACAGTTGGTTATTGAGTTTTCCCTTAAAATCACATACTTGCATCAATATTTGTTCTAGCATGTGAAACTTGTATTTTGTTGTTGATTGAGCTTTTGTTATATGGCTTAATGTTTTATGTTTTTCTTATGCATTCATATTAAGCCAAACCTTTGATTTCAGCGGGCAGAAGGACCCTTTTTAATTAGATGTTTTGGGGGCTATATTGCGAGTGGCCTGGGTTGTAGAAGTCCACCTAGTGTCAGCATACTTCTTATAGTCGCACCAAAGTCTAGGGGATTGGGATACGTGGCACCACCTCGATTGGGAGAGTCGGTGAGTCGTTACGTGATCTCATCCTCGGGATTCCAAAAGCAAAGCAGCAATTCCTTGATTATCAGAGTTGATATCCCTGTTTTAAAGACATGCTTTTCATTCGTATTAACTTTGAAGATGTCGTCTTTATATCATGCTTTTGATATATATTACTTGTTATTGCATGTTATGTTGCTTTTACTGGGAATATCATTCTCACCGGAGTTATCCGGCTGTTGCTTTATTTTGTATGTGTACTTGGCAACAGGTGGGGCAGGATCAAGTCAGCGAAGACCTGGTTAGCATCAAGAGTGAGAGATAGAAGTGGGACTCGATTTAGAAGTCGAATCAGCATGTCAATCTAGTTTATGATTTGAAGCATGTTAGAACTCGAACTTGTTGTTGTTTGTAGTTTCTATTATTTGAATATTATGGATTGAATGTGATCGTTGCATGTAATCAGAATCTTGTTATGTTTGGAATGGACTTTAGTTTGAGTTGGTAGATTAAATTCTGAAATTTCTGATTCTGGTGCAGGGGGCGCTCGATCTGCAGTTTTTAGCAAACCGAGCGCACCCCCTTTCAAGTAAACAGCAAGGCTGCTGTTTTGGCCGCGCCCGAGCGGTAGTTTTCTACCGCCCGAGCGCGACACCCCTTTTTAAAAAAAATAAAAAATAAAAAATAAAAAATTTCTTGCTTTTAAATCTTGGATCTTGTTTACTTATTTATTCTTTAATTCGAGATTAGATGTTAAGAAACGAGATCTCATATTAAGTGGTATCAAACCGATAAGTTCTTGGTTGAACTTGAAGTGAGCGGGGTAGATCGAGTCCGCATGTATTGGCTCCTCGCATGTGATTGAGTTAATTAATTATTTATTTAATTCCATGCGAGCATGCTTTATTATTTGAGAATTAATTGAATTACATGATTATGTGATTTAATTTATAAAGCATGATCTACTTGAGATATAATTGTTTTTGTTATCGACTTGTATCCGATGTTCTGAAAGGTTGAAAAGGGCACCGAATTGCAGCAATTGAGATATCTTGTGTCCTAAACTTTGATTATCAGATGGGTCCTCGTCGAGTAATTAACAGAAACCCACCGCTAGTTACTCCTCCGAATGAGCAAGCTAGTACTGAAACTGTTCAAATGGATGCTACAGCGACACCTATGGAAACCTTGCTGAAGAGGTTTCATTCGTTTAATCCGCCTTTGTTGCTAGGTACAGAGAATCCATTTGACTGTGAGAGCTGGTTGGATGACATCGATCAGTTGTTCGATTCCCTTGATTACTCTGACGACCACCGAGCTAGGTTAGTCATTCATCAGCTTCGTGGTGTTGCTAAGAACTGTTGGATCACGACGAAGAGAGCCATATAGAATCGAGGTAAAGTCATTACTTGGACTCTCTTTAAATCTGAGTTTTATAAGCGGGTTTTCCCTACTTCGTACCGAAAGGATAAGGGAGCCGAATTTGCTAATCTGAGGCAAGGAAACTTGAACATTGAGGAGTATGTAGCCAAGTTTGACAGTTTGTTGAGGTTTTCACCGCACATTGCCGACAATGAAGAAGAGAAAGCCGATCAGTTCATCAACGGCTTAAACCCCAACATCTTCACGTTGGTAAACACAGCTAGGCCTGATAACTTTGCGGATGCCATGAACCATGCAAAGGGAGCTGAAGCAGGTTTGTGAAGGCAGAGAGGAAATCAGATGGTACCTCAGCAGCAGAGACAGTCTAAGAACCAACCGTATCAGTATCAGATTCAGCCATCACAGTATCAGAACCAACCACAGAGGTATGCAGGAGGAAGCAGTGGGGGTAACAGAGGATCACTTCAGAGCCAAAGGGAAACAGTTCAAGAAGCAGGGGAACAGTTCTTCTAGTTCCTGTGGTTCCAAGCAATTTGGTTCAGGACAGAGTTTTGGATCTTCATCTTTGTTCTGCAACAAGTGTGGGGGTAGACACTCCACGGATCAGTGTGTAGAAGTCTTTGGGAATTGCAATATCTGTCAGCAGCCAGGACACTTTGCTAAGGTGTTTCCTCAACGAGGTAAATATCGAGCTTAGAGTGGGAGTTCTTCTAGACCTGCAGCTCAGCCTGAGAGGTAGACTTCTACGGTTCACTCCTTCCAGCCTCAGCAGTAGAACAGACAGGGAGGTAACCCGAATGCAAACCAGCCTCCGAGACAACATGCACGAGTCTTTGCTCTGAATTAGGATTAGGCTCAGGCAGCACCTGACAATGTTATAGCAGGTAACTATTCGATTTTTGGTTATTCTGCTCATGTATTGATAGATACAAGTTCTTCTCATTCCTTTATCTCTGAAAAATTTGTGTTGATGCATGCTTTTCATACTGAGTTGTTTCCTACTGTAGTAGCTGTTACTTCACCCTTGGGTTGAGGAATTGTTTATGTCAGATTAGTCAGGAACTGTAAACTTTGTTTTGAGGGAAATTTGTTAGAGTTCGACTATATTGTACTTGGGCTGTCAGATTTTGACTGTATTGTTGGTATAGATGCATTAACCAAGTACATGGCAACCGTCGATTGTTTTCAGAAGGTCGTCAGAGTCAGACCTGAAATGGCAGACGAGTGGAAATTCTTTGGTAAGGGTGCTCGATCTAGAATTCCTTTGATTTTAGTGTTATCTATGACTCGTTTGTTACAGAGAGGTGCAGAGGGATTTTTGGTTTATGCAGTTGATGTACTGAAATCTAGCCCTGAATTGGTTGATATACCCGTGGTTAGAGAATTTGCTGATGTGTTTCCGAAAGAAATTCCTGGATTGCCGCCTATTCGAGAGATCGAATTTAGCATCGATTTAGTGTCAGGTACTCAACCTATTTCCAAAGCTCCGTATCGTATGACATCGGCCGAATTGAGAGAATTGAAGGAGCAACTTGAGGATTTGATTGTCAAGGGATACATCAGACCTAGTGTATCGCCTTGGGGTGCTCCTGTTCTGTTTGTTCGGAAGAAAGATGGTTTTATGCAGCTCTGTATTGATTACCGTCAATTGAATCAAGCGACGGTAAAGATCAGGTATCCTTTACCCCGAATAGATGACCTTTTTGATCAGTTGCAGGGTTCTTCTGTCTATTCGAAGATTGATCTGAGGTCGGGTTATCACCAGCTGAGAGTGCGTGAGGAAGATCTTCCTAAGACCGCATTCAGAACGAGGTATGGTCATTTCGAGTTTATTGTCATGTCGTTCGGTTTGACCAACGCTCCAGCGGTTTTTATGGGTTTGATGAACCGTATCTTTCAGCGTTATTTAGATGAGTTTGATATTATCTTCATCGATTATATTCTTATCTATTCAAAGAACCGTACTGACCACGCAGAGCATTTGAGGATTGTCTTGAAGATTTTGCGTGTTGAACAGTTGTTTGCCAACTTGTCTAAATATGAGTTCTGGTTTGATCGAGTTGTCTTTCTCAGTCATATTATTTCCGGAGATGGGATTTCTGTTGATCCCAGCAAGATCGAAGCGGTTATGAGTTGGCCTAGACCAACATCAGTGCCTGAGATCCGAAGCTTTATGGGTCTAGCTGGTTATTATCGCCGATTCATCGAGGGATTCTCATCTATTTCCAAGCCGATTACCCAGCTGACTCAGAAGAATGCGCCTTTTATCTGGACTACAGATTGTGAGGCTAGTTTCGTTGATATGAAGAGGAGGCTGACCAGTGCTCCGATTCTTTCTATTCCAAAAGGTATTGGAGGTTTTACAGTGTATTGCGATGCTTCTAACCAAGGCTTGGGATGTGTTCTTATGCAGCATAAGCATATGATAGCGTATGCATCGAGGCAGCTGAAGCCGCACGAGACTCGTTATCCGGTTCATGATATTGAACTCGCTGCAATCGTATTTTCTTTGAAGATCTGGTGTCACTATCTGTTTGGTGAGTCTTTCGAGATCTTTTCAGATCATAAGAGCCTTAAGTATTTGTTTTCACAGGCAGAGCTGAATATGAGACAGAGAAGATGGTTAGATCTGTTGAAGGATTTCGACTGTGAAATCAAGTATTATCCGGGAAAGTCGAATGCAGTTGCAGATACCTTGAGCCGAAAACTTTATTCTTTATCTCTTTCTACTATCGGTGTTTCTCAGTTGATCGATGATTGTTGCACTTCTGGTTTGGAGTTTGAAACAGATAGGAAGAATATCAGAGTATTTGCTATTCAAGCCGAGCCAGAGTTATTTATTCTGTTCAAGGAAGCACAGAAGTCTGATCCGAGCACTCAGATTTCAGTAGAGAAAGTCAGATCTGGACATCAGTCTGAATTCCAGGTTAGAGATGATGTTTTGTTTGTGAATAACCGTATTTTTGTGCCTGATATTTCTGAGTTGAGGCAACATATTCTCCGAGAGGCACATTGCAGTCGGTTCAGTATTCATCCTGGAGGTCGTAAGATGTACAACGATTTGAAGAATCAGTTTTGGTGGAAGAGAATGAAGAGCGATGTTGCGAGGTTTGTATCGCGATGTTTGAACTTTCAGCAGGTGAAAGCAGAAAGGAAGCGACCGGGTGTTCTGTTGCACAGTCTATCTGTTCCTGAATGGAAGTGGGATCACATTTCTATGGATTAAGTCACAACGCTACCGCGATCTGTTCGAGGATGCGATGCTATTTGGGTAGTGATCGACAGATTGACAAAGTCTGCTTGTTTTATTCCATACAGGATGACGTATCATCACGATCAGATGGCTGAGTTGTATGTTATCAACGTTGTGAGATTGCATGGTGTGCCAAAGTCGATCGTTTCAGATCGAGACCCTAGATTCACTTTGCACTTTTGGCACAGTCTTCAGGAGGCCCTTGGTACTCGATTGCATCTGAGTACAGCTTATCATCCTCAGACCGACGAACAGTCAGAGCGGACTATCCAGACGTTAGAGGATATGCTTCGAGCAGTAGTGCTAGACTTTGGCACTAGTTGGCAGGATTCTATGCCTCTTGTTGAGTTTTCTTACAACAACAGTTACCAAGCGAGTATCGGTATGACGCCTTTTGAGGCTTTGTACGGTAAGAAGTGCCGATCTCCTTTGTTTTGGGATGATGTGTCCGAGTCACCTGAATTGGGACCGTATATGATTAGAGATATGGCAGAGCAAGTAAAGATCATTCAGACAAGAATGAAGTCAGCTCAGGATAGACAGGCGAAGTATGCGAATATCAGACGTAGACCTCTGAGCTTTGAGCAGGGAGATCGAGTTTTCCTTAAGATTTCTCCTTTCAGAGGCACTGTTAGATTTGGTAAGAGAGAACAGTTATCTTCGAGATTCATCGGGCCGTACGAGATTCTCGAGAAGTTAGGCGATCTTGCCTACAGACTTGCACTTCCTCCGTCTTTATCTGATATTCACGAAGTTTTTCACGTCTCTATGTTGCGGAAGTATCATCCAGATCCTTCTCATATTCTTCAGCCGGACGAAGCTGAACATGATGAGACTCTAAGATACTTTGAGCGACCGATTCAGATCCTTGACCGAAAGGAGAAGCAGCTAAGAACCAAGTTGATTCCTCTGGTGAAAGTTCAGTGGAGCCATCACAGCATCGAGGATGACTTGGGAGACAAAATCTGACATGAGACAGCGATTTCAAGAGTTATTCGGATGACGTGAGTTCTTCTTACTATATTTTGTTCTTTATTCTATCTTATGAGTTGTGATTCATATTGATTTCGAGGACGAAATATTTTCTTAGAGGGGGAGAATTGTAACGTCCGAAATTTATCTTAATTGAGTTTATTTGGGATAATCGGAGATTACAGAGTTCAAGAGCCGACTTGTTTTTGATCAAGGTTCATTTTGCAATTTTCAAATTTTTCAGGGACTAAAATGCAAATATCAGTTTTATTAGATATTTATAAGGGATTTGACTTGGTCTCCTCCATTCCCTTCTTCCCCAACATGCCTAAGACCCCATTGATGAGATAAAACGTGATTTCAAGCTTTCAGATTTCTTCCCAAGCTCGACCCGTCTATTAGAATTTATTTCTAAAGGCTGATTAGCGATCACAGTAGCGAGAGCTTCGTTCTATCGTAAGTTTTTCTACGACCAGCTAGACTTCTATTTTCGGATGTTGTTAGAATCTATTGATTTTCGGTTATGTCGTTCTTGAACGAGTTCTTATCGTTTATTCTTAGTCAATTTTGAAATAGAGCGTCGTTCGAATTTGTTATGATTTTTGAAGAAAATTTCGAAAATGGGGGGTTTTTGTGAATTGTTGGAATCAGATTTTTATTGTTGTATTAGCATTTCTTTGAGTTGTTTTCAATGCTATAGTGCTGTCTGCGTTTCCGGTTTGTTCAGTTTATAGCCGTTATGCCGCCAGTTTGAGTTTTGAGATTTTGAACCGTTATGAGTTGTAGAACTTTGGAATTGGGTTTGCTCATCGTTATTGATCATCTTTTACCTCCGTACACATTCTTTTGGAGTTTATCGAGCCCAGAGTTAGCAGCAGTCGATCGTCGAAGAGTTGGACGAAGAGCGGTAAAGAGATTACTTTGAGCAATGTTGTTGTTTAGGTTGTATAGCTTTTGATATAACCTTTTTATTGTAGCTTATCCAGAGTTGGAGCTATTTGTATCGAAAGTTACAAGCAGTCATCGTTTAGCGGGATAGCATACTCGAGATAGCTGGTTCTTGAGTTTTCCCTTAAAATCATATACTTGCATAAATACTTGTTCTAGAATGTGGAACTTGTATTTTGTTGTTGATTGACCTTTTGGTATATGGCTTAATGTTTTATGTTTTTCTTATGCATTCATCTTGAGCCAAACCTTTGATTTTAGCGGGCATAACGGCCCTTTTTAATTAGACGTTTTGGGGGCTATACTGCAAGTGTCCTGGGTCGTAGAAGTTCACCTAGTGTCAGCATACTCCTTATAGTCGCACCAAAGTCTAGGGGATTGGGATACGTGGCACCACCTTGATTGGGAGAGTTGATGGGTCGTTACGTGATCTCATCCTCGGGATCCCAAAAGAAGAGCAGCAATTCCTTGATTATCAGAGTTGATATCCCTGTTTTAAAGACATGCATTTCATTCGTATTAACTTTGAAGATGTTGTCTTTATATCATGCTTTTGATATATATTACTTGTTATTGCATGTTATGTTGCTTTTACTGGGAATATCATTCTCATCGGAGTTATCCGGCTGTTTCTTTGTTTTGTATGTGTACTTGGCAACAGGTGGGGTAGGATCAAGTCAGCGAAGACCTGGTTAGCATCATGAGTGAGAGATAGAAGTGGGACTCGGTTTAAAAGTCAAATTAGCATGTCAGTCTACTTTATGATTTGAAGCATGTTAGAACTCGAACTTGTTGTTGTTTGTAGTTTCTATTATTCGAATATTATGGATTGAATGTGATCGTTGCATGTAATCAAAATCTTGTTATGTTTGGAATGGACTTTAGTTTGAGTTGGTAGATTAAATTCTGAAATTTCTGATTCTGGTGCAGGGGGCGCTTTTTTAGCAGACCGAGCGCACACCTTTTCAAGTAAACATCAAGGCTGCTGTTTTGGCCATGCCCGAGCGGTAGTCTTCTACCGCCCGAGCGCGGCACCCCTTAAAAATTTTTTCTTGCTTTTAAATCTTGGATGTTGTTTACTTGTTTATTGTTTAATTCGAGATTAGATGTTAAGAAACGAGGTCTCACATCCTAGCTTATAATTGTTTTGCCAAAAAAAATTGAAATATTCTTAACATTGATTTTGTTGTTAATGCAGGATGCCCACGATAAATATTCCTTCTGTTGGGGAGTTTGGTAGACGTAAATGAAATGAGGTTGTCGTTATGATAGATTGGTCTGCGTGATGATATATTGCTTTGATGGTCTCTTGATGGTCTACTGGCTTCACGATGGTCTCTCATGGTCTTTATCCAGTGGTCGCCCAACACATGGTTGCATGGTATCTAATGATCTATGATGGTCTTCTTAGTCGTCTAATGTTGTCCGATATTATAATTGTCATCTTAGTTTTGCATGGTTGTTGGTAATCATTAATGATCACCTTAGTTTTTCATGGTCTTTGATAGTCTCTAATGGTCACCAAAGTTGTGTGTTGGTTGTCCAAAATTGTAATGGATTCATATATTATTTGACTTATTTCAACTCAACATATATAATATTTATTAAGTCATGTTATATCTATATCTCTACATATATAATATATGTCATGAATATCATATTATATCTCTATAAGTTATGATATATATTTATTACATCTACAATATATAATAATTTGTTGTACATCACAATATGTCATAGTATACCAATGTAAATTATGATATATATATTTATGACGCATCTTAATATATATATCATACATAAAAAGATTTAGTCTAACAAAATATATCACATGTTTATGACATATAGCTACAATATTTTACATTACAACACAATATATCGTGATATATCTATATCTCTATGTATCATACATATTTCATATATGTAAATGATATATTTATATGTTATGATGTTACGCATCACAATATATCATAATATACATAAATATACATATGTAAGTTATGATATATAGATTTATGATATGTATGTTATGATTTGTTGTACATCACATTATGTCATAATATACCTATTTAAATTATATATATATATATATATATTTATGAAGCATCTCAATATATATTATATCACACATAAAAAAATTAGTCTAACAAAATATATTACATGTTTATGACATATAGCTACAATATGTTACATTACTACACAATATATCGTGGTATATCTATATCTCTATATATCATATCATATTTCATGTATGTAAATGATATATTTATATATTACGATGTTGTGCATCACAATATGTCATAATATACATAAATATACATATGTAAGTTACGATATATGGATTTATGATATGTATGTTACGATCTGTTGTACATCACAATATGTCATAGTATAACTATGTAAATTACGATATATATTTATGATGCATCTCAATATATATTATATAATAAATATAAAAATTTAGTCTAACAAAATATATCACATGTTTATGACATATAACTACAATATGTTACATTACAACACAATATATCGTGGTATATCTATATCTCTATATATCATACCATATTTCATGTATGTAAATGATATATTTATATGTTATGATGTTGTACATCACAATATGTCATAATATACATAAATATACATATGTAAGTTACGATATATGAATTTATGATATATATGTTACGATTTGTTGTACATCACAATATGTCACAATATACATATGTAAATTATGATATATATATATTTATGACGAATCTCAATATATATTATATCACACATAAAAATATTTAGTCTAACAAAATATAGCACATATTTATGACATATAGCTATAATATGTTACATTACAACATAATATATTGTAGTATATCTATATCTCTATATATCATACCATATTTCATGTATGTAAATGATATATCTATATGTTATGATGTCGTGCATCACAATATTTCATAATTATACATAAATATACATATGTAAGTTATGATATATGGATTTATGATATGTATGTTACGATTTGTTGTACATCACAATATGTCATAGTATACCTATGTAAATTATGATATATATATATATATATATATATATATATATATTTATGATTATATATATTTATGACGCATCTCAATATATATCATACATAAAATGATTTAGTCTAATAAAATATATCACATGTTTATGACATATAGCTACAATATGTTACATTGCAACACGATATATATCATGGTATACAGAAGACCATTGAGAAACCGTGCTACGAGACCATGCCACTTAACCATGCTAAAAGACCATGCCACTTTATCAAAGAAATTACAAGACCGTGCCACTTGACAGAATACCATTGCAGAACGATTATTACAGAAGACGGAGAACATGCAACCTTAAAAAATACCATTGTAGAATGATCATTATAGATGACCGGGACCGTGAAACCTTAGCAAAGACCATTAGACGACCTTCAATAAGACCATTAGTGATTAAAGACCATTCAAAGACCATTATATGACCTTCAATAAGACCATTAGTGACCAGAGACCATGCAAAGACCATTAGACGACCTTAGCAAAGACCATTAGTGACCGGAGACCATGAAACCTTAGCAAAGACCATTAGTGACCTTCAATGAGACCATTAGACATTCAACACCTAAACATGCATATTTTTCCAATGCAAGCCACCATATGATCCACAACAATATTCAAAATCAACACTTCAATTCAACAAGATCAACAAAGTTCTAACATAACAAAATATATAATATGTCTATTTTCCACTCAATGTCCAAAGCCAGTTCCAAATAGATAAAGAACAATACTTTCTAATATCAACAACTATACCATCATTGAGTGTTAATACATTTGTGTCACATAACTCCAAAGCAGCTTTCGTGATGACACATACTCCACATTCTCCACTACAATATGAAAAAATATACTAATTAATACTAAGACATATAATAAAAATAAATACATTTATTTTAGTAAGGTGTAATATAGGGGCTGTAATGTATGACTAACCTTAATTGTTGCTGGGGAAAGATCTAGGTCGATCTACATTCCACTTCTTGTTATTTTTAGTTATTCCCTTCATCATCAACATAACAATCATTGCTCCAATTGGCCTCATGAACATAAGTATTTCGCGTCTATTGTAACAACTCTGGTCCGAATAATAAACAAGTATTTCTTTTTCCTTCACATCCACCATCAAAAGTATCAAATGATTTGATAATCAGTACATTCTTGGATTAGTGAAAAAGTTTCACTGCAATCCAGTCCTGTTATCAGAAAATATTCATAAAATGAAAACAAAATTTGTCTCTTACAAAATATTAACCATAGTTCATCCTCGTTTTTCGTGGAACCCATCCTCACCATAAGATATCATAAAATTTGACTCCATGCTTTGTAATATTTTGAACAAATGATTAAATTTCCAAATTGTGTGTTTTTTACCATGAATTTCATCTCTTCTAGATTTAGACTATTCATTATTATCTCCAATATTTTTTGTAACGTGCTTGAACTGTTAGTTTGCACTTGAAAGCCTCTTTTTTGGGAGATAATTGAGTATCTAAGTGTACCTGTGTTAGTAAGACAAAATAATATTAAAATGATATCAATTTTAAGATTAAATGGTAGAAAAAAATAATTACCGCCTCAACCTATTCGTAATCAAAAGATGGTCTCCACACGTTATAAAAATGGTCTAGTAGACCATCTAATGGTCTCTAAAAACCATCCAATGGTCTCATTAGCAAAAAAAAAAAAAATGCACATAAAAAAAATGGTCTCCAAGATACCTTTTTTTCCTTCGTTTAAAATAAAAAAATGAAATGGTCTTCGTAGACCATCTAATAGTCTCCAAAAACCATCCAATGGTCTCCTTAGCAAAAAAAAGTGCACATAAAAAATCAAAAGATAGTCTCCACACGTTATAAAAATGGTCTTCGTAGACCATCTAATGGTCTCCAAAACCATCCAATGGTCTCCTTAACAAAAAAAAAAAGTCCACAAAAAAAATCAAAAGATGGTCTCCACACGTTATAAAAATGGTCTTCGTAGACCATCTAATGGTCTCCAAAAATCATACAATGGTCTCCTTAGCAAAAAATAAAATGGTCTTCATAGACCATCTAATGGTCTCCAAAAACAATCCAATAGTCTCCTTAGCCAAAAAAAAAAGTGCACATAAAAATAATGGTCTACATAAAATTTCTTCAAACATTTCTTCTATTTTCGATCTGTTCCCGGCCCCTCCCCTCCCTTGGAAGCCCTAAATTCACAATGTTCAAATATATTTGCATCTATGTCAAACTACTCGTCGCTAATCTAGGGCATGTCACATATGTTTCAAATTGATCTATGAAAAATCATATATATTTTCAAATCTTACAAAACATCACAACCCAGAAACTAATACAAAGAAATTTCACAATTTGTTTTGAAAAATAGGTAAACAAACTTACAAGAACTCTTTCATTAGACATTGGATTGGAATTAGCAATGGTCGTGTGATGGTGAAGAAGACGGGCTCTCAAAAAAGATGGTTGTGGGAGGAAGAAGATGGCCACTTGAGTGCGAAATATATTTTCTAGAGAAAGATATGAAAGAATGGAGGAAGAAGATGGTCACATGAGGAATGAAGATGGTTTCTGGAGACAATCGGGGTTTACGTTTACGAGATGTGTTCTGAGGTAAGGAGTTTACGAACTGATTTTAAATTTTAATGGTTGGATTTATGAACAAATATGTTTTAATAATTTATTTAACGGGGATATTTTTGTAATATAACAAATCAAGGTTATTTTTCAAAAGTTGTATATGGAGAAGGTCATATTTATAAATCTTCCAGAAAAATCCCCAATACCAAGCCCCAGCCGCCCTCTTCACTTATCCAATTTTCACTGCCGATGCCACTGTACCTCGTCGGAAATTGGTTGGCAACCACATAAGTCGATACCCTAGTCTTGTAGTCTTGGGTTTTGTCGTAAATCATGAGTTTCTAGTCCGAATCAGCTTACATTTGTCCGAAAATTTCCGAGCCGATTTCCGGTTGTTTCATGATCTTATAGCTAGCTTGGATTCGAACCTTAGTATATTATCTGTTGGACAAGTATAAGTTTTGTTTATTTAACAAATAAGATAAAAATTGACTAAAAGCCAATTGGTCACTCTAAGTCTATCAAACTGGACTACCTGACTGACCATGACTTAAATCATGAATTGGACAACTAAACTGATTTGGACGAACTGAATTGGACAATATTTTTTACCCAAATAAATGAGCTAGATCAGTTTACCTAAGACTTAAAGTTAGAATTGGATAGAGTTTTCCGAACAAAACTGACTCTGAGAAAATCCGCAGTCCGTGCACTACCAAGTGTACTATTGTGAGAAAGGACAAATGACATGGAAAAGAAAAATTAACGGTCACTATATTTGGAACGGATACAAATTTGATTTATGTGACCAATATATCAGATGTCTATAAATAGAAGATGGGTCAGTCAGGCTATTACTTCGGCAATGCGTGCATATTATCAAGTATTCAAAGCTTTCAGGAGACTAACTAATCAAAGTAGTCAATCACACACCCTTCATATCTTATTCTAATCATTGAAGATCATTTTGTGCTAAGATTTCATTGTAAATTGACAGTTAGCAGACTATTCAAAGTTGTAAAGCAAAGTGCTAGGAATTTTAGTTAGGTAGTGTTTAAGTCCTAACAGAACTACGATTTTACAAAACTTATGTAATCTCCAGAGTATTTTAGTGAAAATCCTTTCCAAAAAGAAAAAAGAGTGACGTAGGAGTTATTCAAATCTCCGAACATCCAAAAACAAATTTGCGTATTTTATCTTTCAGTTAATATATTTTATTTTTCACACTCAAGCTAATTTTCAGTGTTCAATCAGTCAGTTAGCTATATTCCGCAAAAATTCTATTTGTTAGCCAACAGATATTGACTTTGAGAGAATTACGAATTCCAGCTTGTTAACCCAATTGAATTTATTTTGTTTATTCAATCTTCCTTTCTAACCAATCATCTGATCCTAAAAAGTGGTATCAAAGAGAGGTTATTTCTCTTTTCTGAACATTATCAAAATGATTTCATTCAGAAAGATATATATATATATATATATATATATATATATATATTCTCTAAAGAAGATTTTGATTATTGAAAGATCGGAATGCAGACTCACTTAGATGCACAAAAATACGACATGTGGTACATCATATTTGATAGACCAATGGAAATTTTGAACGCTAATACTGTAATATCCATTACAGCAGGTTCACCACAAATGATTGAGAAACCTAGACATGAGTGTACAACAGAATATAAAAGGAAGACAAATCTGGATAATATTGTCAAATGTATATTGTACAAAACTCTAGATAATTCAGCAAGATCAAAATGTGTAAAACTACCAAATAAATTTGGGAGAAATTGATCCAATTGTGTGAAGGTAATGGACAAAAAAAGGAGAACAAGTTTCTGTTTCTATACAGAAATTTGACAATATCAAGATGCAACTTGGAGAACCCATGACCGACTTTGATAAAGAATAAATAGTATTGTAATCGAACTAAATGCATTTGACAAAGTATACAACAACCATGAAGTAATCCCGAAAGTGATGAGAGGATTGCCTAAAGAATAGGATGTGAAAAAACGGCAATGAGAGAATCAAAGGATCTAAGAAAGTTAGAGCTACATGATATGTTTTTAGATCTTAAAGAATATGAGTTTGGACTGGAAAAAAGAGATCAGAATACCTCTCAAGTTACCAAAGCCCTAACTGCTATATAAACTGAACCATGAGTTTCCAAGGAGAAATCAACAGAACAACTGAGCAATGATGCAATGTTCTTATTTGTGAAGAGATTCAGAAAGTACTTGAGAAAGAACCATGGATATTACAAAAAGTCCTATCACAAAAGAGAGTTAACTGATGAAGACAATGCATGTTTCAATTGTGGAAAAAATCAGAATTTCATTGCCGATTGCCCAAAGCCAAAGAACGATGAAAGGAGATCAACTGAGAAAGATGAGAGGTCTTTTGAGAAGAATAAGAGATCTAAGGATGACAAAAAAACATTCAAGAAGAGGCATGATCAAAAAATGTTGATGGCTGAAGAAAACCAATCAAAATGGGGCGATTCAAACTCGGATTCATCTGATTCAGAAAGTTCAAGTAGTGAAAGTGATGAAGAACATGTTCAATGTCTCATGGCTGATGCTGAGTTGGATCCAACACTGACGAGCTATTTGATATTATTTCAAATGACTTTATACGTGAATATCTTATCACTGCATTACACGACATGGTGAATGAGTACAAAATACTTTTCCAATCATTTGAGGAAGTCAAGGATAAGAAATCTAGTCTTCTGAAAAATAATACCGAACCTAATTGGAAACGGTCAGGTGAAATGTTGAGTCTCAATGCAGAAGTTGCAAAGCATAAAATTGAGAATGAGTGAGTACAGAATGAACATCAGAGTTTAATTCTGAGAACACAAAGTTAACTGAATTTTAAATTTTTGAGCAGGTGACATAAATTGAACCACTCAAGAAATCAGTTTGGTACTTAGATAGTGGATGTTCAAGGCACATGACTGGTGAAGCCAAACTACTATCCGAATTTAATCATTTTTCAGGACCAATGATCACATTTGTGGATAATTCTCAAGGTAGAACAATGTGTAAGGTTAAGGTTATCCACGATAACATTATTATTGAGGATGCCTTTCCAGTTGAGAATCTCAAATACAATCTGATAAGCATTAGTAAGTTAAGTGATCATCATTATTCATTTGAGATTCAAAAGAATATCTTACTGTCAATGTATTCGGATCGACTATCATGACATGTGAAAGAAATGGAAAAACTTAAAAGGTTAGCTGGTTTAAAAAACCAAGTGATCCAGTTTGTTTTATTACTTCAAATATGACCAAGAATTGTTGCACAAGAGACTAAATAACTTGAACTTCAAAGCTGTAACGCCCCGGTTTTATCTTAAATGAGTTTATTTGAGTTAATTGGAGATTACAGAGTTCTTGAGCCGACTTGTTTTTGATCAGGGTTTATTTTTCAAATTTTGGAAATTTCAGGGACTAAACGTAATTAATGGATTTTATATATTATCTACTCTAGTTGACTAAGTCTCATAACTCCATCTCCTCCTCCAAGCCGTCTCCTTCACCATTGTTGCTCCCCAAGCTTTCTTCAAGCTTCCAGATTTCCTCCCGAGCTCGATCCGTCCGTTGGAATTTATTTCTGAAGGCAGATTAGCGATCACTGCAGCGAGAGCTCTGTTATATCGTAAGTTTTTCTACGATCAGATACATTCTATTTTTTGGATGTAGTTAGAATCGAGTGAGGTTTGAGTATGTTGTTCTTGGCGGAATTCTGATCGTTTATTATCTGTCAGTTTTGAAATAGAGCGACGTTCGGAATTGTTATGATTTTTGGAAGCTATTTTCGAAAATCTAAGTTTGAGATTTTTGGAATTGCCTTGTTATTGTTGTCTTAGCATTGATATGAGTTGATATCGTTATTGAACTGATGTCTGCATTTCCGGATTGATCAGTTTATAGCCGTTATGCCGTCGGTTTGAGTTTTGAGATTTCGAACCGTTTGAGTTGTTGAACTTTGGCTGGTAAGTTTGATCGTTGTTGTTGATCAACAATTGTCTCCGTACAGATTCGTTGAAGTTTGTCAAGCCTGGTGTTAGCAGCATTGGATCGTCTAAGAGATTGGACGAAGAACGGTAAAGAGATTACCTTGAGCCGTTGTTGTTGTTAGGTTGTATAGTTCTGATATAACCTTTTTATTGTAGCTTATCCAGAGTTGGAATTACTTGTATTGAAAGGTAAAAGCAGTCATCGTAGCGGGATAGCATACTCGGGACAGTTGGTTCTCGAGTTTCCCTTAAAATCACATACTTGCATCAATACTTGTTCTAGCATGTGGAACTCGTATTTTGTTGATTGATTGAGCTTTTGTTATGTGACTTATGTTTTATGTTTCTTATGCATTCATCTTGAGCCAACTTTGATTTCAGCGGGCAGAACAACCCTTTTTGTTTAGACGTTTTGGGGGCTATACTGTGAGTGACCTAGGTGTAGAGGTTCACCTAGAGTCAGCATACTCCTTATGGTCGCACCAAAGTCTAGGGGAGTGGGATACGTGGCACCACCTCGATTGGGAGAGTCGATGAGTCGTTACGTGATCTCATCCTCGGGATCCCAAAAGCACAGCAGCAATCCCTTGTTTATCAGAATTTATATCCCAATTTAAAGACATGCATTTCGTTACGTTGTTGCCTTGAAAACATTTTTGTAGTTGTATTACTTGTTATGTTGCTTTTACTAGGAATATATTTCTCACCGGTTTATCCGGCTGTTGCTTTGTTTTGTATGTGTACTTGGAAACAGGTGGGGCAGGATCAAGTTAGCGAAGATCCGGTTAGCAACAAGAGGGAGAGTTAGTGGTGGGACTCGGTTTAGAAGTCGTGTCAGCATGTCTACCTAGTTATGTTGGAACATGTTTAGATATCGAACTTCGTTGTTATGTTGTATTGATTATGCGAGCTTTCTGGTTGAATGTTGTTGTTGCATGTTCTATACTTTGAGCAGTTGTTAAACTCTAGAACATCTTATACTAGTTGAAGGAATTGAGTTTGTAATGCATGTTAATGTTTTGAAGTATTGAATGGCTTTTGAATAGATTTGGTAAGCCTGCCCTGTTTCTGATTTTTTTGGGCAGAGAGCACGCTCGATCCCACGAGTTCGCAGGATCGAGCGCACCCTTCTTTTTGTTGAGGCAGAGAAGTTCATATTTTGGTGCGCTCGATCCTACGAGTTCATAGGATCGAGCGCAAGGCTGGAGTATCTCCGGCAGAACTTGAGGCATGATTAGTGCGCTCGATCGAACGAGTTCATGCGATCGAGCGCAACCCCTTTTAAAAAAAATAAAAATTTATTGTCATGCCTTGACTTTTGAATTGTAGTTGATGTTGGTTTATGAAACGACCCTAACTACTTCTTATAATTAATGATTAAATAAAATACGGGTTTTCAAAAATTTTATAAAAAATTTCAACATGATCTATTTGTTTAACTGAAAACCCACCTGTCTCAGATAGCAAACAAAATTAAATGAAAGAATTAAACGACCGACGACACAATTAAACTAAACCGAGAAAAGAATGAGAACCCAAGGAAGAGATTCGAGATAAAAAATATTCAAAAGTGTTTATAAATCTAATGTTTACATGCCCAAAACAATTCTAACTAAACATTACATATACATTTGAACAATAAGCAAAACAACTGCTTCTTAACATAAAAATTCTAGTAACTATGCGGAAGATGAGCATAGGTCGGAGGGATGTGCCATGCCGCGTCGCAGTCCACTCGATAGTCTTGCCCTTCGATCTAAATGAAATACTCCTCACCTGAAAACAATGAGTGTAGTGAGTCTAAAAGACTCAGCAAGAATATGGGGGGGATAACGAGTACTACGTAAATACAAGCACACACAGATTTAAAGTAGCATATACTAAAAATACCTTTGTTTTGTGCCCTTACTTTAAACAAAATAGACTTCTAAAATGAATGAACATGAATATAACATATGCATGGCTAAGTCATAAATAATCAATGTAACTGCATAAACTGTACTGAAACATAGTCATAAATATTTGAACTTAGATCCTTGAATTGTGACTCTGTGATTTCGATAATGATCATGGCTGCAGTGCACTATGCCGCAAGGAAGTCAGGATTTCTCCTAACCCGTCTTGCCCATACTTGGTAAGGGAAGCTAGGATTTCTCCCGGCCCGTCCAAACACATACTTGGTAAGGGAAGCTAGTATTTCTCCCGGCCCGTCCAAACCCATAAATTTGGTAAGGGAAGCTAGAACGTCTCCCAGCCCATCCAAACCCATACTTTCTATAGTCACAATCATCTCACTTTGTTCCTAAAAATATTTTCTTTCATACTTCAACATGGAATTAGCATGCATATGTAAATATGACGTAAATGTAAATATGTATCAATAATCATGCATATGACTCACACATGGATGATCGGGATGTGATTTAGGAGCCAAACCAAAAAGGATGGAAAAAAATCAACCCAACAATAGCACTTACGACGAATTTGAGCGGTTTATACATAAAATCTATAACTTACTCGATCCCTATCCAAAAAGGATTTCGCTTGAAACCACGACTCCAGACACTTAGAACTAAGTAAAGAAGTCATCCTCTGAATTTTTTTTCATAAAGGAGCAATTTACAAAAATTTAAATTCCGGGCAGCAGCCTTATTGGTTTCAAAATTCTGTACCTAGTCAAACAAAAACTCTAGAACCCGACCGAAACTTATCCGAATTGATTCCCGCTTGAACCGACGTATTCCCAACATCCTAGACCATTTCCGAACCCGAGCCCTTACCCAAAACCCGAGTTTAAAACCCTGTCTCAAACAGCTTTCGGACAGCCCGCCCCTTTGTCAAAATTCTGCTCATGTCCCTAGTTATACATCCAATGAACAACTTATCTAAATGACTCCCATCTCCCAAGCTAGTGAACTAGAACCACGACCATTGCATTAGACTCACTATCACAATCAATCCAACCCCACAAACCTCCTAAACTTAGCAACTACAGTAGACCCTAGCCAACCTCAAAACCGAGCCATCCTTTCCCTCAAATTAGAACTCCCACCCATTCAACCTACAAATCGACTTCAAGCCTTCTTAGAAGCTACCATGTGAACTACATATCAACCATGGTAGCCCTAAATCACCATCCAACTCATCAACAAACACAACCGACCGAAATCCAAGCAATTACACGGTTAACAACTTTCTGGAAATTTTGGCATCGCAAGAATATAATTTCTGGAAATTATAGAGAACTCAAGGCATAAACATAATCATATTTCCAGTTCATAACCATTCCAAAACTCATCAAACGATAAAATTTTTCTAGCAAAACAAACGAGAAGAAAATCCATTTCTGTGCAAGTGCAATGACCGAAACAGGGCAGTACGTTTGAGTGCATTTAAAAAAAAAACATTTCCAGGGAGTACAATACACACAATATATATACTAATCTACAAGGGGAAAAGAAGAAGCATATCTTTGCCTATCGAAAAGAAGATCGAATGACAAGGAGCCCGAAGCCAAGAGAAAGGATGCGCTGGTTTCTCCAAGAACAGGGGAGGCGGCTTCAAATGTGAGTTTTGGGGGGGGGGGGGGTGTTTGTGTGTGTGAGTCTAGGGTGAATTTAGAGTTTGTGTGGCTAGGATTAAATCTTGCATTCAAGTGTACATGTAGGTAAACCTTAAAAAAATGGATGTATTATGAAATTTAGGGGAAAAATGCTATACACTAAAAAATGTCAAACCAATAAAAAAAATTAGATCTACTATTTAAATCGTACTAAAATGAAAATACAAGCTTAAAATTCTAATTTAAAATATTAAATTTGATTTTACTAGTCCGAAAATTAAAATAATAATTTTCGCAAAAGTTAAAAATAATAAATTATAATGCGCGGGAAAAAATATAACATTTAGCCAATTAGCACAGAAAATATTTATAATTAAAATCATAAATATTAAAGACTGATTTAGGCATGAAAATCCAAGAACTAAACACTTAAAATATTCTGATGTCACGATGACGAGTAAAATATTTAAATAGCAAGTCGAGCGATTAAAATAGTTTGAACAAACTAGACTAACATTTAAAAGCAATTTAAATAAATACACAAGTGGAAATAAAAACTTTTAAAATAATTTGGACAAATAAAAAGAAATATTTGAATAAACAAGTCTAAAACCTTTAAAATATTTAAAACAATTGAAATTGCACAATAAAATAAATTAGACAAATAAATTTAAACAATTAAAAACATTAATTAAATAGTCAGTAACATAAAAATCATTTGAATAAATAATAAAATATTTTATTAACACATAATTCACATAAATAATTTAAATCAATTAAACTTAAACTTAAAAATAATAATCATGATATTTATTTAATTTAATGAATGCGATTTAGTAAATAAGATTTTTGGTGCTACAATTCCTTCCCTCCTTAAATGGAATTTCGTCCTCGAAATTCAAGACTTACTAACTAGGTCCAGATACATTAGACCAGATCGGCACTAACTACTCTTACCTAGCACCTCCACGAGTCAACGCTAATAAGCTTTCGCTGCGCACTCTGATGCTTATCAACGCCTACAAAGCTAGGAGCTAACTAACTCCCACTGCAAAGTAAATTTGCAAATTCCTATTTATCCCCAAATGATTGTAGTCTAAGAGAAATTTCTAGTCACTGTTGCCATGTGACTGTGAGAGTTTCGATTCGCCACCAAAATTCCTACAATATCTGATGTCTGTCGTAGTTCAATAGCTTTAAATCCGGGATTGCAACTTCAATCAATAAATATCTGTAAAACCAATAAATTATTTATGTCGACCTTACCCATAACTTTAAAGCTTCCTAACAACGAAACTATGCTTAATGTCTAATCACCAGTTAAAATTAATTCATATAATCTAGAACTTGAGCTCTTAAAAAAAAATTCACGAGTCTACAAAATACTTTACAACTAAACACTAAACCTTCCTAAATAAGAAGGCTAAAGGGAACTATACAACTCTACCTCGTTAAACCTTGAAATAAGATATGAATCTGACCCATACTTCCCCGACATCATTAAATAAAACCCATAATGTATCACTAACAACTCTGCGCAAGCTCAAAGGATAGAAAAAATTACCTATCTCCTCAACAATCGCATAAGGACCGACAAATCGAGTTAATTTCCTTATATACCCAAGCCAATAGTATTACGGAACGACGATACTTTCGGGAACAACTTAATAACCAAATTCAAAATCTTAGAGGCATACGTCACTTATTAACTTAACTTTGCTTAATGATCCTGGACTAAGCTCAATTCCCTTATTAGTTACTACAACCCTCTACGCTTCTAAGGATGATTAAAACTTTCTTAAACAGCGACTCTAGTTCAGCTAACCTTCAAGTCAAATTATACCACGAGCTATTATCCACTTATTGGATTAGACGGTCTCTAAGTACCAAATAATTCTAACATATCACCTGAAGACATACCTCAAATCTCTAGTTCAACTTGACAACAAGTCTGAAATCCAAAGAAATTCCCAAATTGTTATATGTACAACCTAAATTCGTATTTCAAAAACTTAATACCCAATTAGACACCTTGAAGAGTTTGTAACTCGATCGCAAATGCTTACTCATTGATCCTCCAGTACCTTAGCATTTTGCCGATAGATAAATCTTCAGTTTATCCAAAAAAAATCCTAAATATTCTATTCGTCATTCTGTACCCATATCTGGTGCATTAGTCTTACCGGTTAACATTCACAAAATCCTAGAATGCTTATATAAAGTACTCAAAAGTCTATAGGGAGAACTCTATTTCCCTATCTCGCGACTGACCAGCCATTCAGCTTACCAAAAACGTCTGCTGACTCTTAACGATCCTATTTAAAATGGAACAACTCATTCAACTAATTCACTAACTAGAAAGCTTCTCGCTAGAACTTGTTATAACTAGTAGTCGCCATTCTTCGGATCACAACAATAACTTAGGATTTTATTTAGTACTAACACTAATTCCCATCGGTCTAAACACTCACTATGTGGTTACGAGCCAAATTTTTACACAAGGAATCGAAATGATAGTTGAAACTATAATCCACCCAAGTCCCTGTCATGGTGGATCATGAAAAGAAATAAGCGTACAAGTAATGCCGCTCAATACAAAATGAAATAGTGCAAGCATTACCAACGAACAAGCTGAAATAAAAATCTAGATAAGTGAGAATAACTCACTCATAATTTAATTCTAGGGGTGAATGATTAACAATGGAGGCTCCATGAATAATGAATATGAGCCAACAAGTTACCAATCTCGTGATCGTTCATCCATGGGTAACAAAATCATGCTCAAACAATCAAAACACAATTAAGGCAATCAGTGTGGCTTTAGTCGAGAGAAATTCACACAAGTTAATAATCAAGAGAAACAATGGTCCTAAGGCATACTCAGATGTCAACCACAAGATAAGTAGATCACAAAAATAAAGTCAAGGTGAATCTTACTCACATCACATGGGTGGCTCTAGAACCGGAGAAAAATTTTCAAGAAGTGTGAAACATTAACAAGATTTTACTAAAAGTTCAACCATTGCCAAAGTGGCAGAATTCAACACTGATTAATATCATACGAATCCATAAATGCTCAAAGGAAGTGCAAAGAAATTTTTGGATACTCAAAAGTATATGTTGCAACAGATTTTAGCACAAAAGAAGAAAAGGAAATAACGATCGAATAATAGTTCTCATAATTGAAAGGCTCCTAGTAACCGACTCACTATTTCAAAAATCATATTTGCCCAAATAAACAAAGAAAAACTCAAACTATCCCTAAATAATATTAAACCAAGTTTGTAACCCAAGTCTTCACACGAGTTCGATGCACTAACATAACTGACAAACACACATCTATAAATATCTAAGCAAACTATGCACTTAGTTGCATCCGACTAGAATCTAATATAAGGAAATAACTTACAATAATAGCACACAATTAAAATCTCCTAATACGCAGGTTTAATATTTCCCAAAAAACTCCTACAATATTATCAAAATTATTAGTACTACCTAATAACTCAAACAACACCCGCATACTGACCAAAACTGGAAAGAATATTGATACACCAACTTCGTTTAACTTGGAACCGCATGCTATAAAATAAACAGTCAAACAGTAAACTTTGAACTATAAAAGAAGTTTTAAACAAAAAAAAAAACACTAAACTACACACTTAATTAAATTAAACATCTAGTTTTGAAAATATTTTTAAAAAATGACATCAAAACATTCAAAGTATTAATTGAAGTACGACTAACATATAAAATTCATTAAACTTACACATACTCAAATAATTTAGGAGACTAGAGCTACCAATCTTAGCAAATAGCAATAATGAAAACTTAAATCTTACAGAATTTGAGGCGAGATTTCTCGAGTTTCTTGCAACCGGCAGTAGGCACAACCCAACCAGAACCATGCTCTGATACCAACTGAAACGACCCTAACTACTTCTTATAATTAATGATTAAATAAAATACGGGTTTTCGAAAATTTTATAAAAACTTTTGACATAACCTTTTTGTTTAAGTGAAAACCCACCTGTCTCAGACAACAAACAAAATTAAATGAAAGAATTAAACGACCGACGACACAAGTAAACTAAACCGAAAAAAGAATGAGACCCAAGGAAGAGATTCGAGATAACAAATATCTAAAAGTGTTTATAAATCTAATGTTTACATGCCCAAAACAATTATAACTAAACATTACATATACATTTGACCAATAAGCAAAACAGATGCTTCTTAACATAAAAATTCTAGTAACTATGCGGAAGACGAGCATAGGTCGGAGGGATGTGCCATGCCCGCGTCGGAGTCCACTCGATAGTCTTGCACCTCGATCTAAATGAAATACTCCTCACCTGAAAACAATGAGTGTAGTGAGTCTAAAAGACTCAGCAAGAATATGGGGGGGATAACGAGTACTACGTAAATACAAGCACACACAGATTTAAAGTAGCATATACTAAAAATACCTTTGTTTTGTGCCCTTACTTTAAACAAAATAGACTTCTAAAATGAATGAACATGAATATAACATATGCATGGCTAAGTCATAAATAATCAATGTAACTGCATAAACTGTACTGAAACATAGTCATAAATATTTGAACTTAGATCCTTGAATTGTGACTCTGTGATTTCGATAATGATCATGGCTGCAGTGCACTATGCCGCAAGGAAGTCAGGATTTCTCCTAACCCGTCTTGCCCATACTTGGTAAGGGAAGCTAGGATTTCTCCCGGCCCGTCCAAACCCATAAATTTGGTAAGGGAAGCTAGAACGTCTCCTAGCCCGTCCAAACCCATACTTTCTATAGTAACAATCATCTCACTTTGTTCCTAAAAATATTTTCTTTCATACTTCAACATGGACTTAGCATGCATATGTATATATGACGTAAATGCAAATATGTATCGATAATCATACATATGACTCACACATGGATGGTCGGGATGGTGATTTAGGAGCCAAACCAAAAAGGATGGAAAAAAATCAACCCAACAATAGCACTTACGACGAATTTGAGCGGTTTACCCATAAAATCTATAACTTACTCGATCCCTATCCAAAAAGGATTTCGCTTGAAACCATGACTCCACGACACTTAGAACTAAGTAAAAAAGTCATCCTATGAATTTATTTCATAAACGAGCAATTTACAAAAATTTAAATTCCGGGAAGCAGCCTTATTGGTTTCAAAATTCTGTACCTAGTCAAACAAAAACTCTAGAACCCGACCGAAACTTATCCGAATTGATTCCCGCTTGAACCGATGTATTCCCAACATCCTAGACCATTTCCGAACCCGAGCCCTTACCCAAAACCCGAGTTTAAAACCCTGTCTCAAACAGCTTTCGGATAGCCCGCCCCTTTGTCAAAATTCTGCTCATGTCCCTAGTTATACATCCAATGAACAACTTATCTAAATGACTCCCATCTCCCAAGCTAGTGAACTAGAACCACGACCATTGCATTAGACTCACTATCACAATCAATCCAACCCCACAAACCTCCTAAACTTAGCAACTACAGTAGACCCTAGCCGACCTCAAAACCGAGCCATCCTTTCCCTCAAATTCGAACTCCCACCCATTCAACCTACAAATCGACTTCGAGCCTTCTTAGAAGCTACCATGTGAACTACATATCAACCATGGTAGCCCTAAATCACCATCCAACTCATCACCAAACACAACCGACCGAAATCCAAGCAATTACACGGTTAACAACTTTCTAGAAATTTTGGCATCGCAAGAACATAATTTCTGGAAATTATAGAGAACTCAAGGCATAAACATAATCATATTTCCAGTTCATAACCATTCCAAAACTCATCAAACGATAAAATTTTTCCATAAAAACAAACGAGAAGAAAATCCATTTCTGTGCAAGAATGACTAAAACAGGGCAGTACGTGTGAGTGCATTTAAAAAAAAAAAAATTTCCAGAGAGTACAATACACACAATATATATAATAATCTACAATGGGAAATGAAGAAGCATATCCTTGCCTATCGAAAAGAAGATCGAATGACAAGGAGCCCGAAACCGAGAGAAAAATCGAAGCAGCAGGAGTGGACAACTCAAGCTGGAATCCAAGCTGGAAGTGAAGCTTAGTCGCGCTTATGATCTCGGCCGGCTGCTAAGGGATGATTTTTCGAAAGGAAATGAAGATTAAAGAGCTAAGGGAACAAGAATGGAAGGATGAGCTGGTTTCTCCCAGAACAGGGGAGGCGGCTTCAAGTGTGAGTTTTGGGTGTGTGTGTGTGTGTGAGAGTCTAGGGTGAATTTAGAGTTTGTGTGGCTAGGATTAAATCTTGCATTCAAGTGTACATGTAGGTAAACCTTAGAAAAATGGATGTATCATGAAATTTAGGGGAAAAATGCTATACACTAAAAAATGTCAAACCAATAAAGAAATTAGATCTACTATTAAAATCATACTAAAATGAAAATACAAGCTTAAAATTCTAATTTAAAATATTAAATTTGATTTTACTAGTCCGAAAATTAAAATACTAATTTTCGCAAAAGTTAAAAATAATAAATTCTAATGCGCGGGAAAAAATATAACATTTAGCCAATTAGCACAGAAAATATTTATAATTAAAATCATAAATATTAAAGACTGATTTAGGCATGAAAATCCAAGAACTAAACACTTAAAAAATATTCTGATGTCACGGCGACGAGTAAAATATTTAAATAGCAAGCCGAGCGATTAAAATAGTTTGAACAAACTAGACTAAAGTTTAATGCAATTTAAATAAATACACAAGTGAAAATAAAAACCTTTAAAATAATTTGGACAAATAAAAAGAAATATTTGAATAAACAAGTCTAAAACCTTTAAAATATTTAAAACAATTGAAATTGCACAATAAAATAAATTAGACAAATAAATTTAAACAATTAAAAACATTAATTAAATAGTCAGTAACATAAAAATCATTTGAATAAATAATAAAATATTTTATTAACACATAATTCACATAAATAATTTAAATCAATTAAACTTAAAAATAATAATCATGATATTTATTTAATTTAATGAATGCGATTTAGTAAATAAGATTTTTGGTGCTACAGTTTACATTATACTATTATTAGACGATTAGAACCGAGGTCTCACATTAAGTGGTATCAGTGCCTTAAGATTCTTGGTTGAACTAGAGTGAGCGGGGTAGTTCGAGTCCGCATGTATTGGCTCCTCGCATTTGTTTGAATTATTAACTGTTTATTTAATTCCATGCGAGCATGCTTTATTAGTTGAGAAATAATTGAATTACATGATTTTGTGATTTAATTCTTTTAAAGCATGAACTACTTGAGATATAAATGCTTCTGTTATCGACTGGTATCCGGTATTCTGAGCGGTTGAAATGGGCACCGAATTGTAGCGATTGAGATATCTTGTGTCCTAACCTTTGATTATCAGATGGGTCCTCGTCGAGTAATAAACAGAAACCCACCGCCAGTTACTCCTGCGACTGAGCAAGCTAGTACTGAAGTTGATTAGTTGGATGCTACAACGACTCCTATAGAAACCTTGCTGAAGAGGTTTCAGTCGTTTAATCCGCCGTTGTTGATGGGTACTGAGAATCCAGTTGACTGTGATAGTTGGTTGGATGACATTGATCAGTTGTTCGATTCCATTGATTATACAGATGACCGCCGAACCAGGTTAGTCATTCATCAGCTTCGTGGTGTTGCCAAGAACTGGTGGATCACGACAAAGAGATCCATGGAGAATCGAGGTACAATTGTAAATTGGTCTCTTTTTAAAACTGAGTTTTATAAGCAGCTTTTCCCTGTTTCGTACCGAAAGGACAAGGGAACAGAGTTTTCCAATCTGAGGCAAGGGAATCTGAACATTGAGGAGTACGTAGCCAAGTTTGATAGCCTGTTGCGTTTTGCACCGCACATTGCCGACAGTGAAGAAGCCAAAGCCGATCAGTTCATCAACGGCTTGAATTCCGACATCTTCACGTTGGTAAACACTGCTAGGTCAGATAACTTTGCGTATGCCATGAATCACGCAAAGGGAGCTGAAGCGGGCTTGTGGAGGCAGAGAGGAAATCAGATGGTGCCTCAACAACAGAGACAGTCTCAGAACCAACCGTCTCAGTATCAGAATCATCCACCTCAGTATCAGAACCAACAAAAGAGGTATGAAGGTGGAAACAGTGGGGGAAACAGAAATGACCAGTACAAAGCAATAGGGAAACAGTTCAAGAGGCAAGGGAACAATTCTTCTAGTTCCAGTGGTTCCAAACAATTCGGTTTAGGACAGAGTTCTGGATCTTCATCCATGTACTACGGCAAGTGTGGGGGTAGACACTCATCGGATCAGTGTGTGGGAGTCTTTGGGAATTGCAATACCTGTCAGAAACCGGGACACTTTTCTAAGGTGTGCCCTCAGCGTAGTAGAGATCGAGCTCAGAGTGGGAGTTCATCTAGACCTACAGCTCAGACTGAGAGGCAGTCTTCTGAAGTTCACTCCTTCTAACCTCAGCAGCAGAATAGACAGGGAGGTAATCCTAGTGCGAACCAGCCTCCAAGACAGCAGGCACGAGTCTTTGCTTTGACAGAGGATCAGGCTCAGGTAGCACATGAAGATGTTATAGCACGTAACTGTTCGTTTTTTGGTTATTCTGCTCATGTTTTTATAGATACAGGTGCTTCCCATTCCTTTATCTCTGAGAAATTTGTGTTATTGCATGCTTTGTCTACTGAGGTGTTGCCTACTGTAGTAGCTGTTACTTCACCTTAGGGTGGAGGAATTGTTTCTGTCAGATTAGTCAGGAACTGTGAACTATGTTTTGAGGGAAATATTCTAGAGTTCGACTGTATTGTACTTGGGTTGTCAGATTTTGACTGTATTGTTGGTATCGATGCTTTAACCAAGTACAGGGCAACAGTCGATTGTTTTCAGAAAGTTGTCAGGTTCAGACCTGAAATGGCAGACAAGTGGAAATTCTTCGGTAATGGTTTTCGATCTAGAATTCCTTTGATTTCAGTGTTATCTATGACTTGTTTGTTACAGAGAGGTGCAGAGGGATTTTTGGTATATGCAGTTGATGTACTGAAATCTAGCCCAACATTGGTTGATATACCAGTGGTTAGAGATTTTGCGGATGTGTTTCCGGAAGATATTCCTGGATTGCCACCTATTCGAGAGATCGAATTCAGCATCGATTTGGTGTCAGGTACTCAACCTATTTCCAAAGCTCCGTATCGTATGTCACCAATTGAACTGAGAGAGTTGAAGGAGAAACTTGAGGATTTGATTTCCAAGGGATACATCAGACCTAGTGTATCGCCTTGGGGTGCTCCTGTTCTGTTTGTTCGGAAGAAGGATGGTTCTATGCGGCTCTGTATCGATTATCGTCAGCTGAATCAGGCTACAGTCAAGAACAGGTATCCTTTACCCCGAATAGATGACCTTTTTGATCAGCTGTAGGGTTCTTCTGCCTATTCAAAGATTGATCTGAGGTCAGGTTATCATCAGCTGAGAGTGCGAGAGGAAGATGTTCCTAAGACCGCATTCAGAACGAGGTATGGTCATTTTGAGTTTATAGTCATGCCTTTCGGTTTGACTAACGCTCCAGCGGTTTTTATGGTTTTGATGAACCGTATCTTTCAGCGTTATTTAGATGAGTTTGTCATTATCTTCATCGATGATATTCTTATCTACTCAAAGAACCGTACTGACCATGCAGAGCACTTGAGAATCATCTTGCAGATTTTGTGAGTTGAGCAGTTGTTTGCTAAGCTGTCGAAATGTGAATTCTGGTTGGATCGAGTTGTCTTTCTTGGTCATATTATTTCTGGAGATGGGATTTCTGTCGAGAGAAGGAATATGACCTTTAATGAGTCTACAAGAACAATGCTTGATGATTCTGGTATTTCTCCAAAATTGATCTTTTAGTGACCCGCACCGTGATCACCTACTAATCAGAAACTTAAGCATGCAATTAAAATGTAAAATAAACATAATCAGAGCAACTGCAGAAATAATTCCAAATACTGAACCTACAGAATACAACTAGTAAATAAACCAAAATAAATACAACCCAATCAAATTAACTTAATACAAGTAAATTAAAACCTAGTGGCTAACTCTACAATCCTGTCTTGGTCACCACCTAATCGGAAATCCCCGGGAGAACTACCTGCAACTGCCCCGTCGAATGGGGTGTACAAGAAACACAGAAACATGGACGTGAGCGAACGACACTCAGTACGAAAGTATGAGTATAAAAATAATATATGAGCATGAATTTAATTAGTGTACAGGTACCAAGACTCAAGGCCAAGAATCTTTGATCAAGAACAGACTTGGGCCCCAGGTATGTAGCACTCTGTGCCGTTGCACCAGGAGGTGGCTCACATACCCAAAAATGGATATAGGTGATTTGATCACGAATCTACGTGTCCAACCATCCACTAACAAGATAGGGTAAGAACCCTACTACAAGATATTACAAGGGTACAAGATCAAGATGATCGTGCATGAAGTATAATAGCATGACATAATATATACAGATAAAATCATGTCATATAAATAATACAACACATAATACATGCATACTCAGTCAGGGTATCTCGAACAATAATTTTGTACCTTAATAAATATTCTAGATATTCCAGCATAATCTACATTCCATCACTACAGTTCAAGATAATCACGCGTTACTCATAATGCTCTAAAAGCCTTAACTAAGCTAATAGATACTCCCTAATTCCAATAAGGATCTCGGACTATACCTGCGTCCGTCGTCAACCCGCTGATATCTATAGCCCCAAAACTTGGGCACAACTCCGCTATGACCCCGGAGATGCTTCGCCAATGGCCGTCCCTTGATAAAGAAGGATGGAACCCTCAAGACTACTCAGAACACTAGAGAAAGGAAGTGGAATTGGTGCAAAAATATGAAGTTAGAACCCCCTATTTATAGACGGAGATCGGAAGCTCCAAACTCCCGATTGGACGTTTCGATCTCTGTATGCATGCCACGTTCTGAAATGCCACAATCGGAAGCTCCGATCCCTACTTCGGAAGTTTCGATCCCAGGCATGCAGCTACGTGTTCAAACGTCAATGACATGTCACAAATGTGCATGACCTAACTACGATCGAAAGCTCCGATCATACTTCGGACATTCCGATCTCCCCAGAGCTTCCGAACTCCTTCGCCCCTTCCAAACCCTTCGGACCCTCCGAACTCTACAAAGCATTGGGTTCGGACCTTCCGAACCGCTCGAGTCCAAATAATCTCATTAACCATTTTTGGATATTCTGGATTGGATTTCTTGGTTCGTTTGATATAATTAAAATCCATTAATCATGTTTTATTAATTCTAATCATGTTTAACCAAATTAATCTTGTAAAATAAGACCGGGCTACTACATTCTCCCTCACTTAAGAGATTTCGTCCTTGAAATCAATCTTAAGTATGCAAACACAGAAGAAAATGTTCTTTTATCAAATCTGAACATTTTAAAATATTCAATTCTGTCGTTACGAAAGAACAATCAAAACAATTCTGGATTCTCTGCTTTGGACAGCTCCTTTGATTCCCAAAAGATCAATCAAAATAACTCAGGATATTCTGAACACATCTGGTTCTCAATCCACATGTGGATATTTCAGTGCCCCCGATAGAGTAACTGAAATAAAACTAGAAGAATTATCTTAGTCCACAATAGGAAAATCTACCTTACTCTGTCTCTGAAACTGATACAGTCTATCTGGTATTACACTAATGTATTCCAATGCTGGTACAAGTTTTATCACTTTCCATGATAAGTGTTAAAAACACTGCTGACCGAGCCAAAAAGATAAATAATCCAATCTTCTAATCATTTGACTGTATTCAAATGAAAGTCTAATTACGCCAGTAACTACCAGATAATCAAGATCGAAATCATCTCTGAGTACTAATACAACAAACCATCAAATAGAATCTGAAAATCCACAAAAATCTTACAAAATATCACTGACAATTCACTAAGTGATTTCCTGAAATCTTAATATATCTTAAATAACTATCGGTTATCACAATAGCTGTTATCTTACTATCTTGATATTCCTCCGACATATAATCTAGTTTTGCAAACTTTGGCTAGACATTGTCCCTTAGCAACATTTTTAGATGTTGCTGGTAGTTCTTTAAACCACTCATTATCACATCACTGGCTTGCATGAATATTCTCGAGCAAATCTTAGTTCTTCCAACAACTGACTACATCCAGTAGATAGACTCGATACAACTCTATTGTATCAGTGATCTAGTATGTTACTGGTCTATGTACCCCCAATGACAAACCACGATCATCACTGTATACATTACGTTGCAAAACAAAAATTCAATTCGATCATTATCGGAAATATAAAAATCAAAATTTCTCTTATTGCCAGTGGTTAAATCTTTATACCCGAAAGGATATCAATAATGCAAAAATGGCCTAGTCTCTACCACTCCCCCGTAACAACGTCGTTGTACACAATACTTGTCCTCCAGAAATATTCATGGTTATAATTGAGAGCAAATTTCCAATATGATAAACACTCAAGTTGATTAATATTACTCTTGGTACCAACAATCTAGATTGAATAATTACATTAGTCTCTCAGCGTACAACTTTGAATAACATTACCAAAATGCTTGATCAAATGATGTTGATTATTATCTCACTGACAAAAATAAACCTTAATCAAATCCTGACTAACTTGTCCTGAGAAGCAAATAAACGAGTCATTCGATAATTGCAAAGTCTTAAAACCCTTCTCGAATCGACTCTATTTTTCCAGTCACAACAATGATCTAGCGCATCCAATGACACCCCGGGAAAAAACGATGACAATAATCCCGCTTGACCCGAAACTATAGGTCTCAGCTTGTAAGGCCCTGAAAAGATTAAGTTATTAATAATGGAATTTGAGATTTAAATTCTATAATTTGGGAAATATCAATTTGATAATTGATGAAAATTAGAGATTTAATTTTCGAGCTGAAAATATTTTAATTTGAGAATTTACGGATTTGAGATTTAAATTCCAGGATTCTTAAATTAAAATATGAAAATATTGGAATTGGATATTTATTGAATTTAAGAATTAAATTCTGAGTTCCGAGAATGAAAGAAAATTTAATTCTACGGTGAAATCCGAGCATGGATCAATTTGCAAATAGTGACAAGTTCAAGGACTAAAATGCGATAAGTCCGAAATTATTTAATTTTGATTCGAGATTATTTAATTTGAGAATATTTAGAGTTTTGAATTAAATTCTTATATTCTTAAATTATTTAGAATTTCAATTGAATTAAATCGCTTGTCCGGGGACTAGTTTGCAAATAGGCCAAAGTTGAGGGACCAAAGTGCAATTTCTTTTCAAGTGGGCTTAAAAACGTGTAAGAAGCATGGAAATCATCATAATTCTTCACCTTATCAGAAAGAAACGAGATAGAGAGAAATAAAGGGGTTGAAGATATTTTTGATCTTTCAAACGCCGATATCTTGTGATCCGGTTATCTGATTTCAATTCCGAAAAGAGCATTGCGATCCTTGCGACGAGAGCTTAGATTTGATGTAAGTATTATCTTGATTTATATGATTTCGAAATTCTGAATATTGGGAGAAATCAGAACTGATCTTGAATATGTGCTTAAGAGATTATATTGATTGTTATATCGCAACCGAATCGAAGAACAGATGTTGTATGAACTTGTTATGAAGTTTCAGAATTGTATTCGATTATTTGTCTACTGATGTAGCTGGTTTTTGATGTTATATTGCTGGTATAACATGCTTATGAGTTAGATATGATGGATAGAGTTGATAGAAATGAGTGACGGTTACCGAATTTTATACCGTTATGCCGTCGATTCAAGACTTTGATTATGCTTGAGTTTATAGTGATTGAGCTGAGTTAGATATGAGTTGTTTGCTGATATATGCAGCACATTTACACTTCATATCAGATTGAATATGAATGTTTCGAGTTCGAAAAGCTATATTTCGAATCGGCCAAGAATTGAGCAAAGTTGTAACTTGTTTTTCCTTGAAGTTTGAGATGTGATTGAGCAGATTTTTATGTGAGTTGGTAGCTGATATAAATAGCTTGATATGCTATATTTCAGATTTGTAAAGAAGATATTCGGAATCGAGACTTTATCGTTTGAAAAACGAGGTCGAATAGCTCAAGGTTGAAGTTATGCAACCTTGAAGATGAAATGATGAACTTGAGCAAGTTTGATTGCTATTTTTTGATGTAGGTTGTTCAGATTTGAAGCAACGACGACTCAACGAAATGAAAGGTATAAGATGACATCGAGAGTCAGGGATTTGATACTCGAGAATGATGCTTCTTGAGTTATCCCGAACAAATCACATACTTGTTTATGTACTTGTTCTTGAGGTAGAACTTTTATTATTTTCGATCCATCACAGGTAGTGGATCTTTATTGCTTTTGATATGATGTGATGTGATATTGAATTGATTCTAATGCCAAGGTCAGATAGACCTTATTATCGAGTCTGATAAGACGACGATAGATGGATATCCATGTCAAGATCGGATACGAATCTTGATGACACTGATTTGAGATGAATCAATTCTTGTTAGCGCGCTATATAAATCTTTTGATTTGAAGTATGATGTGAAGTATTGATTTAGATATGTGGTATATTACTCTATCTTTGAAATGAAATGGTTAGAGTTGACATGTTTATATTTTAACGCATGTATATGTCTTTTATACTCGGAATTATATTCTCACCCGAGTTTATCCGGTTGTTGTCTTGCTTTATATGTGTGCATGACAACAGGTGGGGCAGGATCTAGTCTAAGACGACAAGGGTAGACCGGGATAGAGATTTAGCATGTGTGGACTCGGGTTTAAGATGTTGAAATTGCTGTCACAGATTGAGTTGGAATCAAGTATAGCATGTTTATATACTTGTAGAACTTGTTGTATAGCTAGTTCTTTTGATAGCTTTTGCATCACTTGTTAATGTATAAATGCATGACATGGTTATTAGACTTGATTTACATATGTATACATGTTTTAGACTTGAAATAACATGTATTGGATTGATGAGTTGTAGTTAAGAATGCTTGGAATCAAATTTTGACAGCAACAAAACAAGATCAATTATGCTGATTTTTTGAACAGAGTATGCCCGCTCGATCGGTATGATTTTTCCGATCGAGCGAGGCCTGTTTTGGATGGAACCCGAGACTTGAACTTTTGTGCTCGCTCGATCGGTAGGATTTGACCGATCGAGCGAGGGGTTGAAGTTTTTTAAAAATTTTTTTTGTTTTGCTCTTTTGTTTTAGTTTACTCTTTAATGATATGATTAATTGTGATTAATCGTTAATTGCCCTTAAGACGAGATTAGAAACCCGAGGTCCCCACAACAAGTGGTATCAGAGCGAGAAAATTCTGGACTAAGATAGAAGATTAGTGAGTGGGGTAGATTGAGTTTTCTTCCTTTCTTATTTGTATACTAGCATGAGATGATTGAATTACATGTTTTAATTGCTAGTATGATACATGCTTTCATATTATGAACTTATCACATGACATTGTGTTTTAGTTGAAAAGTATGTTTGAATATTGAACTTGCACATGCTACCTGGATATCTGAAATGATTGGAAGAAGGTGTACTTGACTTCTGTGATTTTACATGCTTACCTGAATCTATGAATCGAGTGGAAGCATGTGTATGCATCTTCAAACATTAGAACTGAGTACTGATCAGAGGTAAGCTGATGAGGAGATGACTATGAAGCTGATCACAATATCAAGTTGATAACTTTGATAAATTTGCTATATGAGAAGAAAGCAAATGTGATTTTGAACTACGAAGATCACTGCAATGATTAATCAGTGTAGGAGTTAGTGAAATTGAGAAATGAAATTTAACTCCTATTGATTTGCTCCGTTAGCTGAATACTCTTGCGAACAGATATGTGACGATGTCCGGCAATACATTGAATGATTATGAATTTGAAAACCGGATTAGGTGATGTATACCTTGATTATGGCATACAGATTGTGGATATTGGTTTGAGATTGACTGCAGGTTCAGCTCATGAAAATGATGGTGCATCATCATAAATGTGAAGTATCAGCGGAAGAGCCTTTTGGCTATTACTGTCATGAGATTGAGATGACAAGGAAACTATCCTATATCGAAGGAGCTACTCTATCGGCTTCGAGAATTTATTATGCTGGGATTGAGGTAAGATTTAGTATTTTGCTGATTAGAAATACTTGACTTGATATTGTCAGAAAACCTCGAATCTATAACATCATGATAACTATTTGATATGGAGAATGTCAGAAATGTACAACACTTCACGATATGGTAAGACTCCGCCTGTTTTGAATGGAATTTTTATTCTTATGAATTGATTCATTCAGGTATAAGTTGTAGGCTTTGGAATGATGTGTAAAACACTCGGAGACCAAAGCTAGCGATTTACAACATTTTATCCGAAATCAGTGAATTGATTTATTTCTCTTGCTCAATATTGAGATATACCTAGGTAAGGCATTGAATTGAAGATGTCCTTGGGATTATGCTAGATGCTTTTACCAGTATGATGATGAAGATACAGATTTTGTTTAGTTACTTAGCTCTGAGATGAGTTGATTATGCTACCTTGATTGCATCTTGAGAAGTGAAGTTAGTATGTAATCCAAGTAAAAGTTAGTTGACATATGTACTGAAATGTATTGAATGATGTGATATTGCTTTTACATGACGGATGCTACAATTGAGTTTTACATGGAAATGTATGAATTGAAAAGACTCGAAAAGATAGTGACTGAAATGGGAGAATGAATCTGATATGTTTTTCCTCTACAAGAAAAAGAAAATGAATTTTGATGTCCCTTTCTTAAGTGGTAATGATTGAGGTGAAGAACAATAGCGAATGCAGTTACAGTTGAGCCTTCCCTTTTGACGATACTTGATGCATGCACTTCTTGATTCACATGCTATTGGTCATTGATGAATTGCATGATCTTAATTTTTGAAGATTCTCGTTATTCAGTATCAATTAAGAAATCCTAATTCTGGACATTGAAATGAAATGAGGTGAACTTTGAATAATTGAATCCTTCAATTTGAATTCTTTCTAGTGATCTGGAGTTCCTGTTGTACTATCTTAATATGCCTTAGGACGGTGTCCTAATTGATTAGTGTGTGTAGATATCTCATCGTAAATCCATGCTGTCAACCTTGATTTGGGGTATATGGGAATAGTATTGATATGGACTTGGATAACTGATGTGATTATTTTTCTTTGGTTCGTATTCCTTGATTTATCGAACCTTGATTTGATTTTTCACCTCGAGTTTTGAAATGCAAGTGAGTTGTTTTCACTCAGCAATGATTATTGTTCAGAATTTATTTGATTTGATGATTCGACGTTGATCAATGTTCTTTGATGTTATCTGATTCTTGATTTCGAATTGATTTTCATTGGCCATTGTTATGCTATCTTTCATCGAATTGGATATATTGATTCCATATATCCTGATATTTTTGGCTCGTAACTGATCGAGATTCATGGTATTACTCGATTTGCGTGGTGATGAATATCAACTTGGAACTTAAACAGCATTGATATGAGATCAAACGAGTAGAATTTTATTGAGAATACTAAATTACGGTGTGAGATAAAACAATGAATCATAATGAATGGAATTGAAGTGAATAATCTGTTGATTGTGCTCGATATTCTTGATATGGAATATCAGATTCTGAAAAAGCACAGTACCACAAATTGAATATCAATTCAAGTGTCTCCAATGTGTATGAATGATTGGGAAAATCAGTACTGGTGAATGAAATTGAAAGCAGATACGACAGAATTGTCTTTGAAATACTTCAATTTCTAATAAATGAAGTAGACAAGAAAAGATCAGATGATCTATGAAACAGATTAGCAACTATCGAGTCAAAATATGAGCAACTGTTTGAAAGATTGTCGTTTCTCATTACTCGAATCGTCATGAGTTTGAGATTTGAAGTCGAGTATATTTCAAAAAATTTAAGAATGTGCTGTATTAGATGTGATACATATATAAATAGCTAGCCGTGAAGAAGATATTGATGTTATGAGATTTCAGGAATTGATTGCAATCTATGGTCGAGATCGAAACTATAGGTTTATTTGATAGATTGTGGCACTGATTTTTCTGAATTCTGAGTATTTGGTTGAATGTGATTACATTGTACCATCCTTGACCGATAGATTGTCTAAGATGACTATCCAGATTTTCGATAAACTGCTCAGAACTATAGTATCTGATTCGATACTATTTGATTGATTTTGCCACTTGATGATGATAATTCCTGTGACAGCTATTTGAGATGAGAAGAAAATCAGAAATTCTTTGTGTTGAGATAGAATTTTTGAAGTATCATCTATTAGACCAGATATGGTTTGAGAAAAATACAGAATGTGAAGACTGAATTGTATAGATTACGACAGAACAGATGAGATAAAGTTGAGAAATGAATAATTTGAAAGCTGAAACAGAATGTTCAGCGAGAAATGTTTGTTCTGAAGCATCGTTTTCTTTTGAAAGAGATTCCAGAACCGATCTGATAATGGATTCTCGTGAGTATTGAGACGAAAATGATAATTTCACTCATTGTTGAATACTTTATCTTGTATAAAGTGTTTGATACATGAGACATGATTTTTGATTTTAATGTGTCAACTGAAGAACATCAGCTACAATTTGTATCTGTGAACTATCTTCAGATGAGGTAGATTAACCTTTGAGTTATTCTGAATAATTTCTACTGATTGTGATTAAAAAGAAACAGTTCAAATGTGAAATCATTTAGTGATTACTGATGAATGAAATAAATATGATTACAGAAGTGATCAAACAATTGAAGACGAAAAGATATTAGAAAATATATTTATATCTCATAGCATTGAAATGAAGAAGGGATACTGATCTTGAAGCTGTGAGTAGGATGACAATATAGACTTGATATATGTTCTTTGCAGAACAAGATGGCAGAAGAAATATGTCATCATCGAAAATGAATTACACTGTCTACGATGTTTGACAGAGTTAAGGGATTTAGTAACAGAATTGATTGTACTTTAATCCAAGACGATCAGATATGTTCTATGTTTCTAAGTGAAGGAAACAACTGTGATGTTCTTCTTATGTATTTTAATCAGTCAAGACAGAGTCTGATACGATTCTGAGCTATACCGAATATGTGATAGATCCTTAACGGAGCAAAAGTACAAAAGAAAATAGACACAGAATGAAAAGATAAACTGTAAAGAGATATTGAGGTGAAAGAAGAAATCTGAGATAGATGATTGAAGTGAGAATTACTTCGAATAATTATTTAGTTTATCAGATTTGATATTCCGATTGAATGTGATTTCGAGGACGAAATCATTCCTTAGAGGGGAGGAAATGTAAGGCACTGAAAAGATTAAGTTATTAATTGTGGAATTTGAGATTTATGAAAATTAAAGATTTAATTTTCGAGCTAAAAATATTTTAATTTGAGAATTTACGGATTTGAGATTTAAATTCTGGGAATCTTAAATTAAAATATGGAAATATTGGAATTGGATATTTATGGAATTTAAGAATTAAATTCCGAGTTTCGAGAATGAAAGAAAATTTAATTCTACGGTGAAATCCGTGAAAGAGTGAGTGCCCGGTTAGCCAACTTGTGGCTAAGGGCTTTTATGACTCTATGTAAAACAATCTTTTGTTTAATATAATTTACACTTTTATAATGGTATTGACTTTATCTTTCTTCATATTGTTATATTATGATATAATATTGTTGTTTTGATAAAGACCTTGAATATACTATAGTGTATGTACGATGTGGTAGCACATGGGGATGGCTATCATGAAACACATCTTATAGTCACTGTATATTCTAAACTGTTCCTAGTCAATTGAGCCGTCCGCAAATAAGGATAAGGATCGCTCGAGATTGAGACTAGCATTTGCGATGCCGAGTACCACGTTTCATTGGTATGGAACATAGAGATGTTCAAAGCATGCAAATGGATATTCATATGATGAATGATCGAACTACCCTATTCGGACTTTCCAAGTGGTTATCACTTATCGAGTGGATAAAGTCCGCGGTTTTGGTTGTACACCATTAGTACTTATTACTTGAAACATCATTGAGACTCTATATGCTAGTACTGTATTTTGACTCGTTTACCGACTCTATTGGGGTCATCAGGTGTCGGGATTGGGTACAGTTACGACACATATAGGAGTCGATGCTTTGTTGTCAAGGATTCACCACATACTTGCGAGTGCGGATATCCTATGCAATCTGAGGAGATATTAGTGTGACGAATCTCTGGCCAGAGTACATGATGTGTTTTAGGTTAATTGGTTATCCTAGTAACACATTCGATGTCACTATTTGATCTCCAAGATGTAATGCATAGTTGTCGAATCTCGAACGACTCTCGATATACCAATGGTTGTTGATTCGATCGGGATATATGGATGAAGGGACCGTACTGTACGCTAACCAAAATCTACTGGTTCTTGCAGGCACTATCAGTAATACCTAGGGAATCATGGGGCGATGTTGCTAGGCGCTCTTACCATGATTCGATGGGTAAGTCGGAAATTGTTGTTCCGAGTCACAAGGAGTTGTGAGCCCACGGCTAGCTGTATTCCTGAACCATTGAGGGTTAAACAAGTAATGGATTACTAAAACCCCGTAGAGATAGTTAAATTTAAAGAGTTAAATTTAATGAAAGAGAAGTTGGACTTCTTAACTAAAGCGAGTGAGATTTCCTAAAATGACATAGGGATGGGAATTTTTGGAAATCACTGAATTCGGATTCAGAAAAATTATCTTGACTCTAAAAGATGCAGAAATGGTTTATGTACACATTGGTAAAATCAGTTTATCAATCGGAGTCACGATGAATTTTATATTAATTTCTATAACAACGGGCTTGGCTTGTTGGGCTTAAGTTATGGATTGTGGGCTTTAAGGAGTTAGAGTCCTGATACAATTATAACTAGAAATTATCTATAAATAGAGGTGTTGGGTTCGAAAATCAAACACATTGTGTCTTATAATTTGCAAAATTACACTCTAAATATTTGAAGGGGATTTTCGAAATCCTCTGTCCCTTTCGGAGAAAATTCGGCTTGTGATTTTTATGAAAAATTACAATCTGAATTAACAGATCATATCTGTTTATTCTCTACGCAAACTTCTGATTGATTTCTAGTGCAGTCAATAAGAGGGTTTTACTTTCTATTCATGGACCTGATTGAAGAAACGTTCGTTCATCAGTTCCGGGGATATACAACAAGAGCAGATTAAATTCTGTTGGTGTCCATAATCTTGCTTCGAGATTTTAAGGTAAAATATTTAATTGTGATTATTTATTTTACTTACACAATTTAATCGTAAAAGTTTTGATACCCAGATATGGAATCGTTCCATATTAATAAAATAAATTTTTAAACTTCCGCTGCACTGGGTATCAATTCTAATTGATCTGAACATCGTTTTCCAACAGTGGTATCAGAGCCAGGTTGCTCAGATCAAACAATTAAATTAATCGATTGTGCAAAATTTTTAAGCCTCGTTTTTGAAACAAAACAAATTTTTAAAAAAAATCAAAATTTTGACGGGCAAAACACGGGCAGCGATTGTTGCTGCCCAGGGCAGCGCTGGGCGCTGCGCAGGGCAGCGATGTGATCGCTGCCCAGGGCAGCGATCGTCGCTGCCCAACCCGATCTCCGGTCGGGGCACGGGCTGCCCGGGATTGTCCCTGGCAGCCCGGAAAATTAAAATTTTAATTTTTAAAAATTTTGAATTTTTGAAATTCTTGTGTTTGATCCGATCGAAAATTGTTTTTGATTAGATCACGAGGCATCGGATCGAATTGTTCGAGTCCGAAATTTTTAAAATTGATTTTTGGATAAAATTTGAATTTTTGGAAAATTTATAATTTTTATCCGTTAAATTAAATTTTATAAAATTAATTATTTTGGTACAATTGATGATAAGATATGATCTTATGGATGGATAAGATAAAATATGATTTTATCTTTTAAATTATGATGTCATTGCATGTTTATCCAATTATTTAATTATTGAATTAATTAATGGATAAAGGATGATCGATTGCCATGACCAATATTTTAGGTGTATGTTAGGTGATTTACATTTGTCTTATTGTTGTTGGTGTTTATTAATGGGCTTGGTTTATAGCCCAATATGATTGTCATATGTAATAAAAGTGGGCCTGGTTTATGGCCCGTTCCCACCCCTAAAAATGTATCCCATATTTGTCATCGAAATTTATTGTAAATTTATTAGACTTAGTGGGAGACAAAGATTTGAAAAAATGGTGGGCCCAGCAGACAATGAAGACCGAAGAAATGTAAATTGGAAGCACAATGTAATAGGATTGCATTGCATACTTACATAACACCTAGGATTGGACTTAGACTCGTGATTGGCAACCACGGGTCGAATAGTTAATGGGATCGATCATCCTTTAATAATATATGATATTATTGATGTATGCATGTTTAGACTAAATTGTATGAATCCCGCAAGCATACATATATTTGCATGATGAGACAAATTTTCAAAAAATAAAATCCCTCATTTTAAATATGATTTAAAATTGATATCAAGATAAACAAAAGGGAATTTTAAATATTGTTTAAATATTCCTACCTTCCATCAACGATCAATGTATGTGATGCTACCCACGGATACGGTCCGGCTCATATTATTGGGGGGGCCCGTTCATCGGAAAGCTGTACATTGGATCGACACATGTTGTAAGTTGGGTGGAACTCCCATGGGATTGGCTCATATTATTGGGGATCCACATGGCGACCGTCCATCACAACTTAATATTGATGGGTCATCTTGACATGTCACAATAAACGGCGTCATATTATTGGGCCTTTATTGGACATGAGGTAAAAACATGGAGGTTGCTTTGGAAGCAATTGGGCTCTACCTTTTGAAAATTATGGTTAGCTGATATTATTCGGGACCATAGTTTGTCAATTGGACTCCATGTTCCCACTAAAAATTTTTTTTCTCGTTTTCACTAGAGGGTAGTGAAATCGTCAAAATAGTGGGAGTGTAATTCATAAAATGAAATTCGCCATATTTTATGTCTTAGTAAATTAATTAAACAAATCACTGATTATTGTCTGTTTCCTTTTCAGTATTTCATTACTATGAATTCGCGTAATCCACTACTCTCAATTCTCGATCAAAACAAGTTGACTGGCGCTAACTATACGGAATGGTTCCGTAAGTTAAAAATCATTCTAAATTCGGAGAAGGCTTTCTATGTGTTAGAGAAGCGTCCTCCGAAGGAAGCCCCAGCTAACACTAGTCCGGAAGAGTTGAAAAAGCTTGACGATTGGTGGGACCATGATGTCAAGGCAAAGAGTTATATGCTAGCATCAATGTCTGATGAACTCCAGAGGCGATTTGAGGATGCGGTGAATGCTGCTGACATTCACAGCGCACTCAAGGAACTTTTTGGAGCTCAGTCAAGGGCCGAGAAATTTGCGACTATCAAAGAGCTCATGACATGCCGCATGCGAGATGGGACTTCGGTCCGTGAGCATGGGGTACACATGATTGGGCTCATTGAAAAGTTGGTAAAACTCGAACTGACATTAGAGCATGAACTCAATGCGGACTTGTTGCTTCTTTCACTTCCTTCGTCGTTTGACGGCTTTGTGATGAACTTCAATATGAACAAGATAGAGGCTATCTTTGAAGAGATGGTCAATATGCTTGTGACTTATGAAGCCACACTAAAGAAGGATAAACCGGTACTCTTGGTTGGCTCCTCTTCTAACTCTAAGAATGGACCAAGTGGAAAGGGTAAGAAACGTTCTGCCCCGCCCAAGAAGATTGTACCAAATAAGAAGGGAAAGGCTAAGGCTTCAATTGGAATAAAAGATGAAAACGTTTGCCATTACTGCAAGAAACCCGGTCATTGGAAACGTAACTGCAAGGAATACCTCGAACAGTTGCGAACTGCAAAGGGTATGTTTTACATTGAAATAAATGTTTCGCTTAATACTTCTTCTTGGGTATTGGATACCGGATGTGGATCTCACATTTGCAATGATTTGCAGGTGATGACAAGAAGTCGTAAGCTAAGGATGGGTGAGACCCAGCTAAGGCTCGGGAATGGTTCTAGAGTCGAAGCCAAAGCTATAAGAGACATTTATTTAGTTTTGCAGAACAATTTTAAGTTATTTTTGAGAGATGTTTTATATGTTCCGGATTTGGTCAAAAACATTATATCTATTTCTATGCTTGATAGAGATGGTTTTTCTTGCAATTTTGTGAATGAGATTTGCAATATTTACAAGAATGAATGTTTGATTGGAAATGGACAACTTGAAAACGATCTATATAGCTTAAAATTAAAAGACGTTCCAATTAATTATGTTGATAAACCGGTAACAACAATTAAAAGGAAGGACGATAGTCAAAACCCGGCAAACCTTTGGCATGCTAGGCTAGGTCATATTTCCTCAAGGAGGATGAACAAGCTAGTGGGAGAGGGCATGTTTGATATGTCTGATATTAACTCTCTACCTACTTGTGAGTCCTGCCTAAAGGGAAAAATGACTAAATCTCCTTTCAAAGGGAAACCTGAGCGTAGTCAAAATCTGTTGGATTTGATCCATACAGATGTTTGCGGTCCATTTAGGATTGGTACTAATGTGGCAACACCTACTTCATTACCTTTACTGATGATCATTCTAGGTATGGGTATTTATATTTAATGAAATATAAGTCTAAAGCATTTGAAAGGTTCAAAGAATTCAAGGCTGAAGTAGAAAATAAACTAGGTAAAAGTATTAAGGCACTTCGATCGGATCGAGGTGGAGAATACTTAAGTACCGAGTTTTTGGACTATCTAAAAGAGAATGGGATTCTCTCTCAGTGGACTCCTCCTATGACACCTCAGCTTAATGGTGTTTCGGAGCGTCGCAATCGAACTTTGTTGGACATGGTTTGATCCATGATGAGCTTCACTGAGCTCCCACCTTTGTTTTGGGGCTACGCGCTTGAAACGGCGCTATTGTTATTAAACAACGTCCACACTAAAGCAGTAAATAAAACACCATACGAGTTATGGAATGGAAAAGCTCCTAAGTATTCGTACTTGAGGATTTGGGGATGTCCTGCTTACGTGAAGCAGACAGTGGGAGATAAGTTGGATAGTCGATCCTCCTTATGTTATTTTGTGGGGTATCCGAAGAATTCAATCGGATATTATTTCTATCATCCTAATGAAACAAAAGTGTTTGTTTCAAGGAATGCCACCTTCTTGGAGAAGGAGTTCTTATTGGATAAGAAAGGCAAGATGATGGAACTCGAAGAAATTCGAGAAGAACCCGAGATACAAAATAGCGATCCTACACCTCAAGAATCATCACAAGACACGCCTACTACTAGGAAATCCAAGAGGACTTCTAGGCCCCCTATTAGATATGGTCTTCTTCTTGAAGGGGATCAAAGTGAACCCGACATTGATGTGATCCAAGAAACTTCAAGGAAGCAATTTCTGATGCGGATTCAAATTTATGGCTTGAAGTTATGCAATCGGAAATAGATTCGATGCATTCTAACCAAGTTTGGTCTTTAGTAGATCCCCCCGATGGAATTGTTCCAATTGGGTGCAAATGGATCTACAAGAAAAAGCTTGGGCCTGACGGAAAGGTATTAACCTACAAGGCACGATTGGTGGCAAAAGGTTATACTCAAAGACAAGGAGTTGACTATGATGAAACCTTTTCACCAGTCGCAATGTTCAAGTCCATAAGAATCCTTATTGCCATAGCAGCATGGTATGACTATGAGATATGGCAAATGGATGTAAAGACTGCATTTCTTAATGGAAACATTAAGGAAGAGATCTATATGACGCAGCCTGAGGGATACACATCCATGGGAAGTGAGCATAAGGTATGCAAGCTTCAGAGATCAATCTATGGTCTCAAACAAGCATCAAGAAGTTGGAACCAAAAATTTGATGAAACAATAAAGGATTTTGGTTTCATCAAAAACCCGGAGGAACCATGCGTGTACAAGAAAGTAGTTAAGGATGCGGTAACATTCTTAGTACTTTATGTTGATGACATTCTACTCATGGGAAATGACGTAGGGATGTTGCAGTCAACAAAGATATGGTTATCAAGTAGATTCTCGATGAAGGATTTGGGTGAGGCCTCCTATATTCTTGGGATACAGATCTATAGAGATAGATCTAAGAGAATGATAGGACTTACTCAATCAACCTATATCGAAACCATATTGAAAAGGTTTTCAATGGATGGGTCCAAGAGAGGACATCTACCTATGTGTCATGGAGTTTCTTTATCCAAGTATATGTGTCCCAAGACTGATGAAGAGATAGAGAAGATGACACACATACCATATGCGTCAGCCATTGGTAGTATCATGTATGGGATGATATCTACCAGACCGGATGTGGCCTATGCTCTGAGCGTCACGAGCAGATATCAAGCCAATCCCGGTCAAATGCATTAGAAAGCCGTGAAGGATATTCTTAAGTACTTGCGAAGGACTAAGAATGTGTTCATGGTTTATGGAGGAAGAGAATTGAAGTTGGAAGGCTACACCGACTCTAGCTTCCATTGTGACGTGGATGACTCGAAATCAACCTCTGGATTTGTATTCGTGCTCAATGGCGGTGCTGTCTCTTGGAAAAGTTCCAAGCAAGACACCACAGCGGATTCCACCACTGAGGCAGAATACATTGCAGCATCAGCTGCTGCTAAAGAGGCGGTTTGGATAAGGAAATTCATCCAAGAGTTGGGTGTAATTTGTAGTGACCCTGCATGGAATCACCTACTAACTGGCAACTAATAGCATGCATTAAACTTAATACAGCAAAATACTTAACAGAGTAAAACGTGCGGAAACATAATCCATAATTTACATATCAGCTTAGTAATATAATCCAGGCTTAAACCTGTAGTGATACAACCATATCGAAATTGTTAAAAGTAAACATTATACAGCTAGTAAATCGTGCTGTATAAAAACTTTCAAAGTTCCTGCTCCCTAGTCCTGCCTTGAACTACCAGCTCCGTCCATCCTGCGACCTGCCCCATAGAATAGGGTGTCCAAGATAACAACTAGGACGTGAGCGCTACGCCCAGTACATAGACATGAGTAAACATATGTATATAATGCATGCAACATGATGACTGGTACAGGGTCATCTGAAAAGTCATGCTCAGAACCGGCGCCATATGAGTGCTGCCACCGCACGGATCAACCTCTGGGTGCAACCACACTCTTCTAGTACACCAGAGTAGACAGACATAAATGCCCCCGCCGTCGCGGTACTCTCAGTGACAGACTATCGAGTATAGAGCTGAGCGGCTCTATAGTCAGGTATAACAAGAAATAGGCTCAACGTGTATATGCACATGACATATGAGTATAGAAAACGATAAATCATACATCATGCCATATAATAATGCCAAATAAATGCAACATATAAACATGTATACTCGCTGGCAATCTCAGTCAATGTGTACGTACCTCTAGGCTAGTTCAAGTATAATAGATCCTAGGTTCCAAGCCTATATTCAAAAGTTCACCGTATCACTACATAAATTCTATAAGCCTTAACTAAGCTAATAAGTACTCCCAAAACTTAAATAGATTCCCGGACCATACCTTCGTCCGTAGTTAGCCCTTTGGAGTCGCTAGTCCTGAATGACTATAACCTCACCGTGGTTATTTCAGAACCTCACTATTAACCGATAGGGCCCTCAAGTGTATATCTCACACTATATAACTGAAGAAGGAAACGCGGGAATTCGTATTTCAAAACTGAAGCAAATGAGCCCTATTTATAGCCAAAATCTCGGCAACGATCGGAACCACCGATCTCGGGATCGGAGCTTACGATTCCAGCTCATTCTGTGCATGTCCGACACGTCGGGATCGGAACCACCGTTCCGGGATCGGAACTTCCGATCGAACCCCCGATCAACACTTGTCAAAACTCACGGCTGAGTCATCGAGCATTGCTGGCTGGATGAGATCGGAACCTCCGTTCCTGATCGGAACGTCCGATCACCGTGCATCCGATCTGCTTCCGAAGTGGTCAGGATCGGAGCTTCCGATCTGGCCCAAAGTCAAAAGCCCAAATTCCTCTTCCGAAGTCCAATATCACTCCGAAATAGATCAATTACCAACCCTTAATCATGTTTAACATATTATTATCTTAAAATGGGTTCCGGGTTACTACATTCTCCCCACCTTTAGATATTTCGTCCGCGAAATAACATCTAAAGATAAATCAAGATAACAATATGAAACAACAAACCATGTCTTATTACAACAACGGTAATTACATCTTATATGGTAATCAAAAATACAAAGCAAACAACTCAGGATATTCTGCTCGCATACGACTCTCAGTTTCCCAAGTTGCTTCTTCAACGCCTCGGCGCTGCCACTGTACCATCACAAGTGGTATAGTCTTGTTCCGAAGAACTTTCTCCTTCCTGTCTAGGATACAGATTGGTCGTTCAACAAAAGACAGATCTGGCTCTAGCTGAATATCAGTAGACTGAATCACATGAGATTCATCAGCTATGTACTGTCGAAGCAACGACACATGAAAAACATTGTGTATACTGGAAAGAGATGGCGGTAAAGCCAAACGATAAGCAACATCTCCGATCTTCTCCAGTATCTGGAAAGGCCCAATGTAACGAGGAGACAACTTGCCTTTCACACCAAATCTCATCACCTTCCTGAAAGGTGATACTCGCAGAAAAACATATTCACCAGGCTCAAACTGAAGTGGCCTGCGGTGAATATTCGCATAACTGGCTTGTCTATCTTGAGCAACTTTGATCCTATGCTTGATCAAATCTACCTTGTCTACAATCTGCTGCACCAATTCAGGACCCTCGATTTGCCGTTCCCCGACTTCATCCCAGAATAACGGAGTACGACACCGTCGACCATACAATGCCTCGAAAGGTGCCATATCAATACTACGATGATAACTGTTATTGTAGGCAAATTCAATCAAAGGTAACTGATCCTGCCAAGATAAGCCAAAATCCATGACAGAAGAACGTAGCATATCCTCCAGCGTACGAATAGTGCGCTCTGACTGCCCATCAGTCTCCGGATGATACGCAGTGCTCAAACTTAGAGTGGTACCCAACGCCTGCTGAAAACTACCCCAAAAACGTGAAGTAAATCGCGGATCTCTATCACTGACGATACTTACTGGAATCCCATGTAATCGCACAATCTCCTGGATATATAAGCGTGCCATGTGATCATAAGAATACTCCCGGTTATAAGGAATAAAGTGTGCTGATTTTGTCAAACGGTCAACGATAACCCAGATAGCATCACACTGACGTGATGTCATAGGTAAGTGGGTGACAAAATCCATAGTTACGTGCTCCCACTTCCATTCGGGAATCTCAAGATTCTGCAGTAATCCACCTGGTCGTCGATGTTCAGCCTTGACCTGTTGACAAACCAAACATCTCGAAACAAATTGATACACACTTCGCTTCATCCCCTTCCACCAGAATCTAGTTCGCAAGTCCTTATACATTTTCATACTTCCAGGATGAACTGATAATCGACTCCTGTGAGCTTGAGATAGAATATCATTCCTGAGCTCCACAACATTAGGTACAACCACTCTATTGGATAGGCACAATAAACCATCTGCTTGAAAATGGAATCCAGATGTATTAACTCCATTGGCTAGACGTGCCAATCGCTGAGTCTTAACATCAGATATCTGAGCATCTCTGATCCGAGAATACAGTGCTGGCTCAGATAGAATAGTATACAAACGAATCCCATTCCTCCCTTTCTTGTGCTTGAGCGTAAAACTCAATGAACAGCACTCTTGAATCATATGAGATATTTCATTAGTCTGAAGTGCAGACAGTCTCACCTGCCGACTCAAGGCATCAGCAGTAAGATTAGCAGAACCTGGATGATATTTGATTTCACAATCATAATCCTTCAGGAGATCCATCCAGCGTCTCTGTCGCATATTCAACTCTGCCTGAGTGAATAAATACTTCAAACTCTTGTGATCCGTAAATATCTCAAATTTCTCGCCATAAAGATAATGTCTCCAAATCTTGAGCGCAAATACAATGGCGGCTAACTTGAGATCATGCAATGGATAGTTATTCTCATGCGTCTTCAACTGTCGAGTAGCATAGGCAATAACATGTCCATGCTGTGTCAAAACACATCCTAACCCCTGCCCAGAGGCATCAGTATAGACAACATAACCTCCTGATCCAGAAGGTAGAGCTAGCACAGGTGCAGTAGTAAGACGTCTACGCAGCTCGTGAAATGACTCCTCACAATCCGAGGACCAAATGAAGGCAACATCTTTCCGTGTAAGCTGAGTCAAAGGCCTTGCCAACTGTGCAAAATTCTCAATGAACTGACGGTAATATCCAGCTAGACCCAAGAAACTACGAATCTCAGCAACCGTCGTCGGACGAGACCAGTTCAGCACTGCCTCTATCTTACTAGGATCAACAGATATCCCTTCATTAGAAATCACATGACCGAGAAATACTACCCGATCAAGCCAGAATTCACACTTGCTTAATTTCGCATATAGCTGCTTATCTCGTAACGTCTGTAGAACAATTCTCAAATGTTGTGCATGCTCATCCTTGTTATGAGAATAGACAAGAATATCATCTATGAAAACGATGACAAATCTATCCAGATAATCTCGAAATACCTGATTCATTAGATTCATAAAGACTGCCGGTGCATTCGTCAAACCGAATGGCATCACCAGAAACTCATAATGCCCGTATCTGGTCCTGAAAGCAGTCGTAGATATATCTGAGTCTCGTACCCGCATCTGATGGTATCTAGATCTCAGATCTATCTTTGAATAAACAGAAGTACCCTGTAGTTGATCAAACAGATCATCAATCCGCGGCAAAGGATACTTATTCTTGATGGTGACACGATTCAACTGCCTGTAATCAATACATAATCGCATCGATCCATCTTTTTTCTTGACAAACAAAACAGGTGCTCCCCACGAAGAAACACTCGGCCGAATATATCCCTTATCAAGAAGATCTTGCAACTGCTGTTTCAATTCCCTCATCTCTGACGGTGCCAGACGATAAGGTGCTCGGGATATAGGCGTAGTTCCTGGTACTAGATCAATACCAAATTCAACCTCTCGAACCGGAGGAAAACCAGGAATCTCATCAGGGAATACGTCAGAAAACTCGCTGACAACCGGTAGCTGATCAATACCCGTACTACTCATGGACATATCAACTGCATAGATGAGGTAGCCCTCCCCACCTGACTCCAAGACATGACATGCCTTCAGAGCCGAAACAAGTGGCATCGGAGGTCGCGCACCCTCACCATAAAAATACCAGCTATCACCCTCAACAGGATGAAACTGTACCAGACGCTGATAACAATCCACAGTAGCGTGATACAAAGTCAGCATATCTATTCCCAAAATACAATCAAAATCCATCATCGCTAATATCATCAAATTAGCCGATAACACATTACCCTCAAACTCCAGAAGGCAACCCATCACTAGACGCTTAGTTACTACCTCCTGCTCCAACGGAGTAGATACAACTAAATCCAAAGTACTAATCCCAAAATCTATGCGTGCTCTGATACCAAAAATGTAGTGACCCTGCATGGAATCACCTACTAACTGGCAACTAATAGCATGCATTAAACTTAATACAGCAAAATACTTAACAGAGTAAAACGTGCGGAAACATAATCCATAATTTACATATCAGCTTAGTAATATAATCCAGGCTTAAACCTGTAGTGATACAACCATATCGAAATTGTTAAAAGTAAACATTATACAGCTAGTAAATCGTGCTGTATAAAAACTTTCAAAGCTCCTGCTCTCTAGTCCTGCCTTGAACTACCAGCTCCGTCCATCCTGCGACCTGCCCCATAGAATAGGGTGTCCAAGATAACAACTAGGACGTGAGCGCTACGCCCAGTACATAGACATGAGTAAACATATGTATATAATGCATGCAACATGATGACTGGTACAGGGTCATCTGAAAAGTCATGCTCAGAATCGGCGCCATATGAGTGCTGCCACCGCACGGATCAACCTCTGGGTGCAACCACACTCGTCTAGTACACCAGAGTAGACAGACATAAATGCCCCCACCGTCGCGGTACTCTCAGTGACAGACTATCGAGTATAGAGCTGAGCGGCTCTATAGTCAGGTATAACAAGAAATAGGCTCAACGTGTATATGCGCATGACATATGAGTATAGAAAACGGTAAATCATACATCATGCCATATAATAATGCCAAATAAATGCAACATATAAACATGTATACTCGCTGGCAATCTCAGTCAATGTGTACGTACCTCTAGGCTAGTTCAAGTATAATAGATCCTAGGTTCCAAGCCTATATTCAAAAGTTCACCGTATCACTACAAATATTTGAAGGGGATTTTCGAAATCCTCTGTCCCTTTCGGAGAAAATTCGGCTTGTGATTTTTATGAAAAATTACAATCTGAATTAACATATCATATCTGTTTATTCTCTACGCAAACTTCTGATTGATTTCTAGTGCAGTCAATCAGAGGGTTTTGTTTTCTATTCGTGGACCTGATTGAAGAAACGTTCGTTCATCAGTTCCGGGGATATACAACAAGAGCAGATTAAATTTTGTTGGTGTCCATAATCTCGCTTCGAGATTTTAAGGTAAAATATTTAATTGTGATTATTTATTTTACTTACACAATTTAATCATAAAAGTTTTGATACCCAGATATGGAATCGTTCCATATTAATAAAATAAATTTTTAAACTTCCGCTGCACCGGGTATCAATTCTAATTGATCTGAACATCGTTTTCCAACAATCCGAGCAGGGATCAATTTGCAAATAGTGACAAGTTCAAGGACTAAAATGCGATAAGTCCTAAATTATTTAATTTTGATCCGAGATTATTTAATTTGAGAATATTTAGAGTTTTGAACTAAATTCTTATATTCTTAAATTATTTAGGATTGCAATTGAATTAAATCGCTTGTCCGGGGACTAGTTTGCAAACAGGCCAAAGTTGAGGGACCAAAGTGCAATTTCTTTTCAAGTGGGCTTAAAAACGTGTAAGAAGCATGGAAATCATCAGAATTCTTCACCTTATCAGAAAGAAACGAGATAGAGAGAAATAAAGGTGTTGAATCCATTTTTTATCTTTCAAACGCCGATATCTTGTGATCCGGTTATCCGATTTCAATTCCGAAAAGAGCGTTGCGATCCTTGCGACGAGAGCTTCGATTTAATATAAGTATTATCTTGATTTATATGATTTCGAAATTCTGAATATTGAGAGAAATCAGAACGGATCTTGAATATGTGCTTAAGAGATTATATTGATTGTTATATCGCAACCGAATCAAAGAACGGATGTTGTATGAACTTGTTATGAAGTTTCAGAATTGTATTCAATTCTTTGTCTACTGATGTAGATGGTTTTGATGTTATATTTTTGTTATAACATGCTTATGAGTTAGATATGATGGATAGAGTTGATAGAAATGAGTTACGGTTGCCGAATTTTATACCGTTATGCCGTGGGTTCAAGACTTTGATCATGCTTTAGTTTATAGTGCTTGAGCTGAGTTAGATATGAGTTGTTTGCTGATATATGCAGCACATTTACACTTCATATCAGATTGATATGAATGTTTCGAGTTCGGAAAGCTATATTTCGAATCGGCCAAGAATTGAGCAAAGTTTGTAACTTGTTTTGCCTTGAAGTTTGAGATGTGATTGAGCAGATTTTTATGTGAGTTGGTAGCTGATATAAATAGCTTGATATGCTATATTTCAGATTTGTAAAGAAGAGATTCGGGCTCGAGACTTTATCATTTGAAAAACGAGGTCGAAAAACTCAAGGTTGAAGTTATGCTACCTTGAAGATGAGATGATGAACTTGAGCAAGTTTGATTGCTATTATTTGATGTAGGTTGTTCAGATTTGAAGCAATGACGACTCAACAAAATGAAAGGTATAAGATGACATCGAGATTCAGGGATTTGATACTCGAGAATGATGCTTCTTGAGTTATCCCGAACAAATCACATACTTGTTTATGTACTTGTTCTTGAGGTAGAACTTTTATTATTGTCGATACATAACAGGTAGTGGATCTTTATTGCTTTTGATATGATATGATGTGATATTGAATTGATTCTAATGCCAAGGTCAGATGGACCTTATTTTCGAGTCTGATGAGACGATGATAGATGGATATCCATGTCAAGATCGGATACGAATCTTGATGGCACTGATTTGAGATGAATCAATTCTTGTTAGCGCCCTATATAAATCTTTTGATTTGAAGCATGATGTGAAGTCTTGATTTAGATATTCGTTATATTACTCTATCTTTGAAATGAAATGGTTAGAGTTGACATGTTTATATTTTAACGCATGTATATGTCTTTTATACTGGGAATTATATTCTCACCGGAGTTTATCCGGCTGTTGTCTTGTTTTGTATGTGTGCATGACAACAGGTGGGGCAGGAGCTAGTTTGAGACGACAAGGGTAGCTCGGGAGAGAGATTTAGCATGTGTGGACTCGGGTTTAAGATGTTGAAATTGCTGTCATAGATTGAGTTGTAATCAAGTATAGCATGTTTATATACTTGTATAACTTGTTGTATAGCTAGTTCTTTTTATAGCTTTTGCATCACTTGTTAATGTATAAATATATGACATGGTTATTAGACTTGATTTACATATGTATACATGTTTTAGACTTGAAATAACATGTATTGGATTGATGAGTTGCAGTTAAGAATGCTTGGAATCAAATTTTGACAGCAACAAAACAAGAGCAATTCTGCTGATTTTTCGAACAGAGCATGCCCGCTCGATCGGTAAGATTTGACCGATCGAGCGAGGCCTGTTTTGGCTGGAACCCGAGACTTGAACTTTTGTGCTCGCTCGATCGGTAGGATTTGACCGATCGAGCGAGGGGTTGAAGTTTTAAAAAAACAATTTTTGTTTTGCTCTTTTGTTTTAGTTTACTCTTTAATGATATGATTAATTGTGATTAATCGTTAATTGTCCTTAAGACGAGATTAGCAACCCGAGGTCCCCACACAGCTACTATCCTTTTCTCATTACTAATCATTTGATGCTATCCTGCTAGATCAAAACCTGTCGATGATAAACTCAAAAAAATTGCAGAGATTCCTGAGTATCATACTCTAATACCATTATTCAAGAATGACATTCTATGATAAGCTCATATCATTTATCTAGTCTAGTCTTAGATTACTGGGTTTGTGGGGCCTTGGGTTGTTAATCTTATTCTTAAGGAAATTAATATGTAAACAAGTATGTGATTTCACGGGACAACTCGAGAATCCTCTATCTCGAGTATCAAATCCCTTTCTATCGATGTCATCTTATAGCTTCTCTTTTCTTGATTCTTGAGTGCTTCTAATATGAAAACTATAACAAGAACACATATCAATCAAAATCTGCTCAAGTTCTTCAATCTTTAAAGCTAAAAATTCACAAACCTTAGCCAATTCAATCCCGGTTCGAAGACGGAGGCTCGAGTTTGATATCCCCTGTTTTGAAGTCTGAAAACACAGCAAAAATAGCTAATAACATTAGCAAGAACTCACTTCATTCACAGCTCAATCACAAGAATTCAAACTCTATCAAATTCTTGAACCGGCGGCGTAACGGTACGAAATCGGTAACCGAAACAAAAATCTAACCAATCTATCATTCATAACAACTTCATATACATCTTAAACCAGCACAATATCATCATATACCACCATATCAGCAGCTATAAATTTCTAAATACATTCTGTAATTTCATAACAAATAAAGTTGTCCGTTCTTCGATCTGACTTTGAGAAAACAATAAGTATAATCTCAAGAAAAACAACATACAATCATATCTGATTTTTCCAAAATTCTCAACTTTCAACACATGCTGGAACATCAAAATACTTACGTCAAATCGAAGCTCTTCTTGCAAGGATCGTGGAACTATACTCGGATTAATTGGACGGCCGGATCTTGAGAGATAAAAGATTAAAAGATCAACTTGTTTGAAAATATTGAAGCTCTCGACCTTGCTGCTGAAGAAGATGATAATTATGATGTTCTACATGTATATACACGTGAATACATATTCTCAAGCCATGTGTAATCCACCAACGTAAGGAAATTTCATTCTAGCCCCTGGATTCTTCACTATTTGCAATTCAGTCCTCGGTCAAACTTTTTAATTCAATTTCAATCCTAAATAATTTAAGAATATTAGAATTTAAATCTAAACTCCAAAATTCTCAAATTAAATATTTTCGGGGCTTTACAATTCTCCCCCTCTAGGAACTGATTTCGTCCTCGAAATCTCATGTAATCTGTATGCACATAAGATAAAGAAATAATAGAAAAACTGAATAAGACTCACATCAGTGAAATAACTCTGGAAATCTCTGTCTCATGTCTGATTCAGTCTCCCAAGTAGCTTCTTTAATGCCATGTCGACTATACTGAACTTTGACAAACTGAATAGTCTTGTTTCGGAGTTGCTTTTCTTTCTGATCAAGTATCTGAATCGGCTTCTCAAAATAGCTCAGAGTCTTGTCAAGTTCAGCTTCATCAGGTTGATGAATATGAGAAATATCAGGCTGATACTTCCGCAACATAGATACATGAAAGACATCATGTATTCCAGATAAAGATGGAGGTAACGCAAGTCTATAGGCAAGATCGCCTATCTTTGCGAGAATCTCATAAGGACCTATGAATCGTGGAGACAACTTTCCTCGCTTGCCAAATCTGACTGTACCTCTGAAAGGAGAAATCTTTAAGAATACTCTGTCTCCCTGATCAAAACAACGGTCTACGTCTGATATTCACATATTTGGCTTGTCGATCATGAGCTGTTTTCATTCTTTTCTAGATCAGCCTCACTTTCTCTGTCATCTCTTGAATCATATCAGGCCCAATATCAGGTGCCTATGAGATATCATCCCACTAGAGAGGTGATCTACACTTCTTTCCTACAGCGCTTCAAATGGAGCCATGTCAATGCTCGTTTGATAGCTGTTGTACATGTTATATGAAAATTCAGCAAGTGGTAACGAATCTTGCCAATTAGTGCCAAAGTCTAGCACTATAGCTCTAAGCATATCCTCAGGTGTTTGAATAGTTCATTCTGATTATCTGTCAGTTTAAGGATGATATGCAGTACTCAGATGTAATCGAGTACCTAAAGTTTGTTGCAGGCTGTGCCAAAAATGTGTTGTAAATCTAGGGTCTCTGTCAGAAACGATAGATTTAGGCACACCGTGCAATCTTACCACTTCTCTGACGTACATATCTGCCATCTGATCATGTTTATACGTCATTTTGTACGGAATGAAGAACACTAATTTTGTCAATCTATCAATAATCACCCAAATGGCATCACAACCTCTGGATGAACGCGGTAACTTCGTAACGAAACCCATAAAAATGTGATCCCACTTCCATTCTGGAATAAACAAGTTGTGCAATAAACCACCTGGTTTTTTTCTTCAGCCTTCACCTGTTGGAAATTCAAACATCGAGATACAACATCAGACTTCATTTGTTTCCACCAATACTGATTTTTCAAATCATTGTACATTTTTCTGCCACCGGGATGAATACAGAATCTACTACAATGAGCTTATTTCAATATTTGATGTCTCAAATCAGAAACATCTGGAACAATAAGTCTGTTATTCGCATATAAAACATCATCAGCAATGACCTGATGTTTAGATTGATGCCCTGATCTGACCATCTCAATCGATTTCTGAATACTCAAAACTGATTTCTGCGCTTCTTTGATTCTAATCAACAATTTCTCTGTTCTCAAAGTTTTTAATACAATTATTAGATGTTCAGCATGATCACACATATTCTTCGAATAAATCAGAATATCGTCAATGAAAATAATAACAAAGTCGTCAAGATATCTCTGAAATATTCTATTCATCAGTCCCATAAAAACTGCGGGAGCATTGGTCAATTCAAAAGGCATAACAATGAACTCATAATTACCATACCTTGTTCTGAAAGAAGTCTTTGAGATATCCTCATCTCGCAATCGCAACTGATGATAACCAAACCTCATATCGATTTTGGAATATACTGAAGAACCCTGCAACTGATCAAACAAATCATCTATTCTAGGCAAAGGATATCGATTCTTTACTGTTGATTTATTCAGTTGCCGATAGTCGATGCAAAGTTTCATCGATCCGTCCTTCTTTCGTACAAATAGCACTGGAGCTCCCCAAGGAGAAACGCTTGGTCTAATGTACCCTTTAGCCAGAATATCTTCCAGCTGTTCTTTCAGTTCTTTCAATTCAACTGGTGTCATTCGGTAAGGAGCTTTCGATATCGGTTGCGTACCTGACATCAGTTCTATACTAAAGTCTACCTTTCGAATTGGAGGAAATCCTGTGATCTCATCAGGAAAGACATCAACAAATTCACTAACTACTGGCAAATCTGCCAATTTCGGGCTAGTTTTCAGTACATCTATAGCATAGATAAGGAATCCTTCTGCTCCTTTCTGCAATAAGTGAGTCATAGACAATACAGATATCAAAGAGATTCTAGCTCGTGAACCTTTACCATAAAACTTCCATTCATCAGCCATCCCTAATCTGAATCTCACAACCTTCTGAAAGCAATCAACTATAGCACTGTACTTGGTTAACATGTCTATGTCGATAATACAACCAAAGTCTGACAAACCAAGCACAATACAGTCTATCTCAATCACATTGCCTTCATACTGTAGTATACAATTTTTGACAGATTTCACAGATACTATAACTTTCCCCAAAGGTAAAGAGATAGAGACTACAGTAGCTAATGGCTCAATAGGCAAATCATGTGATATAGCAAATTGTTCAGAAATAAACGTGTGTGATGCACCTCTATCGACTAGCACATAAGCATTATAACTACAAAGAGAATAAGTACCTGCTATTATGTCATCAAGTGCTGCTTGAGCCTGCTCCTCAGTCAAATCAAAGACTCGAGCTTGTTTCCTAGGAGGTAGAATCATTTTCTAGATTCCTCCTACTTGACTCTATGATGGTGGCTGGGGCTGGAAAGAATGAACTGAAGATGATTGCCTCTCTGACTAAGTCACTGATCTAGATGATCCAACACCTTGTGAACTTCCAGAACCACGTTGTGGGCAGATTCTCACAAAATGTCCCGTCTGATTACAAATATGACAACTGCCAAATACACCTCTACATTGTTCGCTGACATGATGACCTCCACATTTGTTGCAGTATACTCCATAGGAACCTGAACTCTATCCAGACTTGAACTTTCTTTGTCCACTAGAGCTAGAAGAACTGCTACATACTTTCTTAAACTGCTTCCCTTTAGCTCTGAAGAAATCTCTTCTGCTACTACCACTTCCTCCCTCGAATCTAGGTGGTGGTGGTGGAATCTGTGGCTGATCCAGAGATGATCTAGCTGGCGGTGGTACAAACTGTGCTCCTCTCTGTCTCAATATACCAGCTTTTATTCCCTTTGCACGATTAAGGGCATCGACAAAGTTATTTGGTCGTCCAACATTCACTAAAGTGAAGACATCCGAATTCAAGCCATTTATAAACTGATCAGCTTGAGCTTCATCATTGTCTGCTATATGGGGAGCGAATTTCAGCAGATTCGTGAACTTGGCAACATATTCTTTGATGTTCAACTGCCCTTGTTGCAGACTAGCAAACTTTGCTCATTTTTCTTTTATATAGGAAACTGGGAAGAATCGTTGATAAAAAGCAGTTTTAAATACAGACCAGATAACGATCGTACCTCGATTCTCCAATGATTTCTTTGCTGCTATCCACCAACCTTTTGCGAAGTCATGTATTTGGTTTACAACAAGTTTGAAACGGTGATTGTCTGAATAATCAAGGGATTCAAACAACTGAGCAGTCAACAGAATTATCAGTTCTCTTCAATGTTGGCGGTTTAAAGGACTGAAATATTTTTAAAAGAGTTTCCATCGGAGTGGCAGTCACATCCATCATATCTTTGGAAGTACTACCCTGTTAAGTTCTAGGAATTTCTGTTGCTTGTGGCACTGTCGGTGCTACATTTGCCTGTTCGACAGAGGAACTGTGCCTGTCTGTCTCGTAATCGGTCATCGAGGCATATCTGATAATCAAACAGATTAGTGCACAATTCATCAATATATCATAGGCACAATTCTGTCTTAATCCTACTCTGATTAGCATACATAAAAGTGATGTTCTGATTCATTGTCAGTCAATACAGGCTTCCAATCACTTCAGATAACCAGGTAAGCATGTAGTTCTAAAAGCTGTAAATCAGTTCAAATTATAAACATGCTTTAAGAGTAAGTAAATCAATCGAAAAGACTCGATCTATCCCGCTCACTCACTTTTATCTTGGTCCAAGAGCAAAATTCGCTCTGATACCACCTATTGTGGCGCCTCGGGTTGTTAATATTATTCTTAGGGCAATTAATAAGTAAACAAGTATGTGATTTCACGGGACAACTCGAGAATCCTCTATCTCGAGTATCAAATCCCTTTCTATCGATGTCATCTTATACCTTCTCTTTTCTTGATTCTTGAGTGCTTCAAATCTGAAAACTACAACAAGAACACGTATCAATCAAAATCTGCTTAAGTTATTCAATCTTCAAAGCTACAACTTCACAAACCTTAGCCAATTCAATCCCGGTTCGAAGACGGAGGCTCGAGCTCGATATCCCCTATTTTCAAGTCTGAAAACACAGCAAAAATAGCTAATAACATCATACTTACATCAAATCGAAGCTCTTCTTGCAAGGATCGTGGAACTATGCTCGGATTAATCGAACGGCCGGATCTTGAGAGATTAAAGATTAAAAGATCAACTTGTTTGAAAATATTGAAGCTCTCGACCTTGCTGCTGAAGAAGATGATAATTATGATGTTCTACATGTATATACACGTGAATACATATTCTCAAGCCATGTGTAATCCACCAAGGTAAGGAAATTGCATTCTAGCCCCTGGATTCTTCACTATTTGAAATTCAGTCTTAGGTCAACCTTTTAATTCAATTTCAATCCTAAATAATTTAAGAATATTAGAATTTAAATCTAAACTCAAAAATTCTCAAATTAAATATTCTCAGATTAAAATTAAATATTTTCGGGGTTTTACAGTTGACAACCTCTGGTATCAAGATAGGTACAAAATCGAGTCAACCTTTTCTGATTAAAAAAAATACTTACCTTGTCTGATACTGGTTTCCAATATCTATGTCTTGCAACAGATTTTCTTAGAAACACATTATGACTGAGTCACATTCATGGCTGAGTAAAATCAAATTATTCGACCACAAAATCTCTGTCCATACTGATCTGTTCATCTTATTGCTGACAAGTGTCATCACCATAGCAAATCAGGGTCAACATTACATATGTAAACTAGGGTTGAATCTTCAACTATTCTCCTTAGGTAGAAGACAATTATGAAATTTCTAGCATAAGCATTCCCAATATATATCCCAAGATCTAAGGAATTCTAAATATCAACAATCCATGTGGATTGATAAGTGCATTTTGTGTACATTATTTCGTGATGGATTTTTATCTATTTTGTGTGCATTCATATTGTTTTTATTTATTTTTATGTGTTTTAGTACATGTGTGTGTATTTCACTCCTCGGGTTAATTTTGTAGGAAAATGAATTGTTGAAGAGTGAATTACGGAGCAGCTTTGTTCAAAAAATCAAATTTCATTTTTGAAACATCCAAATCTGATCTCCCTTGTTCAGAATAAATTTCAAGATGTTTTGAAGCTTCTGTCCAAATTTCAGCTCGATCCGATGGCTAGATCTTGAGATATAAATTTTTTCAAAATCGTCGCTCGCTGCAGATATTTTGTACTGCGCACGCGCGAGAATGGAGCTCACGCGCGCGCGAGTTGCTGGTTCAGACTCTGTTTTTTAATGTTGCGCGCACGCGAGGCTTCTCCAGGCGCGCGCGCGCGTGTTCTGGCATCATATTTGTTCCAAAAATTCCTTGTTTTGAAAGGAAATTAATTGGTAGGCGTTTCGGACCATTTATATAGAAGATATTACATATTTTTGAGGGTTCTGAAGTTCCAGAAGGCAGACAACACAGAGGAGGCGGCTACAAGGCTTGGGAGAGAAGATTTCTCTTTTCTTTTATTCTTCTTATTTTTATTTTTGATTATTTTTTTAATTATTGAGTAGTTTATTTCCAACCAAGACTGCGTGATTGAGCCGAACAAATTCATGTAGAAAACTTGGATGTTTGTTTGAGATTTTTCAGACTTGATTTTATTTTATTGATTGTCAGATTTATATTTGTCTTGTGAATAGTATGATCAATTGTTTGCTTGCATGTTAATCGATTTCAAGTCAACAGAGGAGGTATTGATTTCGATCACTTTGATAATCAACATATTGTAAAATCGACTAGAAATAGAATTCGGTTTCAGTGTGCGGTTTGGGTGTAAACTGAATTTTCACAAATATTTAATGCATTCAAATTTGATTAGAATTATGAAAGATTAGTTCATCAATATTTGAATAGGTTTGATTGTTCTAGAAATAGTTCTTTGAACAAATTTGGAGAATTCTGGTGAATTAAGATTAAATCTGAGTCCTGAATTGACTACCTGTTATATGATTTGTTCGGTACCTACGTTTGTCTTGGTTGTCTTTGTTTTAATTATTTTTATCTTCAGTTATTTTTATTCTTATTTCTTAAACAATTTTTATTTTATATTCTTATTTTATTTAATTCAAAATCCATTCTACTATTTTGTCTAGATTAAGTAAAATAATTAAATCTTGAGAATTGACAACAGTCCCTGTGGGATCGATACTTGGACTCTCTATCCACTTTACTATTACTTGACCTAGTGCACTTGCTAGTAAATACCGAATTAAGCGGTCATGGATCTAAACATCTTTTTGAGGTAACATCAAATGGCTAAGTCCCTAATCACTACAGGCTCACAGAACTATCATACTTGCCTCAAGATCCACAATATCTCATTACCTGACTACAAATCTATACTCATCGGATTTGATGATATCATCTCCTGATATTTATCCACTGCGACTTAAAATTAGCCAAAAAATATCAATCAAGTTAAGTAACCACTAATCAATTCTCGATCACTTAGAACATAAACTGCTGATCATAAAATTCTAATATCTGAGTTATATTAAAGAAGTCGTCTAATCCCATACACTTGAAATCGCAAGATTCCCAATACTGAGTTCATTTTACCTATCTCTAACATAGTCAGACAATAACCAATAGAAATCACTGACACTGATCATGTACCAATCTGGATCTATTACCAAATTTGTTGCTGTCCAATCAGAAATGAGCATTACATTTCATACGTAGCCTTGGACTAATTCCAATTAAATAATCATCAACTACCTTGGATAATTTATCACAAGAATACCTCATTCTATATCTCTGACGAAGTCAGACGATAATCTAAAATGATTATTGGTATTAATATGTCCACATACTAGATTTATCCATCTACTTAAATCCCAATAACAAATGCATAACCTATCTGTTCACAACGATCACTCGTCGAGGAATATCCATTCAAAGACTATTTTGACAACATAAATTCTTAGTATGTATCTCTGACAATTAATTCAGATGATAACTAATTTTTTATACTAAATCTGGTATCAAAATATATTTCTTACGAGAGAATCCAAATGACTAATAACTATACTATTTCTGTGACTATTGCAAAACCACTAGACTAAGGTAGCCTCCCCCAAACACATCCTCCCTTGAAACACGAAAGGTTTTCAGAGTAATGCTGGCATAGGTTCGCGTTTCCTCTCCGTCTAGTTAATTAATTCTTACATTCCATAGTACTTGGTATAATGCCTCGATGAAACTCATCATCACTTGTCAACAACCTAACGAAGTTGAATCCACTCAACTGGTCTATTGATAACTGCCTATAACAAAATCATACAATAAACTAGTATGAATCATACCCCTGATGAAACACATCATCCCTGGCTCAAACTTTGAGGTCAATCAATTTACCGAAAATTCTAGGAAAACACCTAGAACTAATCATGTCGGATACCTATAATCAAATTACTCAATAAACTTATGAGTCACAATTGTTGAATTTCACTGAACCAATCAATTAGAATAATCCAACTCTGAATTCCTTTTAATCCCAAAACCAAATTCAATACAACTTGTTACAGTACCAAAATAGAACAACCAAGTACCATCAGATAAATCCAAGTGTTGTACAATTCTTGTTACAAATTCAAATTGAATCACACTGAAGGATGTGCAAAGATATTATTTACCAATACATCAAATATTACAATCTGACTAAATGCGAAAATCTTTCATTCCATCTACTAATCTTAAACGCGAGGTTTCCGTCCTTCTTCAGTCAAAGGTCTTCATCGAATGCTGTCGAACCCTCTTTCCTCACAAGATCTAAAAGATTTTATTAACCTACCATATTTGCCCGGATCACATGAGGCATTCTCTTCGCAGGGTATTCTGATAATTTCTCCAACTACTAGTGAAGAATATTCAGGGTGTCTTCCTTGGTCAAAGATGAATAAACTACAGTGTCCCATGCATTCCAACCAACCCAAAAAGTGCCTGAAGTTCAAAACTAGATCTTTCCTTTCAGCTCAATCTTGTTTAGATCCACATAAGGCGAGTTTCTGACGCAAATCTTGGTGATGGCGATCTTGGAAAAGCCTAAGAGTCTTGCTATTCCAATTCCTGTTACTTCTATTGTCATCGAATCCAATACGTAATCTACAAAGGATAACCAACATGTCAACACTATGTCCCAAGAATCCTATTGCATGCTCTGATACCATAAATGTAGTGACCCACACCGTGATAACCTACTAATCAGAAACTTAAGCATGCAATTAAACTTCTAAAATAAACATAATCAGTGCAACTTTGGAATTAATTCCAAATACTGAACCGACATAATAAAACCGATAAATAAACCCAAATAAATACAACCCAATCGAATTAACTTAATAAAAGTAAAGTAAAACCTAATGGCTAACTCTGCAATCCTGCCTTGATCACCACCTAATCTCCAAATCCCCGGAAGAACTACCTACAACTGCCCAGTTGAATGGGGTGTCCAAGAAACACAAAAACATGGACGCGAGTAAACTATACTCAGTACGAGAGTATGAGTATACAAATACTATATGAACATGAATGCAAATGTACGGGTACAAAAACTCAAGGTCAAGAATAGACTCGGACCCTAGGTATGTATCATTATGTTTTGTCGTACCAGGAGGTGGCTCACATACACAACAATGGATATAGGTGACTTGATCACGAATCTACGTGTCCAACCATCCACTAAAAATATAGGGTAAGAACCCTATTACAGGATATTACAAGGGTACAAGCTCAAGATGATCGTGCATGAAACATAATAGCGTGACATAATATATGCTGATAAAATTATGCCATATAAAAAATGCAACACATAATATATGCATACTCAGTAAGGGTATCTCGAACAGTACTTTCGTACCCTAATAAATATCCTAGATGTCTCAGCATCTATATTCCATCACTACAGTTCAAGATAATCACGTGTTACTCATAATGCTCTAATAGCCTTAGCTAAGCCAATAGATACTTCTTAATTTTAATAGGGATCTCGGACTATACCTGCGTCCGTCGTCAGCCTGCTGATGTCGATAGTCCCAAAACTTGGGCACAACTCCGCTATGACCCCAGAGACGCTTTACCAAGGTCCGCCCCTTGATAAAGTAGGCTGAAAACCCTCAATACTACTCAGAACACGAGAGAGAGGAAGTGGGATTGGTGCAAAAATTTAAAGTTCATACCCCCTATTTATCGACAGATATCAGAAGCTCCGAACTCTCGATCGGACGTTCCGATCTCCGCATGCATGCCACATTCTAAACTGCCACGATCAAAGCTCCGATCCCTACTTCGGAAGTTCCGATCCCATGCATGCAACTTCGTGTTCAAACTTCAATGACACGTCACAAATGTGCATGACCTAACTACGATCGGAAGCTCAGATCATACTTCGGACGTTCCGATCTCCCCAGAGCTTCCGAACTCCTTTGCCCCTTTTGAACCCTTTGGACCCTCCGAACTCTACAAAGCATTGGGTTCGGACCTTTCGAACCACCCAAGTCGAAATAATCCCATTAACCATTTTTGGATATTCTGGATCCGATTTCTTGTTCCGTTTTATATAATTAAATCCCTTAATCATGTTTTTATTAATTCTAAACTTTTTAACCAAATTAATTTTATAAAATGGGACCGAGCTACTACAAATCTTGAGGCCTATTTATAGGCTTGGGTGCCAACGGTCAAAATTTTAAATATTATCTGATATCTTCAAATTCTTTTTGTTCTATTGTTTGTATTGCCACATCATCATTCTCTACCGCAATAGTATAATCAGAGTGCGTGGAGGTTGTTGCACAGTGTCAGTGTACGGAAGGCTTTATCCGCTGAGATAGACTAACTTACAACCGAATATTCCTGAAATGTTGGCAAATTGTCTGCGCGAACTTCAGTTGACTGACAAGAGCAGTTTTCTGGAAAATAGGTAGACTGAATTACAAGTGAATATTCTTGGAATGTTGGTAAACTGTCTGTGCAAACTTCAGTTGACTGATGAGAGTAGTTTTGTGGCAAATATGTAAACTGATCTACAACTGAATATTCATGGACTGTTAGTAAACTGTCTGCGTGAACTTCAGTTGTTTGACGAGAGCAGTTTTATGGAAAATAGGTAGACTAATCTACAAGTTTGAAAGTAGTTCAGTACTATAAGCAGTTTAGCAACTTGAGAAGTTTAGTGTGTCCAAATTCTTGACTAATCAGTCTAGGTAAGTAAACTATTTCAATTTATAGAAGTTTAGGTGCGAGAGCAGTTTACTGAACTGACTTAACTGATTCAGTTCAGTGATGCAGTTTTGATATGCATTTGACTTAATTTTGTGAAAACACCAAAACTTAAGTTCCTCAACACAAGTGGTATTGGAGCTTGGCCTCTCCTAGTACGGTGTGGTTTGGAGACGTACCAAGAGGAAGTTGATGGGCATGCGACACCCGAAGCCAAATTTCCTAGGGTGGTATATGGTCTGCAATATGGGTGGTTAATACCTGAAAGATGAAAACCCCACCAATGACTGGGAGACAGGTGACATGAATGAACCGATCCCACACCGGAATGAGAGGTAAAAAATTTTTGTTATGTACCACTCATATCACGAAGGTGCATCTTCTTTTCGGGGGCTCATCACATAAGAACTCCAAAGTTAAGCATGCTTGACGTGGCAATTATAGGATGGGTGACCCCCTGGGAAATTTCTCATGGTGACACCATGGTCCTTTTTTTCCAAAATTGAAGCAGACATTGTGATTCTTCTTAGAGTTATTCTTGTAGTGTTGCATCCGGCTAGAGTTGAACTTCCCTTGATTATTCCTTAAGAATTTTCCAAATTTATTCACAAACAAGGACATATCATCTTGCTTAATTGATCGGCAGACCTTTCTGATGTTGATACAGTTTCGACAGAGGTTGCAGCTAAAACCTTAGTCACATTCGAGGTAGACTCTTCACCAATTATTGTTTCCAACTCAAAAGTCATAAGATTTTAAATCGGCAAACAATTTGTGCAACTCCATTTTATTTAGATATTTTGAATTTCTCATGATTATGGTTTTGACATCTCATTCTCTCGACAGAGACCTCATCACCTTGACAGCTACGTCCCTCTTGTAATATTCTTTGTCGAGGCTTCTTAGCTCAATTACCACGTTGTTAAACCATTCATTAAAGTAGCTCAGACTCTCCACCTTCATCTTCATATTTTCATATTTCTGCACGACAACAAGAAACCTTTTCTCTTTGTTTGATATTTCCCTTCACAGAGTTGAATGATCTTTTCCCAAATTTCTTTAGCTAATGAGCACATTTTTATTTCGCTAAATGTGTTTTTGTCAAGATTTTTGAAAAAATATCTTTAGCCACGTGGTCCAAGTTTTCCTTCCTCTTGTCTTCAGACTCACTTCTTTGTTTTTCAATTGTTTGAGGTGCACCTTCAATGATGACTACTGCTATATTGGCTTTCATGATCGTGATCGGTCCATCTGTGATGTTATATCACATATCATCATCTTGAGCACCAAGATGAGCTTTCATCCTAATTTTCCAGACATCAAAATCTTCTTTAGATAATATAGGGATTTTCATAATAAAGTCATTGTAATATCAAGTTTCATAGGTTGGGATAAAGTTGCTCTGATACCACTTATTAGAGTTAAGTAGTTGGGGAGAGAGAGAGAGTTTGGGGAGTAAACACCTAGCAAAATTTTCGAATGGATTGGTCTGGATTTACAAAACTCAATCTCTTTATCTCAACTTTAGCCGCTGAAACAAGTCAACTGATATAAATCAAAGTGTTGCAATAGACTTGCAGTCAAACTAAACCAAGTAATTGTTGGGACAATGAATAGGCAAACACATATAATTGTTAGTAAATAGATTCGAAAAAAAAATACTCAGCAGATGTTTGTTGAATTTCGAAGGTGGTGTAATCTTTATACATATCACCTTCTTCAGTTTTTAGAAGGATATTCACAAGAACACTTTGAAAATTACAAGCAATTTATAGCTGCCCGATTCGATTTGGACTTACACTCAATTCCAATCTTGGCCTATTCTCTTAACAATTTGTGCAGAAGGACTCATTCTCACAATTACAAAGTATTTCAGAACGAATTCTAAAGCACACCAGTGATCCTTAATGATCAGATAAAAACTAATAAGTTGTGTGATTCTTTAGAATTTTCTTGCAATAACTTCGGCAGATAAGCTCAGTAATCAGCATAGTTAGTTTATGCATTTGTAATCAAGAATTCGAGCAGCTTCAAACTTCAAATATCAATACTATTTAAAGGAGAGATTAAACATTCAATCTGTTTGTTGCAAAAAATTTCATGTAGTGCCACGTGTTGCTGACAGTTTCCCAAGTAGTACACTTAAGGTACCGTTTGGTACACATTATTATTAATAAATGTATAATTTATCTCATCCAATCTCACGTTCTTCTCATCATATTATTTATCCATCTATTAATTATTGATTTTACATCAATCAAATCAGTAATAATTTATCTTACATCAATCAAATCATTGAATTTAAATTACTATATTATCCCTTATAAATAATATTATTTATATTCTATTTAATGTTAAAAGGAAAAAATAGTCATTTAATATTTTTATATTAAAATTTAATCAATCAAATAAAATAAACTATAATTTATCAATAAAATCCAATATTATATTAACTATCATTTCTTATTTATTTTTATTATATTACATTACTTGTCTATGTATTATTTATTTTATCCCTCAACCAAACATTAGGGTAGTGTGCGGGGTGACTGACCTGTCCGTCATTCCAACGAATATGAATTTAATATTAATTAATTTACTTATCGGTATGTGACTGCTAAAATCGGTGTGATTAAAATCAACTAGCAAGCGTATCAGGTCAAGTTATAGATAGTGAATAGAATTAGATGTCGAGCCCACAGAGAATGTATAAATATGACTACCAGAATATAATTATTTCTACTTAATCTAGACTAATCAAAAAGAGTGATGAAAATTCAAAATTTAAACTAAAAAATTAAATTGCAAATAAAATTCAACTCAATAAAAACGCAGCAGAGATTTTGGATTAAATTCAATTTGGGAAAAAATCGATCAAGGACACACGTAGGTACCAGACAAATTATGTAAGAAGTAGTCGATTCAAGACTAAGATTTTAATCTTATATTACGGGAATTCTCCTATCTTGTTCAAAGGTATATTTCTAGAACAATCAAACCTATTCAAATATTTACGGATTAATCTTTCGTAATTCTAATCAAATTTGAATGCGTACGAACGGTGAAAATTTAGTTTACACCCAAACCGCACAATGAAATCGAATTCTATTTCTTGTCGGTTTTACTATATTTTGATTATCAAAGTGATCAAAATCAAAACCTCCTCTGTCGACTTGGAATCAATTAACATGCAAGCAAATAATTGGCCAGATCATTCACAAGACAAATATAAATTTGACAATCAATAAAATAAAATCAAGTCTGAAATCTCAAATAAACAATCAAGTTTTCTACATAAATTGTCTGGCACAATCATGTGGCCTTGATCGAAAGAAAGACTACTCAATAAACAAAATCATGATTCAAAACAAGTTTTTAATCATGAACTAAAAATAATAAGAAAAGAAGAATAAAATGAGAAATCTTCTCTCCCAAGTTGTAGTAGCGGCCTCCTCTGTTCTCTGCATTTTGGAACCCCTAATCTGATGAATAAACCGATATTTAAATGTCCAATGATTCCCAAAAGATAATATCCCATCCGAGCAAGAGTTTCCAAATTTAAAAACTCTGTACGCGTGGCTCGCTCGAGTGAGCACAAAGTGTGCTCGAGCGAGCAACTCCCTGCCCCGAGGATTTCTGATCACGTATTTCTCGCTCGAGCGAGTGATTGACTGCCTCGTTAATTCAGCTGCACAGCTTCCTTGCGCGATTGTTCAACCACGAAACGCAATCGCACTTCCTTCTTTTCCAACCTTGCGCGATAGCTCTTCCTCCAATATTTAACAGCGCGAGGCACCTGCTATTCCCATGCGCTATCGCTCTTGTTCAATCTCCAATAGCGCAGCTCATCATGCGCTGCTCCCATCTCCTCCATACGCGATAGCGCTTCTTTTCTTGAGCTGTAGGATAGAGCGATAGCACTACTTTTAGAGCTAACTTTTAGAGCTAACTTTCTCTTTAGCGCTTCAATCTCTTTATTTTTTTTTTCTTTTTTTTTTCTTCTCTCTTATCTTGCCTTCAAAACTCTTTTAATTACCATTTTTCCTACAAATAAAATCCGGAGAGTGAAATACACATGAATGCAATAAAACACATAAAAACACCTAAAACAATATGAATACACACAAAATAAACATAAAAATATCACGAACTAATGCATACAAAATGCAATTATCAACACCCCCATACTTAAATTTTGCTCGCCCTCGAGCAAGACATGCAAAAACAATATGCAAACAATGACACAAGTAAAAATGAATCATGAACAAAATAGCCTTCGATAAGTTTCAACTTCAAAAACTAAAAACCACTAATACTTCTGATCGCCATAATACACTGTCAGTTTAACGTAAACGTGTGTGTGTGCCATGTCATTCCAGTTTTATGCAACTTCAAAAGAATCTGTCCTAAGAATGCTTAGCAACCTATGAACATTCAGTGTAAGTGTCACAATCCATCACTCTTTCATCTCAACAATCCCAAACAAAAACATGCACTTTCTTGAGATTAATTACGCACCGCCGGATTTTGCATCCGGTTTTCTTAAACCCCAATAATTACCCGCAGACTTAGGATAACTATGATAGGATTAGAATTTCAATCCCCTCGTCTATAGCCCGGATGGAGCTACAATCCCATTTAGCCCGCAAACTTAGCTATAGAAGAATGATTAGAATTTCAATCATTTTTCAAGCCCGGATGGAATTGTTATTTTTTAAAAATTTCAAATATTTAACCCCATGGAATCCGCATACTTAGCGACGAACAGAAGATTAGGATTTCAATCCCTTTCTCGTAACCCGGATGGAGTTAACTTATTTTTTTTCAAAGAATTTTTTCAAAAAATTTCTAGGTGCGCCCAAGATCATACATGCAATGTCAGACAATCAACAGGAATCCAAAGACACTATCATGATCAACAAACACCTATTGTCGTGCAATGGTCAAACATACACGAACTTCATCAATTATTTTGCTACATTACACCAGTCTAACATGCATGCTTAAAAAGATTCACGATTTAACCAAAAACTTTTCATGTTTAATCAAAAGCAAAATTTTCACAAAAATTTTTTTTTTTCACAACTCCAGCATCATCGGCCAACATTTATCATTCTCCTTATTCACACAACACAAACACAAAACAATATGATATGCTTGATTACAAACTATATGCAATAAACGAAATCATATGAATGCAAAACACAATGATGAACGAAACAAAACTAAATAACACCCCCAATACTTATCCAAAGCATTGCCCTCAATGCTCTAGAAACACAAACAGTATGCACAAACAAAGAAGAAATGCAAGACAAACAACAAAAACAGAATGAAATTGAAAACTGAAACTCCCCTGGTTAATTCGCTGGCATCTCCATCGTTCTATTCATCTTCACACTCTAGCAGTGACATCTTTTGAGGTGATAGTAGCAGACTGGGTGAATCGGCATTCATGGCAAACTAGCATAAGAAATAACAAAAATAAAATATAATTAAAAATAAAACTATGCAAAAAGAAACTAAAAAGCAAGGTAAAGAACACTGGGTTGCCTCCCAGTCAGCGATAAATTTATAGTCTATAGCCCGAATATATTCCTCTCTTGAGTGGCCACATTTAAGGTGGTTTATCCACCATCTTGGAAAAACTCTGATCAATCCTGCAACTGCCTTCTTTACCTCTATAGATATTTTGCAAGGGACCAATTCCTTCGGAGAGCTGAACCTGCTGACATTCCCCAACATCATGAATCACATCAATAAAATTGACAGCAGAGCAAATTTGAGCTATCACTAGCCGACTTAAACATATGGAATACAACTTGCTCATCATTCAATCTCAACACTAACTCTCCCTTTTCAACATCCTCTAACGCTCTACTCATTGCTCATCATTCAATCTCAACACTAACTCTGGATCGTGAGATTTGGTTGGAAGCTTATTTTGCATCACCGCCGAGCATCCCTCATTCAGTGTAACCTGCATCACGTCATTCAACTTCTTTTTATTCCTTAGTAAATCCTTCAGAAATCTGGCATAATTCGGCATCTGAGCTAAAGCGTCTGCAAAAGGCATGTAAATATGTAGTTTCTTGAAAATTTCAAGAAACTTTTTAAATTGAAAATCAAATATAACTGCTTAGCTCTATGGGGGAAAGGTAAAGTAGATATATCAACATCAGCATTAACATCAAATTTTGAAGTTTTACCTTTCTTACCTGCCATGGAGGAATTTTCAGCACACACATCCTTCTTGGAATCTGAATTTTTCGGTCTTTCCATAATCTTCTCTTCATCCGTCTGCTCAGGTTTTTCAGATTGTGCTTAAGTCATGACCATGATAGCATGCACGCCTCTGGGATTTGGTTCAGTGTTGCTAGGCAACGACCCTTCTGGCCTGGTTGACAGTTGTGTTGCTATCTGAGCCATTTGTGTTTCCAACCTCTGCAACATTGCTTCTTGATTCTGTAACCGAGCTTCTGTACCAGCCACGTACTTCATCATTATCTCCTCAAAGCTCGGCTTCTACACCTCTTTCTTAGGTTGACTCTGTAAGTTCTGATTGTAAGTGTTGTTGTATGAGTTGTATGGCTGTCGTCCTTGATTTTCTGCAAAATTTTCCGCTTCAACTTCAAACAACTGTTGTTTTTCTGGCTTATTTCCCTGTATTTGATTAACTGGAGCTGTTTCATAAGTGCCATCTGGTGTGTCAGAGCGTCGATCTTAGCATTCATGGCCATTAAAGCATTGCCCTCTAGAACTCCAGCCTTCTTCTCCTTCTTTACATCCGGCCACCCAATGTTGCTTTCCGCCATGTTACCAATTATCTTCCATGCGTCTGCTGGCGTCTTCCTGAATAAGCATCCATTAGCAGCAGCATCCAGCATAGATCGAACCGACTGATCAGCCCCATTGTAAAAAGTCTGGCTCTGAGTAAGATTATGTTGAGGACACATCCTCAACATCTTTTTAAATCTGGTCCTTGCCGCAAGAAGAGATTCCCCTTCATTCTGTTTGAACGAGATAATATCAGAGAACAACTTTTCCATCTTCGTTGGAGGGAAATACTTGTTCAAAAAATTTTGAACAAGTTGGGTCCAAGTAGTGATGGAACCCGCAGGCAGATCATCTAGCCACTCCATAGCTTCGCCTTGTAGAGAGAATGGGAATAACCGCAGTCGCATTGCATCATATGTTACCCCATTAACCTTGAACGTGTCGCAGATCGACAGAAAACACTCCAGATGAGCGTAGGGGCCTTCCAAAGATGTGCCCTCAAATCTCGCTTGCAGTTGGATCATATGAATAGTAGAGGGTTTCAGCTCAAAATTGTTCGCCTCAACAGCGGGGCGAACTATGCTAGATCCATAACCTTCAACTGGCGGCCTAATCAGATCCTACAGTACGGTTGTCGGCCATCTCTTGTTCTGACTCTGAATCGAGTTCCAGATTAATATCTCTCCTAGCTCTCCGAATCCTGCTAAGTGTGCGTTCTATCTCTAAATCGAGTGGTAGAAGATCTTTGGTGTGTCTCTTTATATGCATGCACAACAGATAGTACATGAAAATCACCAAGGCAAGAAGAGAATTCAGAATTTAATAAAATAAATTAAAATTAAGTCTAATCTCAAGTGAAATAAAAATTTTGATATCAAAACAGTCCCCGGCAACGGCGCCAAAAACTTGACTACTAAAATCGGTGTGATTAAAATCAACTGGCAAGCATACCAGGTCAAGTTATAGATAGTGAATAGAATCAGATGTCGAACCCACATGGACTGTATAAATATGACTACCAAAATATAATTATTTCTACTTAATCTATACTAATCAAAAAGAGTGATGATAATTCAGATTTTAAACTAAGAACTTAAATTGAAAATAAAATTCAATTCAATAAAAACGCAGCAGCGATTTTGGATTAAATTCAATTTGGGAAAAACTCGATCAAGGACATACGTAGGTACCAGATAAATTATGTAACACGTAGTCAATTAAAGACTCAGATTTTAATCTTATATTACGGAAATTCTCCTATCTTGTTCAAAGGTCTATTTCTAGAACAATCAAACCTATTCAAATATTGACGGATTAATCTTTCGTAATTCTAATCAAATTTGAATGCATGACGAACGGTGAAAATTCAGTTTACACCCAAACCGCACAATGAAATCGAATTCTATTTCTAGTCGGTTTTACAATATGTTGATTATCAAAGTGATCAAAATCAAAACCTCCTCTGTCGACTTGGAATCGATTAACATGCAAAAAAATAATTGGCAGATCATTCACAAGACAAATATAAATTTGAAAATCAATAAAATAAAATCAAGTCTGAAAATCTCAAATAAACAATCAAGTTTTCTACATAAATTGTCTGGCCCAATCACGTGTCCTTGATCGAAAAAAGAGTACTAAATAAACAAATTATGATTCAAAACAAGTTTTTAATCATGAACTAAGAATAATAAGAAAAGAAGAATAAAACAAGAAATCTTCTCCCAAGTTGTAGTAGCGGCCTCCTCTGTTCTCTGCATTCTGGAACCCCTAATCTGATGAATAAATCGATATTTAAATGTCCAAGGATCCCCAAAAGATAATATCCTTTCCGAGCAAGAGTTTCCAAATTTAAAAACTCTATACGCGTGGCTCGCTCGAGCGAGCACAAAGTGTGGGGACCTCGGGTGCTAATCTTTCTTCTTAATGGGAAATCAATATTAATTACAAACCAAGAAATAAATAAGTAAGAAAACAAATTTTTTTTAAAATATGGGCGCGGGTGCGCCCTATGCCAGCGCCCCCGCGCCCAACCTGGGAGAACTTTTGTTCTGCCAGGGCACGGGTGCGCCCTGGACCGGCGCCCCCGCACTCATCCTGGCAGAACAAAAGGCGCGGGTGCGCTCGGGCCAGCGCAGGTGCACTCAAACGGGCAGAAAACTTCCCAACATGATTTCTTTTGCTGTCAAAGAAGGTTTCATGATGTACAACCCTTACATACAACTCAAAATACATACAAACAAAGTTTATATCAACAAAACTCAATCTACACATATAATGCTACCTTTGTGCTTCAAAAGTTGATACATACACATGTTTAACTAACATGTTTTCCAACCAACTAAGTTTGATACAAATTCATGATAGCAACTGATGTGGTGATAATTTCCTATGTTTAATTGAGTTAATTTGTGATGATTAGGTGTATTTTGATTGACTAAATTCATGTTATAATTCATAATCATTGTATGTGATTTGATATAGGAAAAGAGAAGAAATGGAACTAAAGATGGAAGAAAGAGCCGAGATAAGAGAATAATTACAAAACAGCAATGATCAGAAAAACATATTTAATTTTAGATTTGTCCAAATCCGATCTCTACTGTTCCAAACAAATTTCAAGATGTTTTGAAGCAGCAGTCCAAATTTCAGCTCAATCCAACGGCTAGATCTCCGGATATGAATTTTTTAAAATCGCTGCTTGCTGGAAAAAAGTCGTGCTCGATCCTCCCAACCCACAGGATCGAGCGCGAGAGAATTTGCAAACAGTAAGTTGTATATTTTTGCGCGCTCGATCCTACCAACTCATAGGATCGAGCGCACCGACTTTTCCGAGAAATTCTTTTAAGTTAGGAAACTTATTTCTTTAGGACTCTAGTCATATTTAAGGGTTTTGATCTCGTTTTTTGAGAGGATTATCAATCTTCTGGATGGCTGAACACGCAAGAAAACATCTGGCGGCTAGGTTCTATCTTCTCTGTTCTTAGATTTTAATCTTTCTAGTTTTTGTACTTGGTTGAGGAAGAAGAAACCCTTGATTTTATTCACTTTGTGAGATTTTGATTTTCAACGTTTGATTTTTATCGAGTATCAAGAGTTGTTCTGGTTTATTTCATGCTTGTGTGTTTGATTATTAGATTGATCACCTGATAATTCTTTCGTATAATCTACTGCTAAATTAGAACTCAAATCCGTAATTGTTTGAATCATCTAATTTGTGAAGCAACTGCGTTTAATATTTTATGTTGTTGAATTTGTTAAATCGTAGGAACAACAATTGACTAGGTTAAATACACCCGCTGGTGCATGTGTTGCCTAGATTCATCAGTTTCACTAATATGAATGCTACCTTAGATTTAAATCTAGATCGCTGGTATTTGAGTTGATTTATTGGCAAGGGTTAATCTAGAACTCTTGTGTCTAATTAACTAAGATTAAGGTGGAATAGGAATTAGATTTTCAATGGTGAATATTTACTGAGAATTAATTATTTTTAGAGAATCGATGATCGAGTGAATGATTTCAAGTGTGTAGTCGACCGATACCAAGTCTCGTTAATTTATTGATCTTCCTTATTTTAATTTTTTCATAGTAGTTAGTAAAATCCAAAAAACCCCCCTTTTAATTATTTTCAGTATTTTTAAGAACACAAATAAATTTTACTTTCCTCGTGGGAACGATCCATACTCTCGCTTCTACATGTTTATTTAGTTAATCTGAGTTGGGTTAATTTGGGCACGACACGACTAAGCGCTACCAAATTTTGGCGTTGTTGCCGGGGAAAGGCGTTTAATTTATTTATGTTTTTGTTTTTTTTATTTTTATTATTCCTCCTAGTGCTAGTCTGGTTTGTTCGTGCGTGCAGGTGAATCTTCGGAAGAAGAAGAATTTCCATACGACCCAGAGATAGAAAGAATTTTTCATAGGCGAAGGGGGATTCTTGCGGTGTAATACTTTGAGATGTTAAATCGACAAGTATTCACAAGTTTTACCCAGCAACACGGAGAGTCATTATGCGCAGCATGGAAGAGATTCAGAGATTTGAAAACCATCTTCCGGTATCATGAGTTTTCTAACTATTCTGTCCTTACAATTTTTCTTGATGGTTTGGATGCAGTGACAAGAAGATGGGTAGTTGATGGAGCTTTCACAACCGGTATTTCAATATTTTGCCGAGATGAGGATACCATGAGACACCTGTTGGATGATATGGCAGAGTTTGACTATTACCGGTATTCGCAATCTCAATACCCGGATTTTATAGACCAAACATTTGAGCTTCAAAAGGAGGAGGGAAGTTGTTCGGAGTTGATCTTACATCCGCTGGATATCATGAGCAAGCTTGTGGACTCGACTGTGGAAACTGTAGAAGATCTAAAAATTCTAGATGTCACCTTGTGGAGAAAATGGAGAATATCAAGAGATCAATCTGCCATGAACACAAAGAACGGGAAGTGAAGCAAGATACTCAAGCAGTGACCAACCCAATTTGGTTTAATGATGATGACTCAGAGAACCAGGATTGAGAGTGTGAATCAATTCATGCTGAAGATTTAGAGTTGCTTGAGTCTTCTCTTCTTATTGGACCTCGGTCGGAAGATGTTCTGGAAGAAATAGCGTATGATGGAAATTTGTTACCACTTGAGTTTGAGGATGACGAAGTTCAAGAGTCTATCGATAGGAGCTCATCGATAGTATTATCATACACACATCCACAAGAACCTGGCCTTCCATCAATACCAGTTTCAAAAGATGTTGGCGTCCAAGAGCCCGCAGAGATGTTCTCTTCCCATGTTTATCAGCTACTTTGAAGTGTTGTTGAGGTGACGAGCTTAAACTGTATACATATAGTCAATCTTGAGGGCACATGGAACAAAGACCCATTTGTGGTGTCATATGACACTTATTTTGGGCGTCAGCCGCTCTTTGAGGAGTGCTTTTGAGGGTCAAGCTGAAGACTGAAAATCAAGCGCTGCTTGGGAGGCAACCCAAGGGAGTATTTTCTTCCATATCTTTTATTTGTTTTTTCTTTAGTTTTTGTTTTTATTTTGCATTTTTACTTATGTTGGGTACAATGTAAGATTTAAAGTATGGGGGAGAGGACTTAGCCAGTCATTGAGAGAATTTAGCCGATTTTTGAAAATAAAATTTTTTGTTAAGAGCTCATAGTTTGTGATGAATTTGACTGTTGAAAATCACTAGCCCATGATGATATCTAATTGATGACATGCATTCTTTTGAAAATAGATGATTTGCTAACTTTGGAACACTTTGATCTCCAATGCAAATTAGACTTTGATATGGTTCTTGAATATTCTTTAGCACGCATGAGTCATGGTTTGTGAATTGTATATGACATAGTAAAGGTCGTGTGAGCCTTGTGATAGTCTTAGGAATTCGCTAGCCTATCAACCTCCCTTTTGAGCTTAGTAGAAAAAAAAAAGAAAAAAAAGTAAAAAATGGAGTTAGTAAGGTGAGTGGAGGCATTGGAATGAGGATTGAAATTCTAGTCCTATAAATTCCAAGAGCTAAATATGGAGAATGTAGGGAGTTGAGGATAACCGGGTGCAATTACTCGGACAAGTGAAAAAACTATAAAACTTCTCAATGGTTTAATTTGATTTGTTGGTGTGCAACTTGAGCTATTGTGGGGTTATACATTGAATGGATCTGTGAAGTGTGCATGACACTGGCTAATGACAAAACACACAGACACACACGTTCGGGGCTATATCGCGAGTTGAAATTTCTTGATATTGAACTTGATCCATTGTTAGCATTTTAACGCCTTTCTTGATCATGCATTGAGTTTATTCCTGAGGCGCAAATGTGAGGATCATGGTTATTTTTGTAATGGATTATGAGTTCGAGCTTATTTTTGGTTTTGTGTTGCTCGAGGGCGAGCAAGGATTAAGTAGGGGGGAGTTTGATGTGGTGATAATTTCCTATGTTTGATTGAGTTAATTTTTGATGATTAGGTGTATTTTGATTGACTAAATATATGTTATAGTTCCTAATCATTGTATGTGATTTGATATAGTAAAAGAGAAGAAATGGAACTAAAGATGGAAGAAAGAGCCGAGATAAGAGAAGAATTACGAAGCAACAATGATCAAAAAACATATTTAATTTTAGAGAAGTCCAAATCTGATCTTTAATGTTCAAAATAAAGTTCAAGATGTTTTGAAGCAGCTGTCCAAATTTCAGCTCAATCTGACGGCTAGATCTCCGGATATGAATTTTTCAAAATCGCTGCTCGCTGAAAAAAAGTCGTGCTCGATCCTACCAACTCACAAGATCGAGCGCACCGACTTTTTCGAGAAATCCTTTTAAGTTAGGAAAATTATTTCTTTAGGACTCTAGTAATATATAAGGGTTTTGATCTCGTTTTTTGAGAGGATTATCAATCTTCTGGACGACTGAACACGCAAGAAAACATCTGGCGGCTAGGTTCTATCTTCTCTGTTCTTAGATTTTAATCTTTCTAGTTTTTGTACTTGGTTGAGGAAGACGAAACCCTTGATTTTATTTACTTTGTGAGATTTTCATTTTCAACGTTTGATTTTTATCGAGTATCAAGGGTTGTTCTGGTTTATTTCATGCTTCTGTGTTTGATTATTAGATTGATCACCTGATAATTCTTTCGTACAATCTACTGCTAAATTAGAACTCAAATCCGTAATTATTTGAATTATCTAATTTGTGAAGCAATTGCGTTTAATATTTTCTGCTGTTGAATTTGTTAAATCGTAGGAACAATAATTGACTAGGCTAAATACATCCGCTGGTACATGTGTTGCCTAGATTCATCAGTTTCACTCATATGAATGTCACCTTAGATTTAAATCTAGATCGCTGGTATTTGGGTTGATTTATTGGTAAGGGTTAATCTAGAACGTTGGTGTCTAATTAACTAAGATTAAGGCGGAATAGGAATTAGATTTTCAATGGTGAATATTCAATGAGAATTAATTATTTTTAGAAAATTGATGATTGAGTGAATGATTTCAAGGGTGTAGTCGACCGATACCAAGTCTCGTTAATTTATTGATCTTCCTTATTTTAATTTTTACATAGTAGTTAGTAAAATCGAAAAACCAACCTTTTAATTATTTTTAGTATTTTTAAGAACACAAATAAATTTTACTTTTCTCATGGGAACGATCCCTACTCTCGCTACTACATGTTTATTTAGTTAATCTGAGTTGGGTTAATTTGGGCGCGACACGACTAAGCGCTACCAGCGAATCTATTCATAACCCGACGTCTCCACAGCTAATCTCTCTCTCAAGCTACCCACGTCGACTCTTGCTAGCTCCTGCCCCATCTGTTGTCATGCACACATACAAAACAAGAAAACAGCCGAAAACATTCCGGTGAGAATATATTCTCAGTATAATCAACATATATATGCGTTAAAGTAACATCATCTCAACTCTAAACATATCAACTCAAGAATAGAGTAATATAACGAATATATATATTAATATCAGGAATTGATTCGTATCAAATCTTTGCCATTAAGATTCGTATCCAATCTTGACATGGATATCCATCTATCGTAGTCGTATCCGACTCGAAAATAAGATCGTATCAGAATTTGTCAATAGAATCAACTCATTTATCGTATCATATAAAAATCAAAGATCCACTACCTGAAATGGATCGACAATAACAATTCTAAACCAAGAACAATAAGCAATAAATATGTGATTTAATGGGATAACTCCAGAATCATCATTCTCGAGATTCAAATCCTTGACTCTCAATGTCATTTTATACCTTTTGTTTTCGTGAATTGTAGACACTTCAATTCTGAAAATATACAACAAAACCTCATATAAAAATCTACTAAACTTCTTAACCCAAACATCAAAAGAAAGTGGCTTCAAACCTTCTTCACTTCTATTCCCGTTTCGAATGCGGACGTCTCAAGTTGATCACTTCAAAACAAATCTGAAAATGAAGTAGTCACAAGCTCTCATATCAAATTTCAATCTCAAACAAATCTCAACTCAATGAAAAATACATAATTCTTGACAATTCTTGAACCGACGGCGTAACGGCTAAAATTCGGCGACCGAAACAATATCAATATCAATAAACCAATCCTCAACAATATATTTTCATTATCCCTTAAACATATACACGTCCAAAATATAAATTCATAAATGGAAGGGTTTTGAATTTGCTTCATAAATTCATATCAAATTCGAACAACAGTCTCTTACCGATCCGTCTTTGAATATATAATCGATGCTAGCTCATACACATATATCACCAATAATAATAAAATTTCATCTTAAACATAAAAATCAAATATGAGAAAACTCAATAAAATATATACCAGAACGTAGCTCTCGGAGCGGTGATCGCAGATATATATTCAACTCGGAATTTGGACGGCCGGATCGCAAGAAATCGAAGTTCCAAAATCTTGAAAATGGTGTTTTTGAGCTTCTAAGATTCTTTCCTTCTCTTCTGATGGTATGCACGTTGAAGTGATCTATTACAAGTGGGAATTAAGATATATATAGCATATTTATAGTTTAGTCCCTGCACTTTGGCATATTTGCAATTCAGTCCCCGGAGAAGCGTTTTAATTTAATTTCAATCCTAAATAATTTAAGAATATTAGAATTTAAATCTAAACTCTAAATATTCCCAAATTAAATATTCTCGGATTAAAATTAAATATTTTTGGATTAAATCAAATAATCCCGGGCCTTACATTTCTCCCCCTCTAAGATATGATTTCGCCCTCGAAATCACAATCAATCAATACACATAAGATAAAGAAACAACAGAAAACTGAATAAGAACTCACATCAGTGAAATAGATTAGGGAATCTCTGTCTCATGTCTTCTTCAGTCTCCCAAGTTGCTTCTTCAACTCCATGTCGATTTCATTGAACTTTGACCAATTAAATAGTCTTGTTTCTGAGTTGCTTTTCTTTACGATCAAGAATTTGAATAGGCTGTTCAAAATAACTCAGAGTCTCGTCAAGTTCAGCTTCGTCTACCTGGATAACATGAGTGCATCTGGTTGATACTTTCTCAGCATAGAAACATGAAATACGTCGTGAATACCAGATAACGCTGTAGGCAATGCAAGTTGATAATCAAGATTGCCTATCTTCTCAATAATCTCATATGGACCAATGAATCTCGGAGACAATTTTTCTCTTTTGCCAAATCTGAAAGTGCCCCTGAAAGGTGAAATCTTCAAGAACACTCTATCTCCCTGTTCAAAACTCAATGGTCGACGTCTTACATTTGCATATTTTGCCTGTCCATTTTCAGCCGTCTTCATTCACTTTTGAATGAGTTTCACTTTATCAGTCATCTCTCTAATCATATCAGGACCAATCTCAGGTACCTCTGTAATATCATCCCACTACAAAGTGATCGACACTTTTTTCCATACAGTGCTTCAAATGGAGCCATCTCAATACTAGTCTGATAGCTGTTGTTGTACGAGAACTCCACAAGTGGTAATGAATTTTGCCACTTAGCTCTAAAATCAAGAACTACAGCTCTAAGCATATCCTCAAGTGTCTGTAACGTTCATTCTGACTGTCCGTCAGTTTGAGGATGATATGCAGTACTCAGATGCAATCGAGTACCAAGAGCTTGTTGCAGGCTATGCCAAAAGTGAGAGGTAAATCTAGCATCTCGATCAGACACAATAGATTTAGGTACACTGTGCAATCTTACCACTTCTCTAACATAAATTTTTTCCATCTGATCATGTCGATATGTCATCCTGTATGGAATGAAACAGGCTGATTTCGTCAACCTATCGATAATCACCCAAAATCACAACCTCGAGATGAACGTGACAACTTTGTTACAAAATCCATGGAAATGTGATCTCATTTCCATTCAGAAATAGATAACTCTGTAATAGCCCACCGGGCTTCTTTCTCTCAGCCTTCACCTGTTGGAAATTCAGACAATGAGATACATATTCAGTGACATCAGCTTTCATCTGTTTCCACCAATAATGATTCTTCAAATCATTATACATTTTCCTGCCACCAGGATGAATACTAAATCTACTGCAATGCGCTTCTTTCAAAACATTTTATCTTAAATCTGCAACATCTGGAACCACAATTCGGTTATTCACATAAAAAAATATCATCATCTCTAACCTTATATTCGGATTGATGTCCAGCTTTGACCATTTAATGGATTTCTGAATACTCAAGTCTGATTTATGCGCTTCATTGATTATCAACAACTCAGGCTCAGATCTAATAGTACAAACTCAAATAGGCTTCATATCTGTTTCAAATGTTAATCCAAAAATACAAAAATCTTCTATCATGCTAGATACACCTGTAGTAGATAAGGATAAAGCACATACCTTCCAACTTAGGGCATCTGCAGCAACATTCGACTTTCCTAGATAATATTTGATTTTGCAATCGAAATCATTCATTAAATCTAGCCATCTTCGTTGCCTCATGTTTAATTCAGACTGAGAAAACAGATATTTCAGACTTTTATGATCAGAATAAATCTCAAACTTCTCACCGTAAAGATAATATCGCCAAATCTTCAATGCAAATACAATGACTGCCAATTCAAGATCATGAATTGGATATCTTGTCTCATGTGGCTTCAACTGTCTCGAGAGCAACAACATGATTTTTCTGCATAAGCACACAGCCTAATCCCCTATGAGAATCATCACAATATACAACAAAATCACCAGTACCTGAAGGAATCATCAAGACTAGTGCACTCGTAAGCCTCTTCTTCAACTCAAGAAAACCTACTTCACAAGCTTCAGTCCAGATATACGGTGAATTCTTTTGAGTAAGCTGAGTAATAGGCTTCGCAATACTTTAAAAATCTTTGATAAACATGCGATAATATCCTGCTAAAGTTAAACATGTGTATGTATCAACTTTTGAAGCACTAAGGTAGCATTACATGTGTAGATTGAGTTTTATTGATATAAACTTTGTTTGTATGTATTTTGAGTTGGATGTAAGGGTTATACATCATGAAACCTTCCTTGACAGCAAAAGAAATCATGTTGGGAATTTTTCTGCCCGTTTGAGCGCACCTGCGCTGGCCCGAGCGCACCCGCGCCCTGGCAGAACAAAAGTTCTGCCAGGTTGAGCGCGGGGGCGCCGGTCCAGGGCGCACCCGCACCCATATTTTTTTAAAAAAATTTGTTTTCTTACTTATTTATTTCTTGGTTTGTAATTAATATCGATTGCCCATTGAGAAGAAAGATTAGCTCCCGAGGTCCCCAAAATAGGTGGTATCAAAGTGAAGTTAGTTCTTAAACTGAAATAAAAATGAAACAAGAGGGGTAGATCGAGTCTATTTGATTTATTTATCTTGCATGTAATTGATTTCTCTACTTGATTATATGATTATCTTTTATGAGAAGAAGCTTTACAGCTTTGAGAATTACATGCTTACCTGAATATCTGAGTTGATTGGAAGTATGTATTGACTGAGAATGAATCAGAATTGGTTTTTGAATCAGAACTCAATCTCTTGAGAATGCGTGATTATGCTGATCAGAGGAGGACTGAAACAGGATTGTTTCTTATGAGATATTGATGTATTTGTGTACTAATCTATTTGAATATCAGATATGCCTCCTTGTAAAGCACCGATAACTAGACAGACGTTAGTTGTTCCTCCACCAGAACCAGCCCCAGTACCCCATATAGTGGTAGAACCTCAAAATGCTCAGGGTAGTACTTCCAGAGATCCGATAGATGTGACTGCCAATACTATGGAAACGCTGTTGAAAAGATTTCAATCATTTAAACCGCCAACTTTGAAGGGGACTGAAAATTCTGTGGTATGTGAAAGCTGGCTAGAGGATATTGATCAGCTATTTGATTCTTTAGATTATTCTGATGACTGCAGAATTCGACTTGTTATTCATCAACTGCATGAAGTGGCAAAGATTTGGTGGATTGCAACAAAGAAGGCATTGGAGAATCGAGGTACGATTGTTACCTGGTCTGTGTTTAAAATTGCTTTCTATCAACGATTCTTTCCAGTTTCTTATAGAAAGGACAAGGGAGCAGAATTTGCTAATTTGCAGCAAGGACAATTGAATATTGAAGAATATGTGGCTAAATTCACAAGTCTGCTGAAATTTTCTCCGCACACTGCTGAAAATGATGAGGCTCAAGCGAATCAATTTATTAATAGGTTGAATCCAGATATTTTTACACTGGTAAATGCAAGCAGACCTAATAACTTTGCAGACGCACTCAATAGAGCAAAAGGTGCCGAAGCTGGTTTGATGAGACAACGAGGAGCATCGTTTGTGCCACCGCTATTTAAACAACCCCAGGAGCAGCCACAAATTCTACCACCACCACCCAGATTCGAAGGAGGAAGCAACAGTAGTGGTAAGAGAAGTTTCTTTAAGGGTAAAGTGAAGCAATTCAAGCGTTTGGTAGTAGCTCTTCAAGTTCTAGTGAATCCAAACAGTTTAGATCCAGACAAAAATCTAGTTCTTCAGGAGTCTATCGCGACAAATATGGAGGTCTTCATGCCAGCGACCAGTGTCGAGGCGTATTTGGAAGCTGTCATATTTGTAATCAGGTAGGACATTTTGCTAGAGTTTGCCCACAACGTGATTCTGGAAGTTCACAAGGTGCCGAATCATCTCGATCAGTGACACAGCCAGAGAGGCAAGCATCTTTTGTTCAGTCATTCCAACCACAAGCTCAACAACATGGTAGACAAAGAAGAAGCCAGACAGTGAGTCAACCTCCGAGACAGCAAGCTCGAGTTTTTGCTTTGACTGAGGAGCAAGCGCAAGCAGCACCTGATCATATGATAGCAGGTAATTTTTCTCTTTGCGGCTATTCTGCTTATGTCTTGTTAGATTAGGTGCATCACATACTTTTATTTTTGAGCAATTTGCTATATCTCATGCATTACCTATTGATCCCTTATCTGCGGTAGTATCTATTTCTTCACCTTTGGGGAAAGGTATTGTATCTGTGAACTCTGTCAGAAATTGTATACTAAAGTTTGAGGGTAATGTGATTGAGATAGACTGTATTGTGCTTGGATTGTCTGATTTTGATTGTATTATTGGCATAGACATGTTAACCAAGTACATGACTACAGTAGATTGTTTTCAGAAGATTGTGAGATTCAGACCTGAGATGGCTGAAGAATGGAAGTTCTATGGGAAAGGTTCGAGAATTCGAATTCCTTTGATATCTGTTCTATCGATGACTCGTTTATTGCAGAGAGAAGCAGAGGGATTTCTTGTGTATACAGTATATGTGATGAAAACTAGCCCAAAATTGGCTGATTTGACAGTGGTTAGTGAATTTGCTGATGTCTTTCCTGATAAGATTCCAGGATTGCCTCCGACTCAAGAGGTAGACTTCAGTATTGAACTGATGTCAGGTACGCAACCTATTTCAAAAGCACTTTATCGAATGACACCAGTGGAATTGAAGGAATTGAAGGATCAATTGGAGGATCTTTTGGCTAAAGGATACATAAGACCGAGTGTTTCTCCTTGGGGCGCTCCGGTAGTATTTGTACGAAAGAAAGATGGGTCAATGAGACTTTGTATAGATTACATGCAACTGAACTAGGCAACGGTAAAGAATCGTTATCCTTTGCCTAGAATAGATGATTTATTTGATCAGTTGCAGGGTTCCACTGTGTCTTCCAAGATCGATCTGAGGTCTGGATATCATCAGCTGAGATTTAGGGACGAAGTTATACCCAAGATTGCTTTCCGAACGAGGTATGGCCATTTTGAGTTCATTGTTATGCCGTTTGGTCTAACCAATGCTCCAGCGTGTTTATGGGTCTCATGAATAGAGTATTTCAGAAATATCTTGATGACTTCGTGATTTTCTTTATTGACGATATTTTGATCCATTCTAAGAATCTATGTGATCATGCTGAACATTTGAGAACTATTTTGAAAACATTGAGAGCAGAAAAGTTGTATGCCAAACTATCAAAGTGTGAATTTTGGTTGAGAAAAGTGATATTTCTTGGGCATGTAATATCTGGAGATGGGATATCTGTTGATCCAAGCAAGATCGAAGCAGTGATTGGATGGCCTAGACCGACATCTATACCTTAGTGCTTCAAAAGTTGATACATACACATGTTTAACTAACATGTTTTCCAACCAACTAAGTTTGATACAAAGTCATGACAACAACTCTATTCATAACCCGACCGTCTCCACGACTAATCTCTCTCTCAAGCTACCTATGTCGACTTTGGCCAGCTCCTGCCTCATCTGTTGCCATGCACACATGCAAAACAAGACAACAACTGGAAACATTCTGGTGAGAATATAATTCTCAGTATAATCAACATATACATGCGTTAAAGTAACATCATCTCAACTCTAAACATATCAACTCAAGAATAGAGTAATATAACGTATATATATAAATATCAGGAATTGATTCGTATCAAATCTTTGTCGTCAAGATTCGTATCCGATCTTGACATGGATATCCATCTATCATAGTCGTATCCGACTCGAAAATAAGATCGTATCAGACCTTGACAATAGAATCAACTCATTTATCATATCATATAAAAATCAAAGATCCACTACCTGAAATGGATCGACAATAACAATTCTAAATCAAGAACAATAAGCAACAAGTATGTGATTTAACGGGATAATTCCAGAATCATCATTCTCGAGTATCAAATCCCTGACTCTCGATGTCATCTTATACCTTTCGTTTTTGTGAATTGTAGACACTTCAATTCTGAAAATCTACAACAAAACCTCATATCAAAATCTATTCAACTTCTTAATCCAAACATCAAAAAAAAGTGGCTTCAAACCTTCTTCACTTCTATTCCGGTTTCGAATGCGGACATCTCAAGTTGATCAATTCAAAACAAATCTGAAAATGAATTAGTCACAAACTCTCATATCAAATTTAAATCTCAAACAAATCTCAACTCAAGGAACAATACATAATTCTTAACAATTCTTGAATCGACGACGTAATTACTAAAATCCGGCAACCGAAACAATATCAATATCAATAAACCAATCCTCAACAATATATTTTCATTATCTCTTCAACATATACACGCCCAAACAATAAATTCAGAAATGGAAGGGTTTCGAATTTGCTTCATAAATTCATATCAAATCCGAACAACAGTCTTTTATCGATCCGTCTTTGAATATATAATCGATGCTAGCTCATACACATATATCACCAATAATAATAAAATTTCATCTTCAACATAAAAATCAAATATGAGAAAACGCAATAAAATATATACCAGAACGTAGCTCTCGGAACGCTGATCGCAGATATATATTCAACTCGAAATTCGGACGGCCGAATCGCAAGAAATCGAAGTTCCAAAATCTTGAAAATGGTGTTTTTGAGCTTATGAGATTCTTTCCTTCTCTTCTGATGGTTTACACGTTGAAGTGATCTATTACAAGTGAGAATTAAGATATATATAACATATTTACAGTTTAGTCTCTGTATTTTGGCATATTTGCAATTCAGTCTCCGGACAAGTGTTTTAATTTAATTTCAATCCTAAATAATTTAAGAATATTAGAATTTAAATCTAAACTCTAAATATTTCCAAATTAAATATTCTCAAATTAAAATTAAATATTTTTGGATTAAATCAAATAATCCCGGGCCTTACACAAAGTGCGCTCGAGCGAGCAACTCTCTGCCCCTAGGATTTCTGATCACGTATTTTTCGCTCGATCGAGCATATAAAATGCACTTATCAGTATGATTATAAATATAAAAATTGTAACAATTATTTTTCTTATCTATTACTATATAATTAAGCAATAGAGTACTATAATAACTACTTTTGGTATATTTATGTGAACTTTCATATTTACCCTTATTAATTACCATTACTCCAAATCTACACTTAATAAATACAATTAATTTTATATATTATCAATTAATTTTCTAATAACTTGGTCGATTTATTTTCTATTTTTAAAATAAAAATCAAGTTTTTCCAATCAATTTTTATCCCACAAAATATAATATTTTAAAATACAAATAATATACGTGTGCAAAGACGATACTTACGAAAAGTATAAATTTGGAAGATCAATCATTATGTATATAAAGAAATAATATGCGATGATATTTTAGTCAAATAAAAAAAAAATTGAGTATGATTAAAAACATTTTAAAGTATGAATGACCGTCTCTAATTAAAAAAGAGAATTTTGTTTGGTGACTAAACATAGCCAGCAAACGACACCTTCATAGTTCATAACGTGAATATTCTCCCTCGCAATGTGCAATGGAGATTGTGTGTATTAAGAGATTGTGTGTATTAAGTTTCTTTATATAGTAAAAAAATAAATAAATAAAAATACGTCAACCCCACTCCGCTCCTTCCACAACTACAAGCTTCCTTTACCAGTTCGTTCGGTTCCTCCGCCGGCTGCACCAACAGATGGCTGACCCCAGTAGACCCGTCACAGGCTATCCGGCCCCAAACCCCAACGCCAACGGTTACGCGGCCAATCCGCCCCCTTCCGGCACCTCCTACCCTTACGTCGCCCCACCTCCGCCTTCCGACCCTTATTATTACTCCAACAACCCATACTATCAGCCTGCCGATTACTCCGCCCGCCGCGCCACTTTCCTCCGCCGCGTCTTCGCCTTCGTCATCGCCCTCGTCGTCATTTTCGGAACCATCACCTTCATCGTCTGGCTCGTCCTCCGCCCCGAGCTCCCCGAGTTCCGGGTCGACTCCTCCTCCGTCTCCAATCTCACTTTCTCCAATAACTCGCTCGTTTCCTTCACTTCCGAGTTCCGCCTGACTGCGAGAAACCCTAACAAGAAGATGACCCTCTCGTATAATGAAATCGATGCCTTCTTTTACTACCAATCCAATTTGCTTGCAGAGACCAACGTCTCTCCGTTTTCGCAGGGAACGAAAACTGACACTCCTCTGACTGCGAATTTCGCGGCTGCCGGTAGTTTTGTGGCTACTTCGGCGGTCAATGGGATCAATTCTGAGAGGAATAAGGGAAATGTAGGGTTCAATTTGAGAATGGTTTCTACAGTTGAGTTCGAGGCAAAGGCGTGGAGGACTAGGAGAAGGTTTTTGAAAGTGTTTTGCGGGGATTTGTCGGTTGGGTTTCCGAGCAATGGAACCTCCGGGACGTTAATTGGTGGACCGAAAAATTGTCGCGTAGGGATTTGAGGTGAATTAGAATTCTGTGAATCTTGAATTGGGTGTTTCTGTTGTATTTTATTCTTTGTTTTGGAATGGATGGATTTTATTTGAATTCTTAGAACTATATATGTTTGTGTACAGTTATAGTATATGTTTTTGAGCTTTTTTAATGGTTTTCTTATTCAAATTTGGTGATTGAAGAACCAAGATCTGTTCTTTATGGTTTCTATTTTTATGATTGAGCTAAGACCTAGGAGGGGAATATTTCTATTTTTGCTAGTGAAAGTGTAGGATGCCTTCGTGTGAAAACATATGAATTCTGGGTCATCTTTGTTTGTTTCTTGCCACAGAAGTGTATCAGATTATATGTTCCTGGATTCTTGAATTTGCTCTAACAATCAATAAAATCATAAGAATGTGGGATACATCATATGGATTTGTGTGTGTGTTCGTATCTTAATTATACGCATATAATTTTGCATGGTGGTTTTGTAATTATTCCATTTTTGGCACGCATCATCTGTTGCATATGAAACTCTTTAACTTTCTAATGTTGCGGTAGTGATGAATTTGTAAATCTGTCGCGGTGTGTGTATCTTGAGGATTTGCATTTACTTTATTTTTTGTTTATACGACAATTCTTTGAATTTTTAACTCTATGAGAGTGATGAATTAGACAATTAGTAAATCTGTTGCTGATATTACCGAGTTCATATGTTCAGATTTGCATTTGCTCGATTGCTTATCCATCACCTATATGTCCACAAACCCATGCATTGCTGTTTTATAGAGAAATGGAAATGTTTGAAATCGATTTCGAATTAGTCTAACGGAACTTGTATCATTCTCTTGTAATTCATTGTTGGGGTGACTGGATTAGGTGGACCCATAAGTTTGAAGGAAGGTAGGTTATGTGATGAGCTAACTCAAGAGAGAACGGTAGTAGAATATGCAAAAAGACAAGTAGTCCTTTAGCATTATATTTTGGCGCACTTTTTTCTTTCAATTGGCATGAAGTGCTGTGATTATTGTTAAGTAATTGATTGAGCTCTGGTCTATTGGCCTGAGGCTTGTGTTTTTTGGACTTAGTTTCTTCTGGGATCTCCTTTACTCCAAGTTAAAGATATATTGCTGAGTAATATTTCCGAAATATCTTTAGGGCGTGCCGAATACCACCCTCTGTAGATTCTTTTTAATTGTGTATGTGCCCCTTTACGTTGGTCTAGATTCGTGTGTCATGAATTAAACATGTATGTGATACGAGTATTTTAAATTCACTCCCGTGTGTGTCTGATCTTTCCCTGTTCGATCTTCTTGTTAAGCCTTCATTCCACCAGTATTTAGCTGGGCGTGTGGTTAACAGTTGTTTCGGTGATCTTGTTAATTGGGTGTATCATGGATCTCTTTTCTTCAGGTTGTATTTCATGACAGCAGTAATTTACAAAGCATTTGTTATAGAGTTGATCAATCAGTGGGTTACAATTTAATCATAGATTCATTTCTTGATTCGGGATTTAGTTATCTTAACTATTTTTTTTTAATCAGTCGAGTCTTCTTATCTTGCCCTGGACCTTAGATTTTGTTAAGGAGGAGCACTACTGGTATTACTATCAAACATGTTGCTTATATAAGCATGCAATTTGAAATTATAGAGTTATGATTTTGTCAGCAGGTGTAGCTAGCTGTCGCCTGTTTGTGCAACTTGCGCTTGGTTGTCAACATTTACTACCCCTTTCCCATGGGTTTGAAGTGAGGTGAGGTGTTTCGATGCACTTAGGGGAGTGTTCTATGTTTTTTTGGTGGGGCGACTGCCTCACCACTACCCGCAGCGCGTGGTAGAACCCTTTTCCTTCCAGGTTAAGCATCGTTCGACCACTAGCCTTTGTTCCCAGTTTAAGCCATGTCGCTGGTGCAACCATGATTATTTGGTATAAAATGATGATGTTTCGGCTTTTGTTTTCTGAAGTTTTTGATTGAATGTTGTACTTTCTTGATGTTGAGAGCTAGCTTATTCCTTTTCTCCTTATGGGTTACCATATGGGTATCTGGGCTTTTTTGCCAGACTTCCAAGGAGTGTGACCTTATCTATGGCTTTCTTTGTTATGGATTATGCCGGAACGATCATAACGATAATAATTGCGGAATAAAAATAATCAATAAGAACACCAAGATTTACGTGGTTCACCCAATATAGGCTACGTTCACGGAGCTGCTGCAAATATTTATTACCGGAGAAATATTACAAGTGTATACAAAACATTATATCTCTCACCAACCCCAAACCCCGAGTATTACCGAGAAAATATTTCTCAAACTCACACAAGAGAACCCTCAAGAAAATACCTAGAAACCTTTTTCTTTTGTTTTTTATTTCCTATGCTCTCTGATTTTGGGATATCTAAACAGAAGAACGAATGACCCTATTTATAGGCATCATCCTTCAATGTGAAAGCCTTCAGAAAAGAAATCAATTTTGATTTCTTTTGCCACGTTTAGACAATGCATGTGAACACATTAAAATGGTTGGTGGGCTGTCGTCAACAATTTCCAACTTTCAACAATCTCCCACTTGAAGACTTGATTCCAATCATGGCTTCACACAGTCAATACAGCAGCTCATGCTTCCTTTCTTATACTTGCAGTCTAACTGAAGTCGAACATAACTTCAGTTTGTCAGTGGTCACCGCCTTTGTGAACATATCAGCTGGATTTCTGCTTTCAGGAATCTTCTCAAGCATCAAGATTCCATCCTCCAAAACTGATCTGATGAAATGGTACCGAACTTGTATATGCTTCGTCCTTGCATGATAAACAGGATTCTTTGCCAAATGAATAGCACTTTGACTGTCACAGTGTAACGTGCTATCTTCAAGCTTCTGACCCAACTCCTCAAGGAATGATCTCAACCATATCATCTCCTTGCTAGCTTCTGTCACTGCAACATACTCAGCTTCAGTAGTCGAAAGTGCAACAATCTTTTGCAACTTGGACACCCAGCTTACTGCCGTACCACCTAATGTGAACACATATCCAGTAGTACTCTTTCTGCCGTCTAGGTCACCACCCATGTCGGCATCTACAAAACCTTGTAAGCCTGAATCTGAATTTCTGAAGCACAGAGATGAACTAATAGTACCTTTCAAATATCTGAGAATCCACTTGACTGCTTCCCAGTGTTGTTTTCCTGGATTGCTCATAAACCTGCTCACAACTCCCACTGCATGTGCTATGTGTGGTCTGGTGCACACCATTGCATACATGAGGCTTCCGACAGCAGATGCATAAGGAACCTTATTCATATAAGCATGCTCCTGCTCCGTCAATGGTGATTGATCTTTGGTTAGTTTGAAATGACTAGCCAAAGGAGTACTAACCGGTTTACCTTCATCCATGTTGAATTTGCTAAGCACCTTTTTCACGTACTTTGTCTGAGATAACTTCAAGACTCCGTTCACCCTATCTCTCAAGATCCTTATACCAAGAATTTGTTTTGCAGCTCCCAAATCCTTCATTGCAAATTCCTTTGATAACTCTCTCTTGAGTTTATTAATCTCTTCCAGACAAGATCCTGCTATCAACATGTCATCCAAATATAGCAGTAGAATGATATAAGAACCATCAATCTTTTTCACATAACAACAGTGATCCGCTTGACACCTCAGGAAGCCGTTGTTATTCATGAATCCGTCAAACTTCTTGTACCACTGTCTTGGAGCTTGTTTGAGACCGTACAAGCTCTTCTGAAGTTTGCATACCATTTTCTCCTTCCTTCGTACTTCAAATCCCTGTGGCTACTTCATATAAATTTCTTCATCTAGGTCACCATGAAGAAATGCCGTCTTTACATCCAACTGCTCCAGATGTAAGTTTTCATTCTCCACTAATCCAAGTACAGTTCTGATAGTAGTCAGTTTCACCACTGGAGAGAAAATCTCGGTGTAATCAACGCCTTCCCGCTGTTGAAAATCTTTCACAACAAGTCTCGCCTTGTACCGCTTGCTACCGTCAACTTCTTCTTTGATCCGATACACCCACTTGTTGTGTAATGCCTTTTTGTCTTCCGGAAGTTCTGTCAGCTCCCAAGTCTGATTGGATGACAGTGAATCCATCTCGTCTTTCATGGCTAACTCCCACTTGATTGAATCATCATTTTGCATCGCTTCTTCAAAGGTCTCCGATTCACCTTTATCAATCAGCAAAATATAGTAAAGTGCAGGGGAGTATTTCTGAGGTGGTCTGATGGTTCTCGACGATCTCCTGAGTTCAATCACCGGAGTTTGTGGATCAACTTCTTGTGCAGTTTCTTCTTCCTGGTTACTATCCTCCGACTCATTCATAGGAATATCTATCAATGACACCTCATTTGACTTCAGGACTTCGGGACATTTATCTCCTGCTGCAATGTCTGACTTGTCCTTGTACAAAACTTGCTCATTGAAAATGACATCTCTGCTCCGAATAATCTTTCGATTTTGGTCATCCCAGAACCGATAACCAAACTCATTATCTCCATAACCAATAAAGAAACATTTATTTGATTTCGGATCAAGTTTCGTTCTGTTGGCTGAATCGATGTGAACATATGAGAGACAACCAAACACTTTCAAGAACGAAAGGTTTACTCCTTTGCCGCTCCAGACCTCCTCTGGTATTCTACAATCAAGTGGTACCGAAGGTCTTCTGTTGATCAGATACGCTGCAGTGTTAACTGCATCAGCCCAGAATGATTTCGGCAGTCCAGCGTGCAATCTCATGCTCCTGGCTCGCTCATTCAGGTTCCTGTTCATTCTTTCAGCTACACCATTCTGTTGAGGTGTACCAGGAATGGTTTTCTCCATCTTGATCCCGTTCTGTGCCCAATACTTTTTGAACTCAAAATCTTCATATTCTCCACCATTATCAGACCGTAAACACTTCACTTTCAAGTTGGTCTCATTTTCCACCATGACTTTTCATCTCTTGAATGTTTCGTAAACATCAGATTTATTTTTCAAAAAATAAACCCAAACTTTCCTGCTCGAATCGTCGATGAATGTAACATAGTATCGTGAGCCTCCGAGAGATGTCACAGGAGATGGCCCCCACACGTCAGTATGAACCAGCTCCAACTTTGCTGCTTTTGGTTCTCTACCGTCTTTTGAAAAACTCACCCTTTTCTGCTTTCCAAGAACACAACTTTCACACAGTTTGTGTTCGACAGTTTTTAACTCCGGTAGCTTTCCTTTTGATATCAGCATCTTCATTCCCTTCTCACTCATATGTTCAAGTCTACAATGTCATAGACTTGAGTTAGCTCCAGTATCCACAGCTGCTAACATATCTCTGCAACTGGAAGTCATGTAGAGAGTTCCAGTTTTCGTTCCTCGAGCAACTATCATGGATCCTTTGCTCACTTTCCAAGAGCCATCACCAAAGGTCACTTTATGGCCTTCGTCATCGAGCTGTCCCACTGAGATCAGATTTCGGGTCAACTTTGGTACATGCCTCACTTTGTTGAGCTTCCAGATGGATCCGTTTGACATTTTCAAACTGATATCACCCATACCAGCTATTTCCAACGGTTTTCCATCAGCCAGGAAAACTTTTCCGTAATTACCAGCAATATAATTACTGAATACCTCACGATCACCGGTGGTATGAAATGAAGCTCCCGAATCCATAACCCAAGAATCAACCGGGCTTTCCATGGATAGTACTAAGGCATCATGTACTCCTCAGTAACAGCATTTGCATTATTCTTGGGTGATCTGCAGTCCTTTTTCATGTGACCAGTTTCACCACAGCTCCAACACTTCAATTTCTTTTCAAAGGTATTTTTTTCTTTTCCAGTTCTTGATTTGGATCTGCCACGCCATCGGTTAGAACCTTTTTCGCAACTCCTGCCCCTACTTCTGTTTTCAAGATTTAGGGCAGATCTCGATGATGTTGCTTCTCCCGAATCCCTCCTGCGAACTTCTTCACCAAGGATTCGATCTCTGACATCATTGAATTGTAACTTTTCCTTTCCAACAGAATTGCTAACCGCTGCCCGCATCGGCTCCCAAGCATTTGGCAAAGACGCCAATAGAATAAGTGCTCGAATTTCATCATCAAATTTAATTTCAACCGATGTTAGTTGGGAAACAATCGTGTTGAATTCATTGATGTGTGCTGCCACCGAAGCACCTTCCTCCATCTTTAAGTTGAATAACTTTTTCATGAGGAACACTTTATTATTTGCTGATGGCTTCTCGTACATGTCCGACAAAATGGACATCATTTCCTCCGTGGTTTTTGCCTCCGCCACGTTGTGTGCCACGTTCTTTGTTAGGGTTAATCGTATTACCCCTAACACTTGTCGGTCAAGAAGCTCCCACTCATCATCCTCCATCTTTTCTGGCTTCACCCTGGATAGAGGTTGATGTAGCTTCTTGCTATACAGATAATCTTTAATCTGTAAGCGCCAGAACGTGAAATCTGTACCGTCGAACTTATTGATTCCCGGTCCCGATCCGTCATTTCCGGCCATCGCTTCACCTGCCTTAATAAAATTTCAAAAAATCTTTTCTGATGTGGAAGATCAGACAAAGCTGCAACCACAGAGCATACTCAGAATTTTAAGAAATTTTTCACCAAGGCTCCCGAACACCGTAACAGCTCTGATACCAGTTGTTAAGGATTATGCCGAAACGATCATAACGATAATAATTGCGGAATAAAAATAATCAATAAGAACACCAAGATTTACGTGGTTCACCCAATATAGGCTACGTCCACGGAGCTGCTGCAAATATTTATTACCGGAGAAATATTACAAGTGTATACAAAACACTATATCTCTCACCAACCCCAAACCCCGAGTATTACCGAGAAAATATTTCTCTAACTCACACAAGAGAACCCTCAAGAAAATACCTAGAAACTTTTTTCTTTTGTTTTTTATTTCCTATGCTCTCTGATTTTGGGATATCTAAACAGAAGAACGAATGACCCTATTTATAGGCATCATCCTTCAATGTGAAAGCCTTCAGAAAAGAAATCAATTTTGATTTCTTTTACCACGTTTAGACAATGCATGTGAACACATTAAAATGGTTGGTGGGCTGTCGTCAACAATTTTCAACTTTCAACATTCTTGTCATGTAAATCAGTAAATCTAGAGATGTTTAACTGGGTGGATCGAACAAGAACGGGTATTGTCAAACCGAATACAAGCATAATTAGGGATATGAATGAACCAAGTCGTTCGTTACTTATTGAAGCTCGATTCGAAAAACTCGTTTGAGTTCGTTTAACAAGGCTTGTTAAAATAATCGAACCAAACTCAAACTCTACAATATTCGGTTCGTTAACTCGTGAACAAACTCATGTATCAGTTCTTAAATGAAAAAAAATAATATTTTTAATATTTAATTTATAGATTTATATTTTTATTAATGAGAAATATTTAAAAATTGATTAAATTTATTTGTTAGAAAAGAAAAAGTGTTTTTCTCTGAATATAAATTTTAGTTTTTAAATTTATAATTTATATTTATTAAATTCGTTTAGTCTCAATAAAAATTCGAATAAGTTTGTAAGTCAATATTAGATTTGTTAAATAAAGTTCGAGCTCGTTTCGATTATAAATAAGTCAAACTTAAACATTCAAAAATTAAATTCGATTCGTGTTGGCTCAACTCGATTACATCTCCCTCATCATCTAAAGCGAGTTGACTCTCATTTAGTTTTCATCATATTGGTCCAATCTGTATATAAGTAAGTTTTTAAAATATTAAAGTCTTAATTTTTTAATAAATTGTGTGACGTTTCAATAGTTATTTGACAAGTTTTTAAAATATATTGAAAATTTATTCTTTAAAAAAAATTTGTTGGGCAACTAGTGATTTTTTTTAAAAAAATTTAGGATAACTAGTGATTTCCATTTTTTTTTTTTTTTTTTTTGAAGCGATAAGTAGTGATTTCTATGAAGGGATAAACTGCAATTCACAACACTCGTGAGTCGTGGATCATTTGGAATCTAGCACCGTTTAAGTGTACCAATTTGAATAAAAGACCACCTGTACGGAAGAAGAATATGATGATGCCAGCTGGGGCTTCTCGTGACCTGCAATTAATGCTTGCTTATCCAACTATTATTTTTACCCTAATTTAGAGGAGAGGATCTTTACGGTCTTGCTTGATGAGATTTTTAAAATTTCTGAACAAAAAAATACATATATTAATCCTTATTAATCATTTACTCAGAATACTGAATAGTGTATATGCAATATTTGTAAGTGTAAATACTAATAAAATAAAATTCATGTTGCTTCGAGCACTGTAGCAGAACCAATAGAATCATTATAACATATATGGAGTCATGTCAACAGTAACCGATTAACTTTTTTCGCTACAAGATTAGATCATTTTTACTTAATTTGAGTATCCAACACAGGAGATTAAACACATTTTGACCCAAATCCTTGCTATTATATTGAAGATTACATCTGATCTCCCCGATGTCTTTTGAGTAGCCAAGACAACATTCATTGATAACATGTTATTGTTGATAGAGAAGATATGCTTGACAATCACATGATTCAACTCCTTGGCAGATGGGATCGGACTGTAAAGCTGCACCATAAAAAATTGCATATGCCATTCAGTTAAAAGTATTGGTTTCGTTAAAAAAAAAAAAAAAACAATTTATTCTAGCTTCCGAAGGGTTCGACACCACCGAACTAAATATAGCTCAAGTTTGGACCTGCCGAACTGCTCCAATACTAGGACTCTTCTGGACCATTTACGAACGTCTTGAATCCAATTTTCTACTTATAAATCTCATTTGAGAATTTCTTAATCATGTTTTAACCATTCTAAACATGCGTAGACAAGTAATCGCTAATTTAAAAAATCGGGCTACTATATTCTCCCCATCTTAAGAAATTTTGTCCTCGAAATCAGGTTTTGGTCAACCCTGAGAAGGTACTCACAATGAGATTTTCAAAACTCTGATTAATCATTTATCTAGACCAAAAGAAAATTTATCCTCTGACAACCAATATGCCCTGTCGAAAACATATACGATCTGATTCCTTACTGGACTACAACATCCACCAATACTGAACTTAGTCTAATCAAATCACAAAATATATCTAAAATTGCATTGTATCTGGCTTTGAAGTATTTCTTTATTAAGTGCTTCCATGCTAAAGATTCACAGTGTCATCCGTTAACTGCTTAAATGAGGCTAGCGAACAAGTTTATTCCAAATTCCTTGTTCCTTAACAAATACAAAACTCACCTACATAAGTAGAACCTGCTTTAATCCTGTCTCGAACAACTGAATATGGTCTATCTGGCGTTACACTATTGCATCCCAAAGATGATGCTAAATCTAGAATCCTTCATGGTTTAAGTTATAAGACACTACTGGTCGAGTCAACAAAACTCAATCATCAAATTTCCTTGTCACGTGGTAGAATTCAATGACAGTCTAATAACCTAATATCTGAGAAGATATACAAGACTGGTCTCACTACGGAATCCCAATACTATCACGTGAAAATTCTTGTCGAAACCCCAAGTGATATTCTGAAATCCTAGCAGATCTCAACACTCCGGCAGTTGATCACGATAGCTGGTATCACACTAATTCAAGATTCTTCTGATATCTAACTTATAAGCCTTCAAACTCATCGGTGGTGTTGTCTAACTAGGATGTATCAAAATCATCCCAATAGTTCTTGCAACAATATGGATAACAATACCATCAATTTGCACTATCTACAGAAAGTACAAGTAGCCCTTCTAGCTACTTACATGCTTATGTCTTACACTGGAGGAACAATACTGGCTCGAGGATTTGAGTTTTACTGCAACTCAATTAGCAATAGAACATTTTTGAAAAATCGTAATCATTTATTGTGACTAGTCACTAATCCAATCTTAAAACACAAAGCTTCCACGATAATCATTTAAGCCATCGACGTTATCTATCGATATCAAGAAAAAAGATAAGATACAAAACTCCACTGTATTACCTTTCTGATCTGTCACTGGTTCTGATATCTCAAGGGTCAATCAACGACTTATAACTGCTTACAATCATTTCTATTGACTAATTGTGCCAATACTCGTAACCAGAGTCAAACCTCTGAATAAACCATCTCTGAGAAAACAGAACTGAGTTACTCCTGATACTACAGGTGAAGTCAATCTTCCCGAAAGTATATTACTATTTTGAAAATGAAAAAGTATCCGCCAATTAACTTGCGTTGTGACAACTTAGTTGTCCACAATTTACCTGTCTTAAAGAACATAAATATTCAGACTTATCACTCTGAATAGTACAATATCAAAAACGGATGGATGCTCGTGTTGGTTAGTACAACTCCAGGTACTAGTGGACTGAGTTGAATAGTTACATCTGTCTCACGACTTTATACAACAGTCCCAGTATTCAAAAACGAGAATACAGTTCATTTAATTACTAGCAGAAGCAAGTTTATCGAATCCTGACTCACTCATATTGGTGAACACAAGCATGGAAATCAGATAATGCGAAACTCTCCAAAAACTCTATTGTAATCTAGGTTACTGATAAGTGTATTTTATACACTTATATTTCATTTGATTTAATGAGAATGTTGTGATGTATCGAGCATAATTATGCTTTTTTGTTGTTGTTTGTGTGATTGTAGAAATATTATGCGTTTTGGTTGTTGTTTGTGTGATTGTAGGAATATTCGTAAGTTATTGAAAAAGAGAAGAAAAGAGGATCGAAAGAAAGGAAAAATAGCATAAGGAAAAGAGTAGAAGCAGAGAAGTTACAGAGCAAAATAATGCTGAAAGCAGAGCAATATCTCTTAGAAGAATTTGAGGAATTGAAAGTAGATCAGCAGCGCTATATTTTAGAGCGACCACCCTTGGTGAGTTGTTGGAATGCGAAGTTCATGCACAATGGCACTATATTCCGAGAGAAGTGGCGCTAAGTTGAAATGAGTTGGAGCGCTATAATAGAAGAGTAGAAGCGCTTGTTCATGTTTTGGAAACGTATGAGTTTTGGAAAATTAGAACACTCTATTTTTGGGCTTTTGTTTCTCGGGCTTCAAGTGAATATATAAGGGATTTCAAGAGCAAATAAAGGGTAGAGAGAGCCGCACACTCATACTCGGAGAGAAAAACACACGCACTAGGAAGAAGAGATTCAAGGGGGAAAATTTTGCAAAACAACGTGAAAAGAACTCAGAAGCGATCAAAGACGAAGGACGCGAAAGCTACTTCGGATTTGTTTCTCATTCCTTCTTATTTTTAAATTCTGAATTATGTTTAGATTGAAAAACATGATTGGTTTTGCATTATTTTGATCATGAACTAAACTTTTCTAGTCTAGAGAATGATGTAGCTTGTTGTAGATGACTTCTATGACTTTTTGATTTTATGTGATTGAATTCCCTTAATTTAATTGTGTTTTCTAGAATTGATTGACTTTCAATTACTTGATCAATAATTGAATTGTAATATTTATTTGAAATCAATGCTTGTGAGAGGGGATTTTGAATAGAATCATTAGAAAATACACTGTTAATTATTATATAGCTCTGGAGAGTGTATAACTTTAACAGAGCTTTTGGAAGCACATAGTTTATCACATATAATTGAGACTAGATTTTTAATAGAGATATTGGAATCAAATCTTAATTGATACATTTTATTTGTTGCTCGGGAGAGGGAAATAAAAATAATTAAGTGTTCTTGGCTATTAAATGAAAGGAATTCATGAGAATTAATTAATTAGAAGTAATTGTTGTTAAAACCATGTAAAATCAAATCCTCTATAAGTTTTTCTCTCATTGATAATCCTCTAAATTGTGTAGTTGACTTGCTATTTTCTATTAATTTATTTTAAGTTTGAAAGCAAAATTTTACATTTAATTTTCTAAATAAATTTTAGACAATTTTAATTACAAATATTGATATAATTTTCAAATATACTCCTCGTGAGAAGGATACTCTACTCACTTTTTGCTAAAACTTAACAACCGTGCGCTTGCGAGCGAAAATTACGCAACAAGTTTTTGGCGCCGTTGCCGGGGAGTATTTTTATTGAATTTATATTAGTCTTGTTACCAATTAGTCTAGAGTTTAATTTGGAATTCTCTTTATTATATTTTTATTTTTTTAATTCGTTTTGTTCTTCTTGAGTGCAGTTTATGTAAAGATCTCAAAGCGTTGATTCTCTACTGTTTGATTCGGAGATCGAACGAACTGCACGAGCTTTGAGAATGTTAAGGAAAGAAGAATTAATGAATATGGCTGAGGACAATCCACCTCCTTTGGTGCCAATTAGAGACCACTTCCGGCTGTTCAAGCTCATTACTCTGGAATTGCTCAGAGAACTATTAATGCCAACAACTTCGAGCTTAAGCCCACATTGATTAACATGGTTGTAGTGACCCGCAATTAATCAAGGTAATTAAGGAAATTAATTTCTAAATTTTGCCTAAAATTATCCGAAGTGGATCGGAAGCTCCGAAGCACAGATCGGAAGCTCCGATCGGGATCGGACGTTCCGTTCTGGCTAGGGCTGGCGTCATCACCGACGTCAGCAAGATGACATCACTGCTTACGCACGTGAGGTGACATCGGATGTTCCGATGTCACGATCGGACGCTCCGTTCGCGATCGGACGTTCCGACCACCGTATATAAATAAGGGGTCCGAGCCCTCATTCTGTGCACCGATTTCCCCTCCTTTACTCTGGTTTTCGAACCTTCTTACTTAGATCTACGAAGTTCTAGGCATCCTATTGGGAATCCGGAAGTTGCCTAGCGATCCCGGCGTCGTAGCGGAGGTGTGCCTAAGTTTTGAGGCGATTCTACACCAGCGGGCTAACGACGGACGAAAGTATAATTTGGCTTCCTAAAAATATTTAGGAGTATGCAATAGCTTAGTTAAGGCTTTTAGAGCTTAATTGTTGATGCATGGATATTTGCATTGTAGTAGCTAGTAGACTGGACTAGTAGGCTTGGAGTCTAGACCAGCAGAGTTAGGTTTGATCAGCAGTGTTAGAGGTACGTAAGTACTGACCGAGATAGCCGACATGATATATTTGCTTATATGTTGCATGAGTATGTGCTATATGTTTTATCATGTTTTAGCATGTTTTACCGCCTTAGCACATACATGATTTTACGTTTGACTGCATCCGGAGAGATGTGAGTCATTGATAGTCTCCATAGGGAACGATGATCTCATTCTGGACTCGAGTCAGGTATGACAGTTTCCATATGGGACTTGTATCCTGTTTTGGATTCGGGTCAGGATGGGGTTGGCTCAGCCCTGATATGGAGTATACGAGTACCCCGCGGAGTAGCTCTCTAGCCGGTGCTGTATATTCCCGGTGCCATGAGCAAGTGTTTTCACTTGAGTTTTAAATCATCTATGTGCGCATATTTGTATTTATATCATTGCTTCGTATTGAGCGTTCTAGCTCACGCCCCTGTGGTTGGGTATTGTGTACCTTGTGGCGGGGTAGGTTTGAGGCTAGACGGTCCAGGCGGCTCTTAGCAGGATTGAGCTTGGGGAGTGCGAGGTTGTAGAGGGTAGGGATTTATTTACCCTGAACCTTCGATTTGGTTGTATAACAGTATTTATACAATTGTGATAACATCGGTTGTATTCTGCCGATTGGATTTGTTGTATTTTAAATTATCCGCACTTTACGCTTTAAGATTTTATTTCGTGCGCTTTTACTATAACTCTGATTAGTTAGTGGATCCGGGTTGGGTCCCTACATTTTTGGTATCAGAGCGACGCATTGCACTGGGAATATCGTAAAGCGGATTAAGTAATTATCTGTTCTTATGTAACAGATGGCATATTACGACGAAAGTCACGGTAGCATAGACGGTGGTCGTTGGGGCGATCCAGATGATTGTAGACGTCGGGGACAGCCCGAGGAGCGCAGGCGAGTAAGCATGCGTAGATTCAAAGAAGTTAGCCCGAAGCCTTTGATGTGTGGTGAGACAGATGAGGAGGCGGAGGATTGGATGGAGAGGATGGAGCAGTGCTTCCAGGAGTTCCGTTGCACGGCTGAGGATAGGATGGAGATTCTTGCCTTTATTCTTGAGGGCAGAGCGAGAAAGTGGTGGAGATCTACTTCCGCACCATTCATAGCAGCTAGAGGTGCAGCTACTTGGGTTGAGTTTCGTACTGCTTATCAGAGATTTTATTTTCCTCCAGCTCTTTGTCAGGCAAAAGCTAGTGAGTTTTTGAGTTTGCGACAGGGGACGATGACGATCGAGGAGTACCAGCAGAAGTTCTTTGATCTGCTACCCTTTTGTCCTCATATTGCTGATAGTTCTATGGCGAAGTTTGATCATTTTCTTCAGGTTTTGAATCCTGACATTCATCGTATGGTTGCTGTGGGCGGCGGTGGGACTTACGAGGATTTGGTGGACCGTTGTTGCCAGGCCGAGGACAGTATTCGGAGGAACAGGGGACTTTATTCTTCTTCTTCCAGGCCAGCGAGCTCTAGTCCTTTGGGTCCAAGAGGACAGCCCTTCAAGAAGCCAGGAGGTACTTCTTCTTCTTTCTCTGGATCTGGTGGGGTGCATCGTTTTGGTGGACAGAGACCGAACCGGTGTACTCAGTGCCGACGCAGACATCCGCCAGGACAGTGTGGACGGTCAGCCACTGCATGTTTCCAGTGTGGCCAGGAGTGTCACATGAAGAGAGATTGTCCTATGCTGATTGGGGCAGCGAGTGGTTCTGGAGGTTCTCAGGCATCTGTTCAGCCACCTCAGTACCAGCAGCCACCTTTCCAACAGCAGTTTTTGCAGCAGTGCCAGCATCCGCAGCAGTCTCAGAGACAGCCTACTCAGACTCCTTCTCGGGGTCATTCTTCTTTGAGGCCACGTACCCAGGGTCAGGTCTTTGCGCTTAACCAGGAGCAGGCAGAGGCTGACAGCGATCGGATGATTGCAGGTATCTGTAGTTTATGTGGTTTTCCTGCATATGTTTTAATTGATACCGGTGCATCGCATTCTTTTGTCTCAGCACGTTTTGCTAAGAAGTATAAGTTGCCATATATTCCTCTAGACGTGTTACTAGTGGTTTCTACTCCTATGGGTAGTGAGGTTTTAGCCAAGCGTCTAGTTGTGGGTTGTGTTTTGGATTTTGAGGGACATCAACTTAGTGCTAACCTAATGATTCTAGCGATGGAGGATTTCGATTGCATCATTGGGATAGATCTATTGACTACCTACCGAGCGATAGTGGATTGCTATCAGAGGTTTGTTCAGTTTCGTCCAGAGGATGACGAGTCATGGTATTTCTATGGTGAGGGAGCGCGAACCCCGATGCCAGTGGTTTCAGCTTTGAAAGCCCGGTGTGCGTTAGAGTCTGGCGGGGAAGGCTACCTTATCTACGCCATTGACGCATCCTTAGGAGAGCCAGATATCCAAGAGATACCAGTGGTTCGTGACTTTACAGATGTATTTCCGGAGGAGATTCCAGGCTTGCCACCAGTAAGGGAGATTGAGTTTGGCATTGAGTTAGTGCCAGGGACTGCACCGATTTCCAGAACTCCTTACCGATTGGCACCGTCAGAAATGAAAGAGCTGCAGAAGCAATTGCAAGATCTTCTTGATAAGGGTTATATTCGACCTAGTGTTTCGCCATGGGGAGCCCCAGTACTGTTTGTCAAGAAGAAGGATGGTTCGATGTGATTGTGTATTGACTACCGTCAGTTGAATCAAGTGACAGTGAAGAATAAGTATCCTCTTCCGCGGATAGATGATCTCTTTGATCAGTTGCAGGGTACTTCTGTCTATTCGAAGATTGATCTTTGGTCTGGGTATCATCAGTTGCGAGTTCGACAAGAGGACGTTCCTAAGACAGCATTTTGTACGCGGTATGAACACTATGAGTTTCTAGTGATGCCGTTTGGTTTGACGAATGCTCCAGCTGTTTTTATGGATCTGATGAATAGAGTTTTCCGCGACTTTCTGGATAAGTTCGTAGTGGTGTTCATCGATGACATTTTGGTGTATTCTCGCAGCATGGATGAGCATGCCTACCATCTCTATACTGTACTTCAGGTCTTGAGGGAGAGACAGTTGTACGCGAAGCTGAGTAAGTGTGACTTCTGGATTGACCGAGTTGTGTTCCTTGGTCATGTCATCTCTCAAGATGGCGTATCTGTGGATCCTAGCAAGACAGAGGCTATTTTGAATTGGTCACGTCCGACTACAGCTTCTGAGATTCGTAGTTTCCTTGGTTTAGCAGGATACTATCGTCGTTTTGTGGAGAATTTCTCTCAGATAGCTAAGCCATTGACTCAGTTGACGAAGAAAGACGTTTCTTTCGTTTGGTCTGATGCTTGTGAAGATAGTTTTTGTGAGTTGAGACGTCGTCTGACGACAGCTCTAGTTCTTGCTTTACCGTCTGGATCAGGTGGTTTTGTAGTCTTCACTGATGCTTCTCTCCAGGGTTTGGAGTGTGTGTTGACTCAGAATGGCCACGTGATTGCCTATGCTTCCAGACAGCTGAAGACTCACGAGGAGAATTATCCCGTACATGATTTAGAGCTTGCAGCTATTGTCTTTGATCTTAAGATATGGCGTCACTATTTGTACGGAGAACAATTTGAGATCTTCACCGATCATAAGAGTTTGAAGTATCTGTTCACTCAGGCTGAGTTGAACATGCGGCAGCGTCGTTGGATGGATCTGTTGAAGGATTACGACTGTGAGATCAAGTACCATCCAGGTTCTTCAAATCCCGTTGCTGATGCGCTTAGTCGCAAAGTTTATGTGAGTTCCATTCGTACCAGTTCGGTTTCGAAGGCAGTGGAGGAGTGTTGTTCTTTGGGATTTACATTCCGTCATAAGAAAGAACAACAAGGGATTCGTGTCTCTTCTGTGCTTGCAGAGCCAGCGCTATACAGACGAATCCGGGAAGCTCAGAATTCTGATCTGAAGACTCAGAAGTTGGCCCGGCTGGCTGAAGGTGATAATACTTCTGGTTTTCATTTGCAAGGAGACGGTCTGTTGTGTCTTTCTGGTCGAGTTGTGGTACCCGAGGATTCTACTTTGAGGGATGAGATCTTATCGCAAGCTCACCGCAGTCGATTTTCTGTACATCCAGGCAGCATGAAGATGTATAAGGATCTTCGCACTCGATTTTGGTGGAAAGGGATGAAGCGCAGCGTTTATCAGTTCGTATCCCGATGCCTTGTGTGTCAACAAGTCAAGGCAGAGTTTAGATGACCCGGAGGGTTACTTCACAGCTTAGAGATTCCTGAATGGAAGTGGGAGCATGTGACAATGGACTTTGTCACCCACTTGCCTATGTCTTCCAGGAATTGTGATGCTATTTGGGTTGTCGTGGATCGGTTGTCGAAGTCAGCGCATTTTCTTCCCTATAACCGCGATTACACTTTTGATAGGATGGCACAATTGTATGTGCGGGAGATTTTTCGATTGCATGGGATTCCGTTGAGCATTGTCAGCGATAGAGATCCGAGATTCACCTCAAGATTTTGGGGTAGTTTCCAGCGAGCCCTTGGTACTACTTTGAGCTTGAGTACGGCTTATCATCCAGAGACGGACGGACAGTCGGAGCGTACTATTCGCACTCTAGAGGATATGCTTCGCGCGGTGGTAATGGATTTTGGTCCAGCGTGGCATGATCATTTACCCTTGGTGGAGTTCACCTACAACAATAGTTTTCATCGCAGCATTGGCATGGCACCATTTGAGGCTCTTTATGGATGCCGTTGTTGTACACCTTTGTTTTGGGACGAGGTTGGTGAGCGGCAGGTGGAGGGTCCTCAGATGATTCAAAAGATGACTGATGCAGTAGAATTGATCCGACGCAGGGTTAAGGCAGCCCAGGATCGACAGGCTAGCAATGCGAACACTCACCACAGGCCACTTCATTTTGAGGTAGGAGAGTATGTTTTCTTGCGTGTGTCACCTTTCCGGAAGGTGATGAGGTTTGGTCGCAAGGGTAAGTTGTCACCAAGATTTATTGGTCCTTTCGAGATTCTCGAGAAAGTTGGAGACGTGGCTTATTGTCTAGCCTTGCCACCGAATCTTTCGAAGATTCATGATGTGTTTCACGTGTCTTTGTTAAGACAGTACGTGGCGGATCAGTCCCACATCTTGCGTCCGACTGAGGTGCAACTAGACCACGATTTGTCATATGTGGAGAAACCTCTCAGGATTCTCGACAGGAAGGACAAGGTGCTTCGTAACAAGCGCATACCGTTGGTGATGGTACAGTGGCAATGCAGAGGTACAGAGGAAGCTACTTGGGAGTTGGAGAGTCGGATGTTAGCCGAGCACCCCGAGTTGTTTTAAGATTTTGTACTCTGTTGTATCGAATGTATATTATTCAGTTGTAATAAGAGCATTGATTTTGCGTTCTATGTTTTCCTTAAAATGTAATTTCGAGGACGAAATTTCTTAAGTGGGGGAGAATGTAGTGACCCGCAATTAATCAAGGTAATTAATTTCTAAATTTTGCCTAAAATTATCCGAAGTGGATCGGAAGCTCCGAAGCACAGATCGGAAGCTCCGATCGGAATCGGACGTTCCGTTGGAGGATCGGACGTTCCGTTCTGGCTAGGGCTGGCGTCATCACCGACGTCAGCAAGATGACATCACTGCTTACGCACGTGAGGTGACATCGGATGTTCCGATGTCACGATCGGACGTTCCAATGAGGGATCGAACGTTCCGATCGCCGTCTATAAATAAGGGGTCCGAGCCCTCATTCTGTGCACCGATTTCCCCTCATTTCCTCTGGTTTTCGAACCTTCTTACTTAGATCTACGGAGTTCAAGGATCCTATTGGGAATCCGGAAGTTGCCTAGCGATCCCGGTGTCGTAGCGGAGGTGTGCCTAAGTTTTGAGGCGATTCTACACCAGCGGACTGACGACGGACGAAGGTATAATTTGGCTTCCTAAAAATATTTAGGAGTATGCAATAGCTTAATTAAGGCTTTTAGAGCTTAATTGTTGATGCATGGATATTTGCATTGTAGTAGCTAGTAGATTGGACTAGTAGGCTTGGAGTCTAGACCAGCAGAGCTAGGTTTGACCAGCAGTATTAGAGGTACGTAAGTACTGACCGAGATAGCCGGCATGATATATTTGCTTATATGTTGCATGAGTATGTGCTATATGTTTTATCATGTTTTAGCATGTTTTACCGCCTTAGCACATACATGATTTTACGTGTGACTGCATCCGGAGAGATGTGAGTCATTGACAGTCTCCATAGGAAACGATGATCTCATTTTGGACTCGAGTCAGATATGACAGTTTCCATATGGGACTTGTATCCTGTTTTGGATTCGGGTCAGGATGGGGTTGGCTCAGCCCTGATATGGAGTATACGAGTACCCCGCGAAGTAGCTATCTAGCCGGTGTTGTATATTCCCGGCGCCATGAGCAAGTGTTTTCACTTGAGTTTTAAATCATCTGTATGCGCATATTTGTATTTATATCATTGCTTCGTATTGAGCGTTCTAGCTCACGCCCCTGTGGTTGGGTATTGTATACCTTGTGGCGGGGCAGGTTTGAGGCTGGACGGTCCAGGAGGCTCTCAGCAGGATTGAGCTTGGGGAGTGCGAGGTTGTAGAGGGTAGGGATTTATTTACCCTGAACCTTCTATTTGGTTGTATAACAGTATTTATACAATTGTGATAACGTCGGTTGTATTCTGCCGATTGGATTTGTTGTATTTTAAATTATCCGCACTTTACGCTTTAAGCTTTTATTGCGTGCGCTTTTACTATAACTCTTATTAGTTAGTGGATCCGGGTTGGGTCCCTACAATGGTTCAGGAGAACCAGTTTAATGGGAGTGCTACTGCTGATCCTCATCTGCATCTGAGGACATTTTTGGAGATTACAAATACGGTAAAGATGAATGGAGTTTCTGAGGATATTATTATACTGCGTTTACTTTCGTTTTCTATCAGGGATCAGGTAAGGAGTTGGTTGCAATCACTGCCGCTGGGAAGCATTACTACTTGGGAAGACATGTCAGTGAAATTTATGGCGAAATATTTTCCACCAACAAAGTCTACCCAGTTGAAGATTGAGATTAGAACTTTCAGGCAGAATGATTTTGAGCAGTTATATGAAGCATGGGAGAGATACAAAGAGTTGCTGAGGCGGTGTCCTAATCACAATTTTGCAGATTGGGAGTAAATTGAGCTGTTCTATAATGGGTTGAATGTGCCTACACGGATGTCAGTGGACTCTACTGCTGGAGGTAATAGAGTTGCGGAGTGGAAAAGAAATAGGGATTGAAGGAAGAAAAGTTGAGCGTGATGAGAATCCAAAGGGTGTTGAAAATTGTGTAATTGATGAGAAATTGTTGAGGTAAAAAAGAGCGTAGTGAAGGAAAAGCCAATGTTTAAGCCAAAACTTTCATATCCGCAGAGGTTCAAGAAAAAGTCTTTGGATGAGCAGTTTAATAAGTTATTGGAGATCTTCAACAAACTTCACATCAATATTCCGTTCGCCGATGCTCTGCTAAAAATGCCGAATTATGCTAAATTCTTGAAGGAGGTGATGTCTAAGAAGCGGAAGTTGGAGGAATTTGATACGGTGAACCTGACTGAGGAGTGCAGTGTGTTGCTTCAAAAGAAGATACCAAAAATACTAAAGGATCCAGGGAGTTTTACTATTCCTTGCACTATTGGTTCTTCTTATTTTAATAAATCATTATGTGATCTAGGAGCTAGTATTAACTTAATGTCTTTGTATGTTTTCAAGAGCTTAGGACTTGGTGAGGTGAAGCCAACAACAATCATGTTGTAGCTAGCTGATAGATCTATCACATATCCGCTTGGAATCATTGAGGATGTTCTGGTAAAAATAGATAAATTTATTTTTCCTGCAGATTTTGTTGTGCTAGATCTGGAGGATGGAAATATGCCATTGATTTTGGGTAGACCATTCTTGGCTACTGCTGACGCCAAGATAGATGTCAAGAAAGATGAGTTGGCAATGGGTGTAGACGATGAGAAGGTGATTTTCAATGTGTTCAATGAGGCTTGAAATCCATTGATGGAGAAGGGGCATCCACAGAGAAAGTGTTCATGATTGAATAAACAAAGAAGATGAAATGTTGTGGCATAACTACTAATACAGTAGAATGACAAAGGAAGGAAGATCCATCGGTGGCAATAAAAAAGAAAAAGAAGGAGAAATTCCAAAAGCGGTTTGTGGAGTATATTTGGAGGGTGAAAGAGAAAGGAAAGACTCTCAGCAAAGCGACAACTATCTAGGACCGGTGACAGTCAGGCTGACGACTCTAAACCAAGCGTTTTTTGGGAGGCAACCCAAAGTTTTGTTTTTTGTTTTTTTTATTTTATTTATTTTTTGTTGCTTTTATTTTTTATTTAATTTTTGTCAATTAATTATTTCCAGGTGCACTCTTGTGAATTTTTGAGGTATAATTTTACAAAATTTTTGAATTTTTCAGGCTTTGGAGAGCTCAAATGCATGAGACAAGCGCACCCACGCCCTTAGTCCAGCGCCCCCGCGCCATTCGTCATGGAATTTTCCAAGCCAAACGCGAACCTACAGCGCTCCCGCGCCTTTATTCACGTTTCCCCGCGCTTCTCATTCTGTGCACCCACGCTATTGTGAGCACATATCTCGTTCGGAAATACGTGAGAGATGCGCACCCGTGCTCCTAATCTTGCACACCCGCGCCCCTCAACTAGTGGCCCCGCAATACTTTGATTCCAATCCAAGAGCTAATTCGATGAACAAGCATAGCCGCACTCATCCTATGAGCAGCTACACGTCACTTGAGCGAAGCTTTAGCGCAATAGAGCTATATCTAGATCAACTGCGCTATATTCTAGAGCAATAGCGCTATATTGGGAATTAATACAAGGGCTCTTCAAAACAACTCTCTTACTCTCTCGTTCACTTCTATGTCGACAAAGGAGGCTTGCTATTCTCTAAATTTTTTAATTGCCAATAGCAAATTTGTGAGATGTTCACAAATTCATCCTCATCAGGCACGAGAATATTTGATATATCTTTACCTTCATCAACATGCAACAGGGGATTTAGGGTTCTTGAGGGGTCTTTTTCATTGTGACGCCAGAAGCTGTAATTTTTCTTCAAAAATCTGAGGCGTGTTCAAATTTTGGAATGAGGTAATCGGTTTCTTTGCTTGGTGGTGTTGAGATTGTTGATGAATGGTGAACTTAGACAAAAGTTGAAATAGCGCATACCAAGTGTTTGGTGAATTGTCTGGGCTTAATATTTCTTGCATTGTGTGGGTTCTGTTATTTTGGGATTGTGATAAATTTCTTGAGGTGATTGATTGGAGTTAATTGTTGATTAAAAATGCCTCCAAAGACTAAAGGCTAAGGGGAAATTTCTTCATCGTCTGTGCCGTATGATAGAAGACGTTTTTGGAATGCCACGACAGCGGAGTATTACACCAAATTGTTAGAGAAAGGAATGAAAAAAGAAATGGGTATGGATATGAGTGTGTCTGATGCATTCACTTTAGTTGAAGCTCGTCGACAAGGGTGGGAGGAATTTGTCAAGCCACCGCAAGATGTGGTCATGTCTTTAGTTCGTGAGTTTTACGCAAATTTAATGGATAAAGATGAGAACTTTCAAGTCCGGGTTCGAGGACAATTGGTGGCCTTCGAGAGACGCACAATTAATGTTCTTTTTGAAATGCCAAACATTGAAGATGACGAATATCAGACATTAAAGAGTGGCCCCTTTCCCGCTGATTTAATGCTTCAGACTTTATGTTATGATGGCGGGGAGTGGAAGCTGAATGTGAAAGGATCTCCTGTGACATTTTTATCTAGATTTCTTCGAAGGGAACCGAACAATTGGCATGAGTTTGTGGCTGTCAGGATGTTACCATCTGGGCATACATCTGATATGACAAAGGCTAGGGCCAGCCTTGTGTACTGCATTGTGACGGGGAAGTCCGTCGATGTTGGTCGGGTGATTCAAGATTCTATCATTGGTTCTGTCAGGGGATCATCGAACATCAGTATGCCCCACTCATCCTAATTACGGATCTTTTCCATTTAGCCGGTGTTGTTTGGAATGCGAATGAGAAGCAACTTCTTGCTACACGAGGTCCTATAGCCCTTGTTGCTACACTGCGACGAGACAAGCAGAAGAGTCATAAAAGTGCTAATGAACAGCCCTCAGAACCGTCGCAGCCTGCTGAACCCGCTCCTCCCATGATCCACATCCCTCCCTCACCTCATTCACGTGCTTCTTGAGGAAGCAGCCATCCTGAAAAGTTTGATGCTTGGAAAAGGCGACTGATGAAGCATTGGAAGATGATGCATGAGCACATGGCGTATGTGCATGATTTTAATGCAGCTCTCGCTCAAAACTATCCTACTATGAGTGTGCCATATCCACTTCCCACATCATGGTCACATGATGATGCGGATGCTGATGTGAGCTCCTTATATGTAGAAAATGAAGACTCTGATAATGATGGTGATGGTGCCGAGTCCTGATGTTCGGTGCCTTAGGTACGTGTCCCTCATACTTTTTATTGTTTTCAATCATTAGAGACAATGATTGTATCTAATTTTGGGGGAGTCATTTTGTGAAAATTTTGTTAAAGTGTGTTGTTAGTTGTCTGCATGTTTTTTGTTTATTTTATTCTTGAGTTATTAAGTTGTGTGTTAAGCTGGTTGTTTTGAGTTGTACAAAAGTCAAAAAAGAAATGGAAGAGTGGCCAATGATGAAAAAATTTCATGAATTTTTTTTTTTGCATGATGTTCATGATTATCTGCCTATCTAACCAATTTTGGACTGGTGAAGCTAAATGAATAAATAATTTCTTATATACTATGTGATTTTCACTTGATACTGACTTAGAGACATGCGAACATGAATATGATTGAAGCATTGTTTGATATTTTAGGCCGATTTTCTTTGATTTAACTCTATCTCTAGTTGTCCTTTGAGCTTGCACGATGAAGAAAATTTTTGAAGTTGATACATTCTCTCAAATTTGTTAGATTGTTCTTGTACTGATTAAATTCATACGAGTTGATTGTGAATTGAAATTTGTCTAGAACTTGTTTGGACACCCTTCGAGGGGAGATACGGGTACACTATGATTTTGGAATGATTTAGGCAATTTTTATTTGTATCATTTGAGCCTTTCAAGCTACCTATTGATATATTTTATCCCTAGTTACCTTGTTTGAGCCTTATTGAAAACGAATGACATACGTGAAAGCGTATGGGTTGAACCCTATTCGGCATCTTTTCAATTTCCTACATTAACTGCCAAATGAATAACTTAAACACTATTTCCTACCCTAAAGGGAGCAAGTATTGAAGTGTGAAAATTTTATAAATGCTCCTCATTTGAAAATTGAAGGGTAGAATGATGAGAAAAAAAGAAAAAAAAGTGAAAATATGAGAAAAAGTTAAAATAAAAAGGCAGAAAAGAAAAGAAAAGTAAATAAAGTGAAAATAAAAACAAGAAAAGAGTTTTGTAGATCACTGAGTAGACGAAGCGGGAATTGGATTGAGGAATTGACAAAGAGGATGGAAATAAAGATTTATCTTAACTTACTCCCTTCTTTGAATTGTTATCCTTCGTTTGTAGCCATGAGCCAGGACTGACATTATAAGCTTATTAAGTCCTATTGACCAGGTCACAGTTGCCCAATATACTAGTGGAGAAAGGGTGCGAGAATTAAGCCTATAGATGATCGAGAAACACTTTCAGTGAGTATGAAATTTTAATCAAAACATGCACACACATTTATTTTCATTGAGCCATTTGTGGAGTGTTTTTGATTGAGTTCTAACATACTTTTGAACCTCTTGTTACCAGAAAAGACCTCATGTTCTATTCATGCATGAATTGAATTTGGATGAAAGTGTTTTGAAACGTGAGTTGCAAGAATTGTGAGTTTATGCGGTTAAGTTACATGATTAAATTTTTAGTGTTGGATGGGTTGGATGAGATTGGATTTAAATATTTTTCAAATCACCTCTAAGGCCAGTTGCTCCATAGTATTTCATGATTTTGTATTGTTGGTGGTTGATTTGTATGGATGGTGAGTTTATGGTTTTGTCATTGTGTTGATTTATTTTTGCTCGGAACTAGCAAATACTAAGTTTGGAAGAATTTGACAAGTGTATTTTATACACTTATATTTCATTTGATTTAATGAGAATGTTGTGATGTATTGAGAAGAATTATGTGTTTTTATTGTTGTTTGTGTGATTGTAGGAATATTCATAAGTTATTGAAAAAGAGGAGAAAAGAGAATAAAGAAAGGAAAAATAACAGAAGGAAAAGAACAGAAGAAGAAAAGTTATAGAGAAATAGCGCTGAAAGCTAAGCAATAGCGCTTGGAAGAATTTGAGGAATTGAAAGTAGAGCAGCAACGCTATATTTTAGAGCTGCAGCCCTTGATGAGTTGTTGGAATGCGAAGTTCATGCACAGTGGTGCTATATTATGAGAGAAGTGGCGCTAAGTTGGAATGAGTTGGAGCGCTATAGCGCTATAATAGAAGAGCAGAAGCGCTTGTTCAAGTTTTGGAAATGTCTGAGTTTTGGAAAATTAAAACACTATATTTTTGGGATTTTGTTTCTCGGGCTTCAAGTGAATATATTAGGGATTTCAAGAGCACATGAAGGGTAGAGAGAGCCGCACATGCATACTCAGAGAGAAAAACACATGCACTAGGAAGAAGAGATTCAAGGGGGAAAAATCTGCACAGCAACGTGAAAAAGAACTCGAAAGCGATCAAAGACGAAGGGCGCGGAAGCTACTTCGGATTTGTTTCTCATTCATTCACTCAATTTTTTCTCACATTCTTGTCGAAGGGGGAAGTGATTATTCGAAAGTGGTATTGTTTTTCCTTTTCGGAAGTAGACTCTGATCAAAGTGGTTCCGCTATGCTTCTCGAATTATGGAACTTCTACTACCACAACTTCTTCTATTCTAAAGATAGAAGACCACTGAAAGACACCCATGACTAGAGCATGATTTGAAAGAAGCACACTCGCTTCTTTTTAAATTCTGAGTTATGTTTAGATTAAAAAACATGATTGGTTTTTGCATTATTTTGATCATGAACTAAACTTTTCTAGTCTAGAGAATGATGTAGCTTGGTGTAGATGACTTCTACAACTTTTTGTTTTTATGTGATTGAATTCCCTTAATTTAATTGTGTTTTCTAGAATTGATTGAATATTGGAATCGAATCTAAATTGATACATTTTATTTGTAGCTCGGGAGAGGTAAATAAAAACAATTAAATGTTCTTGGCTATTAAATGAAAGGATTTCATGAGCATTAATTAATTAGAAGTATTTGTTGTTGAAACCAAGTGAAATCAAATCCTCTAGACATTTTTTTCTCATTGATAATCCTCTAAATTGTGTGGTTGACTTGCTATTTTCTATTAATTTATTTTAAGTTTGAAAGCAAAATTTTACATTTAATTTTCTAAATAAAGTTTGTACTATTTTAATTACAATTATTGATATAATTTTCAAATATACTCCTCGTGGGAATGATACTCTACTCACTTTTTACTAAAACTTAACAACTGTGCGCTTGCGAGTGAAAATTACGCAACAGTTACTCCCGAACCGACTCTTTAAAAACAGTCATGTCAATGGTCTAGCATATCAAAAGACATCCGGGAGGTCAGTGACATTAATCCCACTAGATCCGAAAAACTACGAGTCTCAGCTACTGTCCTCTCCCATCTCCGATCATTGTTTCCATCTTGCTAGAGCCCATTGAAAACAATTACACTTGTTCTTAAAATACCGTAGCTCCGAATCACACGAAGAGACTGCAAGAACCTCTTGAAACTGCAGGGTTAATCATTTCTTGAGTGAACCAATAGATCTCACATAACTAGTCTTGAAAAGACTCAGTTCACTCATCAGTGTATTGATCTGAATCACTGTCAAAACAACTGACTCCACTGCAACTCACAAAATCTTACTCCAAACAGAAAGGAACTTAGATCTCTTATCTAATCGTACTTAGATCCCAATGATAAATTATCTAGTCATCTATTCATGATAAAGATATTCACATTCTGCCAACCTTTACGAGCAACTTAAAATCTCCTGATTGTAAACACTCTAATGATTTGCGTTAATGGTCTCTGAAGGGTAATCTTCCCTTTCTAAGTCCTAAAGCACAACCGGCTCCCAGAACTCTTACCATCGCCACTAGGGTTCGCGTTCCACTAAGACAGAACTACAAGTCCTTGTTTACCAGCATAACTATATTATCTACTGATGGCAATTTAATGCGGCTTATACTTAACCTCAAAATATCGATCAAGTTATGCCTACCATTTTTGGTCCTGATTCCTACTGGAATCTAACGCTATGGATTAACAGACTATGAAGTTAGAGTTCCCTTTGATCAATTCAAGGAATCTCGGTTCAATCAAAAAATTTCTTTTCCCAAGAATGCTGGAATCTCAGAAATCTTACACCAAAGATTTACCTTTTTTTTTTTTTTTTTTTTTTTATCTCTCACGAAGTCAGACGATAACTGGAAATAACCACTGGCACTAACCCAATACCAGGAAAATTATATTCATCAGAACTTACCTAGTATAATCCTAATACAACCTGTATTGAACACTAGATCGAACTTTCACTTGTCGAGGAATACTCATTTTTCCCTAGACAATCATGTCAACAGAAAAAACCCAATTTGTATCTCTGTTGAAGTCAGATGATAAATACAATAGACGCCATTGGTACTAAACCCAGCACCAACTAAATCTGATCATAAGAATTCAGATATCACTGAAAATACTCCTGGTGGTTATACCCCCTTCCGCGACTGTGTAAAAACATCAAGACTGAGGCAGCTTCCCTGTAAGACTATCTAGAACACAAAAATGCTCCCAGAACAAACACCGACATAAGGTCGCGTGATGGCTATGTTTTTGTTGCATATTTTAATATCATTTTGGTGTTGTTTTGCATGCATTTATATGTTTTAATTAATTATTCTATTCATATTTAATGCATCTTGTCTTCATAACATGCTCCCGGGTTTATTGTGTAGGATGTAGCATTTTGGCTGGAAAATTGAATCAGAAGTTTTCTCGCTCGATCTGCCAATTTCTACCGATTGAGCTAGAGGAGTATTGAATGTGAGGCAGAGTTTTGTCCGCTCGATCCATTGGTTTTTACCGATCGAGCGAGAAAGAGGAGCAAAAACGGAAGAATTGAGGCAGAAGTTTGTTCGATCGATCGGTATATTTTTACCGATCGATCGCGACGCAATTCCGAAAAAAGTCTGTTAAATTAGGAAATTTGTTTTTGAAGGATTCTAGTCTTTGTAAGGCTTTTATTTCCGAATTTTATTTACTTGTTATCAGACTTGAAGGGTTTGGACGGGAAGAATTCTTTGACGGATAGATTTTATTCTAAATTTTCTTAGAATTTTTATTTTCTTTTTATTTTTCTTAAGAATTCCATGAATATTTGTGGCCAAGTTTTAGTTCTTGGTTAAGGAAGACAAACCCTTGAATTTATTTAATTTGTGAGACTCAGTTTTTCATTGTTTAATTCCAATTGCGTATCAATATTTGTTTGGGATTAATTTATGCTTGTATGTGAGATTATTGGCTTGATCACCCTGTGATTCTACCATACAATCTATAGCTGAATTAGATATCGAATCCGTAATTTTTTGATTTCTCTAATTTGTGAAGCAACTAAAATTAATAATTTTACGCTTGTGAATTTATTATTTTGTAAGAACAACAATTGACTAGATTAAATACATCCGCTTGTATATGTGTTGTCTAGGTTCATCAGTTTTACTAGTTTGCATGTTGCCTTGAATTTAAAACATAATCTCTTGTATTGGGTTAATTCATTGGTAAGGGATAATTTGGAACGCTTGTGTCTAGTTAACTAAAATTAAGGTGAAATAGGAATTAAGTTTCCAATGATGAATATTCGATGAGAATTAATTATTTTTAGAGAGTCGATGATCAAATGAATAATTTCAAGGTTGTAGTCGACCGGTATCAAGATTTATTAATTAATTGTTCCTCCATAATTTTAATTTCTGCATGCTAGTTAATAAAATTTCATTTTAATTGTTTTAAATTTTTAGAAGTTAATTTTAAAATCCAAAAAACCCTTTTATTTATTTTTAGTTTTGTTTAGAACACAAATAAATTTCAATTTCCTCGTGGGAATGATCCCTACTCTCACTAATACATATTTTATTTATATGAGTTGAGTTGAGTTAATTTGGGCGCGACACGACTAAGAGTTACCAAATTTTGGCGCCGTTGCTGGGGATGGTGTTTAATTTATTGTGTTCTAGTTATTTTATTTAATCTCATTTTCTTTTCTTTTCTTTGTTTCTAGTACTTCTCCAGTTGTTCATTCTTTCAGGTGAATCTTCAGACGAAGAATTTCCATATGATTCGGAGATAGAAAGAACATTACATAGGCGAAGGAGAGAAGCTTGTAGGAGACTAGAAGAGGACGAACGCTGAAAACATGAATCTTAATCTGAGAAAACTTGGCACACCTGATCTTAATCAGCAGCCTTTATGAATTACTTTTCCCACTCTGGAAGCTAATGCTACATTTGAGTTAAAATCCGGATCAATTCACTTATTGCTTTCTTTTCATGGTCTTGCAGGTGAGGATCCTCACAAGCACTTGATGGAGTTCCATGTGGTATGCACGAGTATGAAACCCCATGGTGTAACAGAGGAGAAGATCCAATTGAGAGCCTTTTCGTTTTCGTTGAATAATGCTGCAAAGGAATGGCTGTACTATTTGCCTCCTGGATCCATCACAAACTGGACTGAAATGAACAGAATTTTCTTGGAGAAATATTTCCCAGCTTCTAGAGCAGCGAATATAAGAAAATAAATTTATGGCATCAAACAACAGATGGGGGGAATCACTTCATGAATACTGGGAGCGGTTCAAAAAGCTCTGTGTTAGCTATCTGAAACATCAGATAAGTGAAAATCTTTTAATTCAGTATTGCTATGAAGGTTTGTTGCCTCATGACAGGAGCATGGTAGATGCGGCCAGTGGAGGAGTATTGGTGGACAAAACTCCACGAGAGTCAAGGAACTTGATAGAGAACATGGCTGCAAATTCTCAACAGTTTGGCACCAATAGGAATGATCATGCATCCAGAAAGAATAGTGTGGTAAATGTTTCTTCTCTTGAGCAACAATTGATTGAATTGACGTCTCTTGTGCGTCAAATGGCTGTAGGAAATGGACAGACTGCAAAGACATGTGGAATTTGCGCTGTAGTGGGACATGCAACTGACATGTTTCCTATACTTCAAGAGGAGTCGGTTGAACAGGTAAATGCTGCTGGAGGATTTCCTGGACCACCCCAGCTGAAGTATGATCCGTACTCCAACACTTACAATCCAGGCTAGAAGGATCATCCAAACCTTAGATACAAAAATCCTCCGATGAATCAATCTGGACCTCAAGCACAACCTCATAATCAAGCTTACAGGTCCACATATCCTCCACAACAACAATGTCCTCAAATTCCAGCACCAGGTGAGTTTCTTGAAAACATATTTAAGGATCTTGCAACTAATACTCTGAATTTTCAACAGGAAACCCGAGCAAGTATCCAAAACTTGAATAACAAGATGGGACAGCTCTCCACTGCAATCAACAAGTTGGAGGCACAATATTCCAACACTTTACCATCCCAAACAGTCCCTAACCCAAGGGAGAATGCTAGTGCGATCACTCTCAGGAATGGAGAAGAGTTGAAGGTTAAAGAGAAGGTAGTTGATGTTCCGTCCAAGAAGGAACAAAATGAAAAGATGGATGATAAAGAAGCAACTCAGGGAGAAGTGCAGAAAGGTAAGTTTCCTTCTTTTTCTGAGTATAAACCAGTAGCCCCTTTCCCTTAGAACTTAAGGAATCTAGAAAAGATGAAGGGATTAAGGAACTCTACGACACTTTTCGTAGATGTGAGGTAAACATTCCATTGCTAGATGCTATTAAGCAGGTACCTCGCTATGAAAAATTTTTGAAGGAATTGTGCACTGCAAAAAGGAAGCAGACAGTGAAAGGGTGTCAGAAGATAGAGTTGGGAGAAAATGTATCTGCTGTGATCCAAAGGAAATTGCCTGCAAAATGCAAGGATTCAGGTATGTTCTCTATTCCATGTACCAAAGGGAATGTTAGACTAGAAAAGACCATGTTAGATCTAGGAGCATCAATCAACGTCATGTCGTATTCTATCTATGCATCCTTGAAACTTGGTCCCTTGAGTAAAAATGAAATTGTTATACAATTAGCTGATAGGTCTAATGCATATCCTAGGGGAGTAGTTGAAAATTTGTTAGTGCAAGTAAATAATTTTGTGTTTCCTGCTGATTTTTATGTTCTCGACATGGAAAATGGTGATCACAATAGTCCCATTCTGTTAGGCAGACCACTTTTGAAAACGTCGATGAAAAAAATTGATGTTCACAGTGGCACACTTACTATGGAATTTGATGGTGAAGTCGTGAAATTTAATATCTATGATGCCATGAAATTTTCTAATAGTGATAATTATGTATATTATGTTGACATTGTGGATTACTTGACACAAAAGTGTTTTGAGCATGCAGAAAAAGACGAGATAGAGGTGGCTATTATAGCACCCATACAACAGGATGATGATGGAATTGGTTTCAATGAAGAAGTGAAAGAGATTGTGACAATTCTGAACCGTGCCCCTGAGCTATCTCAATCAGGTAATCTTTCATATATCTCTTTACCAATTTCTAGTACTTGGCGTCTTCCATCTGTTTTGCAAGCACCAGTCATTGAGCTGAAAACGTTACCCAAACATCCCAAATATGTTTTACTTGGAGAAGGAAAAACATTGCAAGTTATCATCTCTAGCAGTTTGGAATTCGAACAAGAGGAGCAACTCGTCAAGGTTTTAAAGGAGTACAAGACTTCTATAGGATGGACCATTACAGATATCAAGGGAATTATCCCTTTTACATGCATGCATAGAATTTTGATGGAAGAAGGAGCAAGCCCCTTGCGTTAGCCACAAAGGAAATTGAACCCACCTATGATGGAGGTGGTGAAGGCCGAAATTCTCAAATTCCTTGAAGTTGGAGTGATTTACCCAATTTCTGACAGCCAGTGGGTTAGCCCTGTCCAAGTGGTTCCCAAAAAAACCGGAATTACCATGGTGAAGAACAAGGATGACGAATTGGTTCCCAACCGCATTCAAAATGGGTGGAGGGTTTGCATAGACTATAGAAAGTTGAATGCTGGAACCCAAAAGGAGCATTTCCCTTTGCCTTTTATTGATCAAATGATTGAAAGATTAGCATGTCATTCTTACTATTGTTTTCTTGATGGATATTCTGGATATTTTCATATTGCAATTGCACCAGAGGATCAGGAGAATATGACATTCACTTGCCCGTTTGGCACCTTCGCTTATCGGCGTATGCATTTTGGACTCTGCAGCGCACCAGCCACATTCCAACGGTGTATGGTTAGTATTTTCTCTGATTTTATTGAACACATATTAGAAGTCTTCATGGATGATTTTACCGTCTATGGTGATTCATTTGAGAAATGCTTGTCTAACCTTGATCTTGTCCTAAAGCGGTGTGTCAAAACCAACCTGGTCTTGAATTCTAAAAAATGTTATTTTATGGTTGGTCAAGGTATTGTTTTAAGTCATGTCGTCTTATCTAAGGAAATTGAGGTAGATAAAACAAAAATTGATATCATCCAGTCTTTACCTTATCCCACTTGTGTGCGGGAAGTGCGCTCTTTCTTGGCCATGCAGGTTTTTATAGGAGATATATTCAGGATTTCGCCAAGATTGCATCTCCCTTGTGCAATCTGTTGCAGAAAGATGTCACTTTTGAGTTTGATGAATCGTGCAAAACTTCTTTTGACAAACTCAAAGACTCATTGACTTCGGCACCAATCATCCAACCACCATATTGGAGCAAACCGTTTAAAATCATGTGTGATACTAGTGACTACGCGGTAGGAGCGGTTTTGGGACAGAAGGTTGGGAAAGCATCGCATGCCATCTTGTAAGGCCCGAGATTATTTGATTTAATCTGTAACGCCCCAAGAATTTATTATCGATTTAATTGACAATTTAAAATAATTATTGAGTTGGAAAAATAATTATTTCTGCCAAATGAGTTATAGAGTGTATTTACAAAATACACGTGTCAATTAGTCAATGAGTTTGACTATTTTTGAATATATCTGGTAATATTGGTATTTTTGAGATAATTATTGAGACATTGGAATTAAAATAATTATTTATGCCAGATAATTTAATTTGGAGAAAATAATCAGTTTGGGTCAATGGACAAAGCCTAAAATTGACTCAATTTATTTATTGGGAAATTTACTGGCCTAGTTGACAGGTCAAAGTTTGCTATTCCAGATTATGGTAAAATGTGTTAAATTACATAATGGAGTAAAATAACACAAAAGCATTGGAATGGATCAGACCGGGTCATTTTAGGATCAATTTTTATAATATTAAGTGATACACTCTCTCACGCACTAAACACCTAAAACACACACTAAACACTAACCCCCATTCACGCCTCTTCCGTCGCCGGCCGCCAGCCGCCAGCCGCCAGCCGCCAGCCGCCAGCCGCCGCCCATCACTGTCGATTGACCCTTCCATCTTGTTGCTCTCGTCGAGGCGGCCACAACCATACCAAGAATCGTGAGTTTTGGTGTCCGATTTGGTGAGCACGAAGTCGAGAAAGGGGCGATACTATTCATCGTCTTCTTCGGGCGTATTGATCAAATTTTAGCTCATTTTTGTTAGTTTTTGAGTTTCTAAATGGTAGTAGGACGTTTGAAGATCATTTACCAAGCTTTTTGTCAGCATTTTTTGTGAGAAAAGCAGACGGATCTGAGCTCGGAAGCTCACGCCCCCGCCGGCTATTTTTTGCCGATTCCGGCCACCACGGTGGTCCATTCCGGTCATGGCCTAGTGCGTTAGAATTGTCTCGTCGAGCTCTACAACCCTGACAAATTTCAGAATTTTTGGAGCAGTTCTGCGATTTTCCGACGACCGCCGCCGCGCCGCCGCCATCACCGCCGTCTTCTCCGGCGAGCCACCGACCTCCGAGGTGTCAACCATTTTTGACCGGTTCGACGTGATGGATCCTAATATCCAAGTTTCGAGTCGAGATTCGAAATTGTTAAGCGGTGAGAGCGCAATAAAGTTCGGTAATTTTTGGTCAAAGTTTGACCAGAGTTGACCAGAGTTGACTTTTGACCATCATACAATTTTTCGTAGATCGGAAGCCCGTTGAGGATAATTAGAGGCAGAAATCAGCAGATTAGGGATTTGATCTTCCGGAATTGGATAATTATAAGATTTCTGAGTCCCGATATGCGCAACCGCAACTGTATTAGTTTTTTGTGCATTTTAAACGCAAAGACATGTTATACCCTTTCTTTCTCACACCATTTAAATCAATATATTCACTGTTTTGATGATTAAATAGTGTTGTTGCATTTGTATGTGGATATGGTAGCTCAATTTTAACTCATGCATCATTCGTGTTTTTATATAATGTGAATGATTTTTCTGTCATGGCTGGGTCTTAGTTGCTGTTCACTAGTCGATTGTTGGGTTAGGCCCCTTTGGGTCTTGGTTTAAGATATCTTGAAGTAGTGTCGGCTAGGTAAACAGTTGGATGGTTATAAGGGTGGTTTATCTAGCGGGCAGCTCAGGTAGGACTCGGACGAGTGGGTTGTCCGGGTCGGGTAAAGTGTATTAGGGTCATATGTTATGGTTTGGTTTTCATATTCTTTTACGTTGGGTCGGGTAATTTATTTAACAATCTAAGTGTTTAGTTTATTCATTGGGTCAATTTTGTTATTGGGCCTAAGATTTTCATTGGGCTTAATTTAGTTATTGGGTGTAAAATGTTTATTGAGTTTAATTTATTTATTGGGCTTAGTTGTTTATTTGAGATAAAGTGTTATTTGGGCTTGAATAAATTGGTTTAGTTATTGAGCCAAGCTTATTGGGCTTAAGATATTTATTGGAGGTTTAATTTAATAATTGAGCTAAAATTGTTAATGGGCCTAAATTGTTTAATTTATTTGGTTGGACTAAGTTCTAAGTTGAACTAAGTACTATTGGGTCAATCTTAGTCTAATTGGATCAATGTAAGTGTGATTGAGATAGTCTAAGTATTATTGGGCCAGTTTAAGTGTTATTGAGTCATCTAAGTGTTATCGGACGAATATGAGTTTAATGGCTTTAGTTAAGGGGCAGCAACTCAAACTAGCCAGTGACAAACAAAATAGTCCGTAAATATATATTTAATAGATGTATATGTATATTTTGATATAAATATGATTTTTATAGAAAATTAATTAAATATATATTTACGGGCATAATTTTAAGGAAGATGATATTTTTAAGTTAATGATTCATGCATGTATTTTATGTTAATAATAAGGGCATGTAAAGGAAAAATTTGGGAAGTTGATGTGAATTGTGGCAATTATGTTCAGGAGCCTACGGATCCCCGTGTTAAGGTTGGGTGAAGTGGCATAAGAGGCGCAGGGAATCCCCGTGTTAAGGTTGGGTGAACCTCGCCGCCATGTACGTTGGTTTATAGATTGATCAATCGTTTATGTTTATGGTCACACTTCACTGATATGACCCACAGAAAATGATTTTTATGTTCATGACATGTCAATGCTTATTTTATGTATTTTGTTACATATTATGTTATGATTTAGATTACGATGCAATTTATGCATACGATTTTACGATCATGCATGCATTAGAATCCTCAGGTTATTTTTATATGCGTTATGTGCTTGCATGTGGTTTTATTTAGTAGTACTCGTTATTAAAGGTAGAGCATGCTGGGTCTTTAGGCTCACTAGATCTAAATGGTGTACAGGTGAGTTTTATGTTATTCAGAAGGTTGTGGTCCCGACTGGTGGTGAAGACCTCTATGCATCCGTGGTCAGCTAGCACACCCGTGACCTTCGCCGGCTCATGTTTCAGTTGATTTAGTTTATGATGAGATATTTTTTGTATAGAGCTATTTTCCGCACATGTTTACTATTTTTCATTAGTTTGCATACTTTTGAGATTATAGTCGTTTGCATGGATTTTAACCTGTTCGAGTTTTTAAACTTTTAAGATGCAATCGATTTTTATTATGCATTAAATTTTATGAAAATCTATTTTAAGTATAGATGCATATATGTAATATTAAAAAAAAACAAAACTTCATTCGAGTTTGCGTCGTTTCATTTGGTATCAGAGCAAGGTCCTTGGAGGGTTGGCTAACCTGCTACATGGAGCTCAGAAGTCGCACTACCAGTCTGTGAGTTTTAAATGCTTTTAATTATGTTTTACGAATGGGACCCATGAGTTAGTTTTCACTGAAATTCATGTTATAAGGCTTTTAAATTAAAATACATAGCTATGCACTACGGTTGCGTGAGGGAATATTGGGAATTGCAGTATGTCTCCGAGTCGCGTAGTTTGCGATGCGGGTAATCAGGATCCACCTTTGCCTCTACCTTCACCTGCAGCTCTACCACTCGCAGCTTTTGAGAGGGCCAGCATGGGCATGCTATCTAGTATCACGAGTTTACTTGAGCATCAGGCTGGATAGCTTAGGAGGGCGCACGAGGAGGACATCACTGAGAGGTTCTGCAAGCAAGGATCAAAGGATTTTGCGTGGACCCGTGATCCACTTGTGGCTGAGGAGTAGATTCTATCGTTGTAGACGATCTTGCCTTCATGGGGACCCATGATGCTGATTGGGTCAGATGCGCAATCTACATGTTAAAGGATGATGCAACTCTCTGGTGGGAAGGTGCAATGACAGGTCTTGATCTGGCCAGGATGATTTGAAGGGATTTCAAGATGGCTTTATTTGAAAAGTACTTCACAGAGGATGTGCGAGGCCATCTGATTCGTGACTTCATGAGCCTTCGACAGGGAGACAGGACTTTGGCCAAGTATCTGAGGAAATTCGAGCGGGAGTGTCACTTCGTGCCCACGATTGCTAAAATGGAGAGAGGCTGCGGCATTTTACTGGGAACTTGAGGTCCGATATCAAGCATATGTTTCCATGGCAGACGTGACAAAGCACAAGGTAGCGATTAGTCGAGCGTGCCAGTTCGAGAAGGGAGGAAGGAGATGCAGGCTAACTCCCAGAAGCAGATACAGTTCCAGCAGTCATCTAGAGGACATTCCTTGCAGCAGCCAGCATAGAAGTCTTATTTTGGGTCGTCTAAGGGATTAGATTTTTCTAGATTGCATCAGCAGCAGCAGCAGAGGCCGCAGGGCCATCAGCATTAGGGGACAGTTGCTCCTAGAACTGGAGGGGTACCTTTCTATAGACAGCGTCAGAGGCCTCATTCTGGAAAGTGTTTGGTTGGCTCAATCAGGTGTTACCATTGCGAGGATCCGGAACGATTTCGAGGAATTGTCATAGGGCGAGAAAGACCACATGGTGCTTGTTTGTGGTGCATGCTGAGGATGCAAATCATCATACTTCTCTTATCGCGGATAGTCCTAATTTGCGTTCTTAAATTCAGTTGTTGAGATTCTTAGTTAAGATTTGCATTGGAAATTTCTTGACTGTTGTACTTGTGTTTTAGAAATGCATGTGTAGGATGAGAATTTTGAATTTGGGGAAATTAGCATGCTTAGGATTGAACTTTAGATGTTAATTGGTTGCTCTTGAAGAACGGTCTATATCTGTTGGGAAATATTTTGCGTGCAGGGAAAGTTAGCATTAGAGGTATTGCTACGTTTGTGTTGCTAGATTCTGGAGCTACGCATTCTTTTATCTCTCAGTAGTTTTTGTGGATTTTAGTAATTGTTTGCTATATGTTAGATGTGAATGTTGGGTCGGAGAGAATGTTTTGATACTTCTCTTAGAGATTTGATTGATTGCTATTGAGGAATTTAGATTTCATTTTTCTCAAGAACCGTTGAGCCAAATGATTCGGGTGAAGGATACTATTGAGAGATGAATTAGTTTGTTGTAGATATAAAATTTGGGAATTTGGTGATAGTTCTAACTGAGTAATTAAGCATTGATTGACGTTTAGTTAATTTTGTGATAGATTGGGAAGGTGCTTTTGGGATAGAGGAAAATCAGTTACGCGAGCCATTTTATCGATTCTTTTTGAAAATATTGGAATCCTTCTTGTAGTTCATGCATTCCTTGATTCGCATGACATTGTTCATTGAAGATTCAGTCAATTTGGCTTCGAAGGATATTTTGGTTATGAATTTCAGAAATTCATATTTCTTGAGAACTTGAATTCTAAATCTGGACATGTATATTGATTTGGGTGAGTATTGTTATTATATTCCATTGGGATCTCGATTTTATTTTGTTGACATCGGATTACACCTTGAGATTTTATTTCATTTTCATTGAGTGCGTGTGGATTTCCTCGTGTGTAAGTCACGCTGACAACCTTGATTTTTATTTGTATTGATGGTGGACATGATTTCATACTTGTTGATAGTTGATCATCTGATTTGAAATTTATTGATTGACTCGTATCCATTGTTCATGGATCCTTGAATTGATTCGCTCACCCCTTGTATTAGACTTCAAACGAGTTGTTTTCTTTTTTCAGATTTGTTTTCCAAATTATTTTATTTTGATATTGTTCTGAACCATGTCTCTTCGATTTCGATTTGATTATGACCCATCAAGTTATTTATTGAGATGAGTTATACTAAACGTCCTCTTGACATTGTTTTGGCTCGTAACCGATAGTGATTGTTAGCATCATTAGAATTTAGTGTTTGGTGGGCATCAGATAGAATCGTGGGACAATTGATATCGAGGTTTTGTTGAGATCCTCTTGTGATTGAATTTCAAGGCTCTTAGGAGTCGAGACTACCATTAGTGGAGTTTACCTATAGCATCAGTTGTCAGGCGTCTATAGTTATGCTCCATACGATACTTTTTTGAAACAAGGTGTAGATCTCCCGTGCATTGGGACGTTGTTGGCGAGAGGATTCTCTTAGGTTCCGAGTTAGTTCAGCAGACTAAAGATATCGTGGTTCGAATTTGGGACAAGATGAGGGGCACATAGAGTCGTCAAAAGAGTTATGCTGACCGATGACTACGAGACCTCGAGTTTGCTGTTGGAGACCTTGTGTTTGTGAGGATTGCGCCCATGAAGGGCATGATGTGTTATGGATATGAGCCTCTGCAATTGGCGTCAGACTTGTCGTCCGAGGAATGAATAGATCAGATCTTAGCACGGGAGGAGCAGAGACTTAAACGCGAGTTTTTCCCTTGGTAAAGTTCCGGTGTTAGAATCAGTCAGAGGAGGAGGCTCTCTTGGAGGCCAAGGTCGTTATGCGGACGTATTGTCCAGAGCTTATTGGTACTTACTCCAATTTCGAGGACGAAATTCCATTTAAGGGGAGAGAGTTGTAACGCCCCAAAAACTTATTACCGATTTAATTGACAATTTAAAATAATTATTGAGTTGGAAAAATAATTATTTCTGCCAAATGAGTTATAGAGTGTATTTACAAAATACACGTGTCAATTAGTCAATGAGTTTGACTATTTCTGAATATCTGGTAATATTGGTATTTTTTAGATAATTATTGAGATATTGGAATTAAAATAATTATTTATGCTAGATAATTTAATTTGGAGAAAATAATCAGTTTGGGTCACTGGTCAAAGCCTAAAATTGTCTCAATTTATTTATTGAGAAATTTACTGGCCTAGTTGACAGGTCAAAGTTTGCTATTCCAGATTATGGTAAAATGTGTTAAATTAAATATTGGAGTAAAATAACACAAGAGCATTGAAATGGATCAGATCGGGTCATTTTATGATCAATTTTTATAATATTAAGTGATACACTCTCTCACGCACTAAACACCTAAATGCACACTAAACCCTAACCACCATTCACGCCTCTTCCGTCTCCGGCCACCAGCCGCCGCCCATCGCCGTCAATTGACCCTTCCATCTTGTAGCTCTCTTCAAGGTGGCCACAACCATACCAGAAATTGTGAGTTTTGGTGTCCGATTTGGTGAGCACGAAGTCGAGAAAGGGGTGACACTATTCATCATCTTCTTCGCGCGTATTGATCAAATTTTAGCTCGTTTTTGTTAGTTTTTGAGTTGCTAAATGGTAGTAGGATGTGTGAAGATCATATACCAAGTTTTTTTTCAGCATTTTTCGTGAGAAAAGCGGACGGATCTGAGCTCGGAAGCTCACGCCCCCGCCGGCTATTTTTTGCCGATTCCTGCCACCACGGTGGTCCATTCCAGCCATGGCCTAGTGCGTTAGAATCATCTCGTCGAGCTCTACAACCCTGCCAAATTTCAGAATTTTTGGAGCTGTTCTGCGATTTTCTGACGACTGCCGCCGCCATCACCGCCGTCTTCTCCGGCGAGCCACCGACCTCCGGCGTGTTAACCATTTTTGATCGGTTCGACGTGATGGATCCTAATATCCAAGTTTCGAGTCGAGATTCGAAATTGTTAAGCGGTGAGAGCGCAATAAATTTTGGTAATTTTTGGTCAAAGTTTGACCAGAGTTGACCAGGGTTGACTTTTGACCATCATACGATTTTTCGCTGATCGGAAGCCCGTTGAGGATAATTAGAGGCAGAAATCAGCAGATTAGGGATTTGATCTTTTGGAATTGGATAATTTTAAGATTTCCAAGTCCCGATATGCGCAACCGCAACTGTATAGGTTTTTCGTGCGTTTTAAACGCAAAGGCATGTTATACCCTTCCTTTCTCACACCATTTAGATCAATATATTCACTATTTTGATGATTAAATAGTGTTGTTGCATTTGTATGTGGATATGGTAGCTCAAATTTTAACCCATGCATCATTCGTGTTTTTATGTAATGTGAATGATTTTTCTGTCATGGCTGGGTCTTAGTTGTTGTTCACTAGTCGATTGCTGGGTTAGGCCCCTTTGGGTCTTGGTTTAAGATATCTTGAAGTAGTGTTGGCTAGGTGAACTGTTGGATGGTTGTAAGGGTGGTTTATCTAGCGGGCAGCTCAGGTAGGACTCAGACGAGTGGGTTGTCCGGGTCGGGTAAAGTGTATTGGGTCATATGTTATGGTTTGGTTTTTGGATTCTTTTATGTTGGGCCGGGTAATTTATTTAACATTCTAAGTGTTTAGTTTATTCATTGGGTCAATTTTGTTATTGGGCCTAAGATTTTCATTGGGCTTAATTTAGTTATTGGATGTAAAATGTTTATTGGGTTTAATTTATTTATTGGGCTTAGTTGTTTATTTGAGATAAAGTGTTATTTGGGCTTGAATGAATTGGTTTAGTTATTGAGCCAAGCTTATTGGGCTTAAAATATTTATTGGAGGTTTAATTTAATAATTGAGCTAAATTTGTTAATGGGCCTAAATTGTTTAATTTATTTGGTTGGACTAAGTTCTAAGTTGAACTAAGTACTATTGGGCCAATCTTAGTCTAATTGGATCAATGTAAGTGTGATTGGGATAGTCTAAGTATTATTGTGTCAGTTTAAGTTTTATTGAGTCATATAAGTGTTATCGGACGAATATGAGTTTAATGGCTTTAGTTAAGAGGCAGCAACTCGAACTAGCCAGTGACAAACAAAATAGTCTGTAAATATATATTTAGTAGATGTATATGTATATTTTGATATAAATATGATTTTTATGGAAAATTAATTAAATATATATTTACGGGCATAATTTTAAGGAAGATGATATTTTTAAGTTCATGATTCATGCATGTATTTTATGTTAATAATAAGGGCATGTAAAGAAAATTTTTGGAAAGTTGATGTGAATTGTGGCAATTATGTTCAGGAGCCTACGGAACCCCGTGTTAAGGTTGGATGAAGTGGCATAAGAGGCGCAGGGAATCCCTGTGTTAAGGTTGGGTGAACCTCGCCGCCACGTACGTTGGTTTATAGATTGATCAATCGTTTATGTTTATGGTCACACTTCACTGATATGACCCACAGAAATTGATTTTTATGTTCATGACATGTCAATGCTTATGTTATGTATTATGTTACGTATTATGTTATGATTTAGATTACGACGCAGTTTATGCATACGATTTTACGATCATGCTTGCATTAGAATCCTCAGGTTATTTTTATATACGTTATGTGCTTGCATGTGGTTTTATTTAGAAGTACTCGTTATTAAAGGTAGAGCATGCTGGGCCTTTAGGCTCACTAGATCTAAATGATGTGCAGGTGAGTTTTATGTTATTCAGGAGGTTGTGGTCCCGACTGGTGGTGAAGACCTCTGTGCATCCGTGGCGAGCTAGCACACCCGTGACATTTGCCAGCTCATGTTTTAGTTGATTTAGTTTATGATGAGATATTTTTTGTACTGAGCTATTTTCCGCACATGTTTACTATTTTTCATTAGTTTGCATACTTTTGAGATTATAGTCGTTTGCATGGATTTTAACCTGTTGAGTTTTTAAACTTTTAAGATGCAATCGATTTTTATTATGCATTAAATTTTATGAAAATCTATTTTAAGTATAGATGTGTTGAAAAATATATTATTATTATGTTGAATATTGAATATTGAATGTTGAATATTGAGTTGTAAAATGTGGAAAATTAGTGTGTGATGATGTAGATGATGATGTTTTAATTTTTGGACTAATCTCAAATGTGGATCTATAAATAGGTCTTCATTTGTGATGAAAAATACAATTGAAGTTGAGAGAAAAATATTATAAAGTGTAGAGTTTGATATATTTTGAGTTTTGGAATATTTACTTTTTACCGTAAATTTTTACTTTTTCACAACACGTTATCAGCACGATCGCTCGAAGGTTCTCTATATTTTCCGACGATCCAAAATACAAGAAGAAGTCAAAAATATTCAACAAGTAAGAATAATTATTTTATTGTTTATTGTGTATATATTTAATATATATTATCATGTTATGAAAAAAAAATTAGTTTTTAAAAACTTGTTATAAATCCTGGGAGAATGTTAAGACGACATCCCACACTCCCGGTAAGGGATACGACAAGTATAAAAGCCTCTAAGGTTTTTAAACAATAACGTGATATGATATATGTATATATACTAACTATATCAATATATAATTTCATGTTATTATATAAGAGGTTGTCTAGGACACTGACCTTATAATAACGTGATATGATATATATTTTATTGCATATATTTAATTATGATTATCATTATACGCATCACATGATTATCACGAATTTTTATTCAACACATAATCATTTTTTTCTTACCCTCAACGGTCACAAACGGTCATAAACGGCTAGTTTTTTTTGCCTATAAATATGTTCACTCAAACTCATTTTCAATCACACCAAAATTCATTCTTCATCTCAAAACATTCTCCTCGGTTTTTTTCGAAAAAGAAGATGGAGTTTTTGGCTTTTCTAAGGATATTTTTCATAACGACTATGATCATCATGTTCACGAGTTTTGTACTCACCAGCGATTTTCCACCACCTATTTTTTCTCTATTTGTATACGCACTTGTAATCTTCGTTTATCCATTATTTTGTATTGTCATATTAATGGAAATTAACTAATAAAATGTATTGTTATTTTTCTAGTACCACCATGTCAAATTTGGCAAAGATTGAATTCGTTGCGCTCGATATCACTGGAATGAATTATATGCCATGGACTCTCGATGTAGAAATTCATCTTGAGTCATTGGGTCTAAGTGATACCATCAAAGAAATTAATATATCAACCTCACAAGATAAAGCAAAGGCAATGATTTTTTTACGCCGATATCTTGATGAAGGGTTGAAATGTGAGTATCTCACAGAAAAAGACCCAATGATTTTATGGAAAGGGTTGAAAGAAAGATTTGAGCATATAAGGGAAGTGATACTTCCGACCGCCCGTGATGAATGGAATTCGTTGAGAATCCAAGACTTTAAAAAAGTCAGTGAATATAATTCTGCAATGTATCGAATAGTCTCACAATTAAAATTCTGTGGACTTGAAGTCACAGAGATGAAAATGCTTGAGAAAACATTTTCCACTTTTCACGCATCAAATATAACTCTACAGCAACAATATAGAGTACGTGGTTTTACGAGATATTCCGAACTCATTGCATGTCTTCTTGTGGCGGAAAAGAACAACGAATTGTTAATAAGAAATCATCAATCCCGACCCACTGGATCAACGGCATTTCCTGAAGCAAATGTCGTAATGAAAAATGAAAATCAAAATCAAAGGCATAGACCAGATTTTGGTCGTGGACGAGGTCGAGGACGTGGGCGTGGACGTAAAAATGATCGCGGTCGTGGATATGAAAATAATAGAGATAGTTACTTCAATAACTCATCTCAAAAGAACGTCGCGAACCACCCACCAAAAAGGCAGCATGAAAACCCGAGTGAAAATGAAAATCACTCAAAAAGATCTGAGAGTGTTTGTTATAGATGTGGCACTCCAGGACATTGGTCACATATTTGTCGAACCCCTGAGCATCTATGTAAGCTTTATAAAGAATCGACAAAAGGGAAAGGAAAAGAGACCAATTTTGTTGAAAATAGTGACCATTTAATTGGCTCAACTAGTTTCAATGCTGCAGATTTTTTGAATGATTTCGAAGACATTGATTAAAAAATTGGTGGGACTACATTGTAACAAATTTGTATTTTTAATGCATTCTTGTATTATAAAGCATGTTATATTTTGCATTTGTATTGTACTTAATTTTTCTTTATTGCATTTTTTGTGAAGTTTGATATGGAAAATGCTATGAGCAAACATGGAAATAATATCATGGAAATTTGCATACCAGATAGTGGTACAACACACACTATTCTGCGAGATGAAAGATATTTCTTGGAAATAAAACCAACAAAAACAATGGTGAATATCATATCAGGTCCTGTAGACTTGATTGAAGGTTGTGGAAAAGCACATTTTTTGTTACCTAATGGTACAAAATTTCTGATAAATGATGCTTTATATTCACCACAATCGAAAAGAAATTTGTTGAGTTTTAATGACATATACTCTCATGGGTATGATACTGAGACGATAACTGATGGAAATCAGAAATATATGTGTCTTACCACATATAAATCAGGAAAGAAATATGTGGTTGAAAAATTATCAATGCTCCCTACTGGATTGCATTATACACATATAAATGTGGAATTTTTGTTCACCAGGCAAATTATACAGAAAAGATCCTTAAAAGTTTTAATATGGATAAATCAAATCCATTAAGTACTCCAATGGTTGTAAGATCATTAAACATAGAAAAGGATCCATTCCGTCCATGTGGAGATGATGAAGTTATTCTTGGTCCAGAAGTACCATATCTAACTGCCATTGGTGCCCTTATGTATCTTGCAAATTGCACTAGACCTGATATATCTTTTGCTGTAAATTTATTGGCAAGATTCAGTTCATATCCAACAAAGAGGCACTGAAACGGAATTAAACATATATTCCGTTATCTACGAGGAACGACAGATTTGGGACTTTTGTACTCAAAAGACACCAATCAAAGTATCATTGGTTATGCTGATGCTGGATACTTATCTGATCCACATAAGGCACGTTCCCAAACCGGATATGTATTTACTCGTGGAGGCACCGCAATTTCTTGGCGTTCACAGAAACAAACACTCGTAACAACTTCATCAAATCACGCCGAGATTATTGCATTACATGAAGCAAGTCGTGAATGTGTATGGTTAAAGTCAATGACCAAACATATTCAAATATCGTGTGGATTGACAGTAGAAAAGAAGCCTGTGACACTATATGAAGATAATGTTGCATGTATTGCTCAAATGAAAGAAGGATACATCAAAAGTGACAGAACCAAACATATCCCCCCAAAATTCTTTGCCTACACTCAAGAGCTTGAGAAGAATAAAGATATTGATATCTGTTACATTCAATCAAGTGAGAACTCATCAGATCTCTTCACAAAGGCTCTTCCCACGACGATATTCAGAAATCATATATACAACATTGGGATGCGCAATCTACGGAATATGTGAAGAATCACTCATGTTAACATGAGGGGGAGTTTACGTGGCTGCACTCTTTTTCTCTTACTATGGTTTTTATCCCACTGGGTTTTTCCTAGTAAGGTTTTTAACGAGGCAGTATAAAACACGTAATGAATACAGTCATCATATCACGGTCATCATCACAAGGGGGAGTGTTGAAAAATATATTATTATTATGTTGAATATTGAATATTGAATGTTGAATATTGAGTTGTAAAATGTGGAAAATTAGTGTGTGATGATGTAGATGATGATGTTTTAATTTTTGGACTAATCTCAAATGTGGATCTATAAATAGGTCTTCATTTGTGATGAAAAATACAATTGAAGTTGAGAGAAAAATATTATAAAGTGTAGAGTTTGATATATTTTGAGTTTTGGAATATTTACTTTTTACCGTAAATTTTTACTTTTTCACAACAAGATGCATATATGTATGGGCATATATGTAATATTAAAAAAAACAAAAATTCCTTCGAGTTTGGGTCGTTTCATAATCCGAACTTATTTAATTTTAATCCGAGTATATTTAATTTGGGAATATTTAGAGATTTGATTTAAATTCTAATATTCTTAAATTATTTAGGATTGAAATTGAATAAAAATAAGGGCCGAGGACTGAATTTTAATTTATGAAGTTTCAGGGGCTAAATTGCAATATTACCTGAAGTTGTCCGATTTTAATTAGATTTGTCAGCATGTATGCGTGTATTCCATATATGCAATTCAGAAAATTGAACAGAGGAAGTCGAGATCTTCGTTTCTTCTTTTGATTTCTGATTTTCAAAACCCCGTAACTTTTGATCCGCTCGTCCGATTTCATTTCCAAAAATAGTTCTGGAATCCTTGTGACGAGGAATTCGATTTGGTGTAAGTATTTAAGTATTTCGGCATGTTTTGAAGATTGAAATATTGCAGAGATCAGATTTTATGCTATATGCATGTTCTTGAGCTTTTGTATCTTGTATATTCGAAACCGAATTGAAGAACGGATATTGTTTGGATTTCTTATGACTTACCAACATGGGTTCAAATAGTTATGATTTGAGTATGCTGAGATTTGATGATTTTTTGCTGTGATATGTTGGTTCGAAGTATATATGAAGTTAGAATGATTTTGATATTATGTCGGTTACCGATTTTCAATCGCTACGCCGTCGATTCATGTTTTGAAACCATTTTGATAGCCTATGATTGAGCTGAGATGTTCTTTGAGATGTTGTTGATGTTGTAGCATTTATATTCTTCACTTTCAAAGTAGTTGGGAAGGTTAACGGCTCAAGAAATTTGAATTCGAACCGAAGAAGAAGAAGTCATGTAGTGATTTTGATTGAAGATCGTATTGTTGGAGAACGGTGATCAGATCAATCAGAATTGATACCCGGTGCAGCGGAAGTTTTAAAATTTTATATGGAATGATTCCATATCATGGGTATCAAAACTTTACGATTAAATTGTGCGTGTAAAAATTAAATAACAATTAAATTTTTACCTTGAATCTCGAAACGAGATTATGGACACCAACAGATAACTCTGCTCTTGTTGTATATCCCAGGAACTGATGGACGAACAATTCTTCAATCAGGTCCACGAACAGAAGTTTAATCCCTCTGATAGACTGCACTAGAAAGTCTATCAAAAGTTTCTGCGAAGAGATAGAACAGATATGATCTGCTAATTCAGACTGCAAATTCGAAATTCGCAGACTGAAAATTCTCTAAGACAGAGAGAGGGGGGCGGCCGAATTCTCAAGACTGGAGGCTAGGGTTTTCGAAAATTTGACCTCTGTTGTGTAATTTCTGTACTGCAATAACTTATTTATAATGTGGGCTGCTAACAGCTTAGGGCCCATTAGTCATAAGTTCAAGACTGACAAGCAAAGCCCGCATGTTCAGAAATTAATATAAAATTCATCGTAACTCAGATTGATAAACCAATTTCACCAATGTGCACAGAAACCATTTCTGCATCTTTTAGAGTCAAGATAAATTTTCTGAATCCGAATTCAGTGGTTTCCAAAAATGTCCATCACTATGTCATTTTAGGAAATCTTACTCCCTCTACTCTTAAATAAGAAGTCCCACTTCTTTATTCACTAAATTTAACTCTTTAAATTTAATTATCTCAACGGGGATTAAAAATCCATTACTTGTGTGACCCTCAATGGTTCAGGGATACAGCTAGCCGTGGGCTCACAACTCCTTGTGACTCGGAACAACAATTTCCGACTTACCCATCGAATCATGGTAAGAGCGCCTAGCAACATCGCCCCATGATTCCCTAGGTATCACTGATAGTGCCTGCAAGAACCAATAGATTTTGGTTAGCGTACAGTACGGTCCCTTCATCCATATATCCCGATCGAATCAACAACTATTGGTAAATCGAGAGTTGTTCGAGATTCGATAACTATGCAATGCATATTGAAGATCAAATAGTGACATCGCATGTGCTACTAAGAAACCATTTCTTAAAACACATCATGTACTCTGGCCAGAGATTTGTCACACTAATATCTCCTCAGATTGCATAGGATATCCACACTAGCAAGTATGTGGTGAATCCTTGACAACAAAACATCGACTCCTATATGTGTCGTAAATGTACCAAATCCCGACACCTGATGACCCTAATAGAGTCGGTAAACGAGTCAAAGTACAGTACTAGCATATAGAGTCTCAATGATGTTTCAAGTAGTAAGGACTAATGGTGTACAGCCAAAACCGCGGACTTTATCCACTCGATAAGTGATAACCACTTGGAAATTCCGGATAGGGTAGTTCGATCATTCATCGTATGAATATCCATTTGCATGCTTTGAACATCTCTATGTTCCATACCAATGAAACGTGGTACTCGGCATTGCAAATGCTAGTCTCATTCTCGAGCGATCCTTATCCTTATTAACGGATGGCTCAATCGACTAGGAACTGTTTAGAATATACAGTGACTATAAGATGTGTTTCATGATAGCCATCCCCATGTGCCACCACATCTTACATACACTATAGTATATTCAAGGTCTTCATCTAAACATCTTATAGTATGTCACAACATAATAATATGATAAAAGATAAAGTAAATGCCATTATAAAAGTGTAAATTATATTAAACAAAATATTGTTTATACATAGAGTCATAAAAGCCCTTAGCCACAAGTTGGCTCACCGGGCACCCACTCTATCAATCTCCCACTTGCCCTAAAGACAACTAGTCATACTACGTAGTCCCATTGCTTCGCGATGTTTGCCAAATAATGGTCCTGACAAGGGCTTAGTAAGTGGATCAGCGATATTGTCTGCAAAGGCCACTCTCTCGACAGTGATGTCTCCTCTTTCCACGATCTCCCGGATGATGTGGTATTTCCTCAGTACGTGTTTGGATCTTTGATGAGACCTTGGTTCCTTTGCCTGAGCAACGGCACCGGTGTTGTCACAGTACACCGGGACTGGACCAACAGCTTCAGGAATGACGCCCAACTCTTGGACGAAATTCCTCATCCAAACGGCCTCTTTAGCAGCAGCTGATGCCGCAATGTATTCTGCCTCAGTGGTGGAATCCGCTGTGGTGTCCTGCTTGGAACTCTTCCAAGAGACAGCACCGCCATTGAGCATGAACACAAATCCAGAGGTTGACTTCGAGTGATCCACGTCACTTTGGAAGCTAGAGTCGGTGTAGCCTTCCAATCTCAATTCTCTTCCTCCATATACCATGAACATATTCTTAGTTCTTCTCAAGTACTTAAATATCCTTCACGGCTTTCCAATGCATTTGACCGGGATTGGCTTGATATCTGCTCGTGACACTCAGAGCAAATGCCACATCCGGTCTGGTGGATATCATCCCATACATGATACTCCCTATGGCTGACGCATATGGTATGTGTGTCATTTTCTCTATCTTTTCGTCAGTCTTGGGACACATAGACTTGGATAGAGAAACTCCATGACACATAGGTAGATGTCCTCTTTTGGACCCATCCATTGAAAACCTTTTCAATATGGTTTCGATGTAAGTTGATTGAGTGAGTCCTATCATTCTTTTAGATCTATCTCTATAGATCTGTATCCCTAGAATATAGGATGCCTCACCCAAATCCTTCATCGAGAATCTACCTGATAACCATATCTTTGTTGACTGCAACATCCCTACGTCATTCCCAATGAGTAGGATGTCATCAACATAAAGTACTAAGAATGTCACAGCATCTTTAACTACTTTCTTGTACACGCACGGTTCCTCCGGGTTCTTGATGAAACCAAAATCCTTTATTGTTTCATCAAATTTCTGGTTCCAACTTCTTGATGCTTGTTTGAGACCATAGATTGATCTCTGAAGCTTGCATACCTTATGCTCGCTTCCCATGGATGTGTATCCCTCAGGCTGCGTCATATAGATCTTTTCCTTAATGTTTCCATTAAGAAATGCAGTCTTCACATCCATTTGCCATATCTCATAGTCATACCAAGCAGCTATGGCAATAAGGATTCTTATGGACTTGAACATTGCAACTGGTGAAAAGGTTTCATCATAGTCAACTCCTTGTCTTTGAGTATAACCTTTCGCCACCAATCGTGCCTTGTAGGTCAATACCTTACCATCAGGCCCAAGCTTTCTCTTGTAGATCCATTTACACCCTATTGGAACAATTCCATCGGGAGGATCTACTAAAGACCAAACTTGGTTTGTATGCATCGAATCTATTTCCGACTGCAAAGCTTCAAGCCATAAATTTGAATCCGCATCAGAAATTGCATCCTTGAAGTTTCTTGGATCACATCCAACGTCGGGTTCATCTTGATCCCCTTCAAGAAGAAGACCATATCGAATAGGAGTTTTAGAAGTCCTCTCGAATCTTCTAGTAATAGGCATGTCAATCAATGGTTCCTGAGGTGTAGGATCATTATTTTGTATCTTGGGTTCTTCTCGAATTTCTTCGAGTTCCATCATCTCGCCTTTCTTATCCAATAAGAACTCCTTCTCCAAGAAGGTGGCATTCCTTGAAACAAACACTTTTGTTTCAGTAGGATGATAGAAATAATATCCGATTGAATTCTTCGGATACCCTACAAAATAACATAAGGTGGATCGACTATCCAACTTATCTCCCACTGTCTGCTTCACGTAAGCAGGACATCCCCAAATACTCAAGTACGAATACTTAGGAGCTTTGCCATTCCATAACTCGTATGGTGTTTTGTTCACTGCTTTAGTGTGGACGTTGTTCAACAACAATACCGCCGTTTCAAGAGCATAGCCCCAAAACGAAGGTGGGAGCTCAGTGAAGCTCATCATGGATCGAACCATGTCCTACAAAGTTCGATTACGACGCTCCGATACACCATTCAGCTGAGGTGTCATAGGAGGAGTCCACTGAGAGAGAATCCCATTCTCTTTCAGATAGTCCAAAAACTCGGTACTTAAGTATTCTCCACCTCGATCCGATCGAAGTGTTTTAATACTTTTACCTAGCTTGTTTTCTACTTCAGCCTTGAATTCTTTGAACTTTTCAAATGCTTCAGACTTATATTTCATTAAATATAAATACCCATACCTAGAATAATCATCAGTAAAGGTAATGAAGTAGGTGTGGCCAAATTGAGTACAAATTCTAAATGGACCACAAACATCTGTATGGATCAAATCCAACAGATTTTGACTACGCTCAGGTTTCCCCTTGAATGGAGATTTAGTCATTTTTCTTTTCAGGCAGGATTCACAAGTAGGTAGAGAGTTAATATCAGACATATCAAACATGCCCTCTCCCACTAGCTTTTTCATCCTCCTTGAGGAAATATGACCTAGCCTAGCATGCCAAAGGTTTGCCGGGTTTTGACTATCGATTTTCCTTTTGTTCGTTGTTACCGGTTTATCAACATAATTTATTGGAACATCTTTTAATTTTAAGTTATATAGATTGTTTTCAAGTTGTCCATTTCCAATCAAACATTCATTCTTGTAAATATTGCAAATCTCATTCACAAAATTGCAAGAAAAACCATCTCTATCAAGCATAGAAACAGAAATAATGTTTTTAATCAAGTCTGGAACAAATAAAACATCTCTCAAAAGTAACTTAAAATCGTTCTGCAAAATTAAATAAACGTCTCCCACAGCTTTGGCTTCAACTCTAGAACCATTTCCGAGCCTCAGCTGGGTCTCACCCATTCTAAGCTTGCGACTTCTTGTCATCACCTGCAAATCATTGAAAATGTGAGATCCACATCCGGTATCCAATACCCAAGAAGTAGTATTAAGTGAAACATTTATTTCAATATAAAACATACCCTTCGCAGTTCGCAACTGCTCTAGATATTCCTTGCAGTTACGTTTCCAATGACGGGTTTCTTGCAGTGATGGCAAACATCCTTGGACTTTTCCATGTTTGAAGCCTTTGTCTTGTTCTTCTTCTCGGGTCCGGTTTTCTTGGATGGGGCAGAACGTTTCTTACCCTTTGTACTTGGCCCCTTCTTAGTAGAAGAAGAGGAGCCCACCAAGAGAACCGGTTTATCCTTCTTTAAAGTGGCTTCATAAGTTACAAGCATATTGACCATCTCTTCAAGGGAGGCCTCTATCTTGTTCATATTGAAATTCACCACAAAACCGTCAAACGATGAAGGAAGAGAGAGAAGTAATAAGTCCACATTGAGTTCATGCTCCAATACCAAATCAAGCGTTACCAACTTCTGAATGAGCCAAATCACGCGTACCCCATGATCACGGACCGAAGTCCCTTCACGCATGCGACACGTCATTAACTCTTTTACAGTAGCGAACCTTTCAGCTCTCGATTGAGCCCCAAAAAGTTCCTTGAGTTGTACGTGAATGTCAGCAGCATTCATGGTATCCTCAAATCGCCTCTGGAGTTCATCAGACATCGAAGCTTGCATATAGCATTTGGCCTTGATGTCATGGTCCCACCATTTATCAAGTTTGGCCAACTCTTCCGGACTTATATCAGCTGGTGCTTCCTTTGGAGGAGATTTTTCTAACACGTAGAACATCTTCTTCGAGGTCAAGACAATCTTCAACTTACGGAACCATTCCGTATAGTTTGCGCCAGTCAGTTTATTTTGTTCGAGAATAGAGAATAGTGGATTGCGCGAATTCATCTTAATGAAATACTGAAAAGAAACAGACAATAATCAGTGATTGTTTAATTAATTTACTAAGACATAAAATAGGCAAAATTTATTTTATGAATCTCACTCCCACTATTTTAACGATTTCACTACCCTCTAGTGAAAACGGGAAACTGTTTTCCTTAGTGGGAACATGAAGTCCAATTGACAAACTATGGTCCCGAATAATATCAGCCAACCATAATTTTCAAAAGGTAGAGCCCAATTGCTTCCAAAGCAACCTCCACGTTTTTACCTCATGTCTAATAAGGGCCCAATAATATGACGCCGTTTATTGTGACACGTCAAGATGACCCATCAATATTAAGTTGTGATGGACGGTCGCCATGTGGATCCCCAATAATATGAGCAAATCCCATGGGAGTTCCACCCAACTTACAACATGTGTCGATCCAATGTACAGCTTTTCGACGAACGGGACCCCCCAATAATATGAGCCGGACCGTATCCGCGGGTAGCATCTCATACATTGATCGTTGATGGAAGGTAGGAACATTTAAACAATATTTAAATTTCCTTTATTTATCTTGATATCAATTTTAAATCATATTTAAAATGAGGGATTTTAATTTTGAAAATTTGTCACATCATTTAAAATTTGTATGCTTGCGGGATTCATACAATTTAGTCTAAACATGCATACAACGATAATATCATATATTATATTTTAGGATGATCGATTCCATTACTAATCGACCCATGGTTGCCAATCACGAGTCTAAGTCCAATCCTAGGTGATATGCAAGTATGCAATGCAATCCTATTACATTGTGCTTCCAATTTACATTTCTTCAGTCTTCATTGTCTGCTGGGCCCACCTCCGTCTTCAAATCTTCATCTCCCACTAAGTATAATGTATTTACAATAAATAACTATGACAAGTATGAGATACATTTTAAGGGGTGGGAACGGGCCATAAACCAGGCCCACTTTTATCACATATGAAAATTCATATTGGGCCATAAACCAGGCCCATTAATAAATCTAACAACAATAAAAACAAATGTAAATTCCCTAGCATACACCTACAAAATTGGTCATGGTAATCGATCATCCTTATCCAATAATGTTTAATTCAAAATTAATTTATTGGATAACATGCAATGATAATTAAATTAAAAGGATAAAATCATATTCCATATATAAAATCTTATTTTACATACAAAATCATATTTTACCTTTTTATCAAATAAAATCATATTTTACATATAAAATCCAATTTTATACATAAAATCATATTTTACTCAATATTTCCATAAGATCATATCTTATCATCAATTGTACCAAAAATAATTAATTTCATAAAATCTGATTTAACGGATAAAATCTATAAATTTTCCAAAAATTCAAATTTATCCAAAAATCAATTTTAAAATTTTCGGACTCGAACAATTCGATCCGACGCCTCGTGGACCAATCAAAAACAATTTTCGATCGGACCAAAAATAGAATTTTAACATATTAAAATTTTAATTAAAAATAAAAAATTAATTTTCCCGGGCCGCCCGGCTCGGGCCGGGCAGCCCGTCGCTGCCCCTTGGGCAGCGACGTGCGCTGCCCTGGGCAGCGATGGACTCGCTGCCCTTGGGCAGCGATCCAATCGCTGCCCCGGGTTTGCCCATTAATTTTAATTTTTTTTTAAAAATTCTTTTGTTTCAAAAACCAAGGCTTAAAAATTTTTTTACAATCGATTAATTTAATCGCTTGATCTGAGCAACCTGGCTCTGATACCACTGTTGGAGAACGGTGATCAGATCAATCAGAATTGATACCCGGTGCAGCGGAGGTTTTAAAATTTTATATGGAACGATTCCATATCATGGGTATCAAAACTTTACGATTAAATTGTGCGTGTAAAAATTAAATAACAATTAAATTTTTACCTTGAATCTCGAAACGAGATTATGGACACCAACAGATAACTCTGCTCTTGTTGTATATCCCAGGAACTGATGGACGAACAATTCTTCAATCAGGTCCATGAACAGAAGTTTAATCCCTCTGATAGACAGCACTAGAAAGTCTATCAGAAGTTTCTGCGAAGAGATAGAACAGATATGATCTGCTAATTCAGACTGCAAATTCGAAATTCGCAGACTGAAAATTCTCTAAGACAGAGAGAGGGGGGCGGCCGAATTCTCAAGACTGGAGGCTAGGGTTTTCGAAAATTTGACCTCTGTTGTGTAATTTCTGTACTACAATAACTTATTTATAATGTGGGCTGCTAACAGCTTAGGGCCCATTAGTCATAAGTTCAAGCCTGACAAGCAAAGCCCGCATGTTCAAAAATTAATATAAAATTCATCGTGACTCAGATTGATAAACCAATTTCACCAATGTGCACAGAAACCATTTCTGCATCTTTTAGAGTCAAGATAAATTTTCTGAATCCGAATTCAGTGGTTTCCAAAAATGTCCATCACTATGTCATTTTAGGAAATCTTACTCCCTCTACTCTTAAATAAGAAGTCTCACTTCTTTATTCACTAAATTTAACTCTTTAAATTTAATTATCTCAACGGGGATTAAAAATCCATTACTTGTGTGACCCTCAATGGTTCAGGAATACAGCTAGCCGTGGGCTCACAACTCCTTGTGACTCGGAACAACAATTTCCGACTTGCCCATCGAATCATGGTAAGAGCGCCTAGCAACATCGCCCCATGATTCCTTAGGTATCACTGATAGTGCCTGCAAGAACCAATAGATTTTGGTTAGCGTACAGTACGGTCCCTTTATCCATATATCCCGATCGAATCAACAACTATTGGTAAATCGAGAGTCGTTCGAGATTCGATAACTATGCAATGCATCTTGAAGATCAAATAGTGACATCGCATGTGCTACTAAGAAACCATTTCTTAAAACACATCATGTACTCTGGCCAGAGATTCGTCACACTAATATCTCCTCAGATTGCATAGGATATCCACACTAGCAAGTATGTGGTGAATCCTTGACAACAAAGCATCGACTCCTATATGTGTCGTAACTGTACCCAATCCCGACACCTGATGACCCCAATAGAGTCGGTAAACGAGTCAAAGTACAGTACTAGCATATAGAGTCTCAATGATGTTTCAAGTAGTAAGGACTAATGGTGTACAACCAAAACCGCGGACTTTATCCACTCGATAAGTGATAACCACTTGGAAAGTCCGGATAGGGTAGTTCGATCATTCATCGTATGAATATCCATTTGCATGCTTTGAACATCTCTATGTTCCATACCAATGAAACGTGGTACTCGGCATCGCAAATTCTAGTCTCAATCTCGAGCGATCCTTATCCTTATTAACGGATGGCTCAATCGACTAGGAACTGTTTAGAATATACAGTGACTATAAGATGTGTTTCATGATAGCCATCCCCATGTGCCACCACATCTTACATACACTATAGTATATTCAAGGTCTTCATCTAAACATCTTATAGTATGTCACAACATAATAATATGATAAAAGATAAAGTAAATGCCATTATAAAAGTGTAAATTATATTAAACAAAAGATTGTTTATGCATAGAGTCATAAAAGCCATTAGCCACAAGTTGGCTCACCGGGCACCCACTCTATCACGTATGATGATGTTGAATCGATTCTGACATAATAAGATTGAATGATGTTTGATATGAGTGATTTGATGTTACGTTTCAGATTTGAAGCATTCAAAACCAAGAAAATACGAAGGTATAAGACGACATCGCAAGTCAGGGATTTGAAACTCAAGAATGAAGCTTCTTGAGTTGTCCCGCCAAAATCACATACTTGATTATTGCTTTGATTGATGTTGTCAATCCATCTCAGATAGTGGATCTTTGAGTTTGATATGATTATGATATGATATGTATGGAATTGATTCTATTGCCAAGGTCTGAGGCGACCTTATTTTCTAGTCAAGAATGGCTACGATAGATGGATATCCATGTCAAGATCGTTTACGAATCTTGATGGCAACGACGTTATATGAATCTATTTTTATTTGATATATGCGTTATTTACTCTACTCTTGAGTCGATTATGATTAGAGTTGATATGATTTATTTAACGCTTTATATGTCGATTATACTGGGAATGATTTTTCACCGGAGTTTATCCGGCTGTTGCTTTGTTTTGTTTGTGTGCATGGCAACAAAGGGGGCTGGAGCTAGTCAGAGACGACATTGACAGCTCGGGAGAGAGTTTAGCACGTGAGGACTCGGGTTTTAGTTGAAGTTGTGTTGTCTAGAAACATCAAACATGTTAGAACTATGTTGGTTTGAAGTACACTTATTGAAACTTGATATAGTTGTGTATTTTATCGCCTTTTAAATGATCCGTTTGATGTAATAAATGCATGCTTATATGCTTAAGACTTCATATATGTACATATGCATGTTTCAAATTTTATTAGCCATGATATGAGTTGTTTTTTGAATGATTTGGATTGAAGGTTCAACGTTTGACAGCAAAAATGGTTCTGCAGAATTTTCTGGATAGGGTGCTCGCTCGATCGGACGAATTCACCCGATCGAGCGAGGCCAAAAATAATGCAAACCTGAGAGCTTGGATTCCTAGCTCGCTCGATCGGCTGAATTTGCCCGATTGAGCGAGGTGCTGTGTTTTAAAAAAAAAATTTAGCTCTTGGTTTGAATATTATTTTAAAGACTTGATTAATTGTTTCATTAATCATTTATTTCCCTAAGATTAGATTAGAAACCCGAGGTCCCCACAATAGGTGGTATCTGAGCTTAAGTTTCTCGGACTGAGAATAGATGAGCTGGGTAGATCGAAACTTTTTGATTGATTTATTTACTGATTGCATACTCATATGGTACATTCTTTACTGTTTTCAGAATTTATTAGCACATGAGTATGTGATTAAATGGTAAGAGCATGTCGTACAACTTTCTGAATTACATGCTATCTGAATATCTGAAGTGAATAGTAGTATGTATTGAATGAGTGTGAATCAGAACTTGATCTCTTGAAAATGCATGAAAGTGCTAATCAGAGGAGGGCCTGAAACAGAATTGTGTTACGATATGATGATGAATTGTACAAATATGCCTACCCGACCAGCACCGACTACTAGACGTACTTTGGCCATGAATCAGCCAGAACAGACCAATGCTACAAAGACAATGCCATAGGTACCTGTGATAGCACATGAACTAGGACAGGATATTACTTCTGCTGATACTATGAGTGCAACTTCAACTCCTATGGAAACACTGTTGAAACGATTTCAGTCCTTTAAACCACCAACGTTACAAGGAACTAAGAATGCTGTTGATTGTGAGAATTGGCTAGAGGATATCGAGCAATTATTCGAATCCCTTGATTATACAGACGACCGATGAGTCAGACTTGTGATTCATCAACTACATGGCCTTTCAAAGAGTTGGTGGATAGCGACGAAGAAATCGTTTGAAAACCGAGGTAAAATTATCACATAGTCTGTATTTAAAACTGCTTTCTATCAACGATTCTTTCCTGTTTCTTATCGCAAGGACAAGGGAGCGGAGTTTGCAAGTTTGCAACAGGGGCAGTTAAATATTGAAGAATATGTTGCAAAGTTCACCATCCTACTGAAGTTCGCTCCGCATATTGCTGCAAGTGATGAAGCTCAAGCCGATCAATTTATAAATGGCTTGAATCCCAATGTCTTCACTCTAGTGAATGCTGGAGGACCTAACAATTTTGCTGATGCTCTTGATCATGCAAAAGGAGCTGAAGCACGTATACTGAGGCAACGAGGAGTACAGTTTGTGCCACAACCGGTGAAACAACCGCAAGAGCAGCCACAAATTCCGCCACCACCTCAATTTGATGATGGAGGTTGAGGTAGTGGTAAGAAGAATTTCTTTAAGGGAAAAAGCAAACAGTTTAAGCGTTCAGGTAGTAGCTCTTCGAGTTCAAGTGGATCCAGACAGTTTAGAGGTGGACAAAAATCCGGTACTTCTGATGTCTACTATTCCAAATATGGAGGACGTCACACCAATGAGCAGTGCAGAGGAATGTTTGGCAGCTGTCACATTTTCCAACAACCGGGTCATTTTGCGAGAGTATGCCCACAACGAGGTTCAGGAAGTACTCAGGGTGCAAGTGGATCTCGAGCAGTGACACAGCCAGAGAGGCAAGCATCCTCAGTGCATTCATTCCAACCTCAGCCCTCATCACAGAGCCGTGCTGGAGGAAGTCAAGCTGGGAGCCAGCAACAGAGGCAACAAGCTCGAGTGTTTGCACTGATTGAGGAGCAAGCACAAGCTGCACCAGATGATGTTATTGTAGGTAACTGCTCTATTTATGGTTACCCTACTTATGTGTTAATTGATACTGGTGCATCACACACATTTATTTATGAGAAATTTGTTGTATTGCATGAATTGCCTGTTAAACCCTTAGCTACTGTAGTGTCTATTTCATCACCTTTGGGAAGAGGTATTATATCACTGAAGTCTGTAAGAAATTGTACATTGCAGTTTGAGGGTCATGAGATTGAACTAGACTGTATTGTTCTTGGTTTATCTGACTTTGATTGTATTATCGGTATCGATATGTTAACCAAGTACAGAGCTAAAGTTGACTGTTTTCAGAAGATTGTAAGATTCAGACCTGATATGGCTGAAAAGTGGAAATTTTATGGTAAGGGATCACGAGCCAGAATTTCTTTAGTATCTGTTCTTTCTATGACTAATCTATTGCAGAAAGGGGCAGAGAGATTTCTGATTTACGCAGTTGATGTACTAAAAACTAGCCCGAAATTGGCTGATTTGCCAGTGGTTAGTGAATTTGCTGATGTTTTCCCTGACGAGATTCCGGGATTGCCTCCATTTCGAGAGGTATACTTCAGTATAGAATTGATGCCAGGTACACAACCGATATCGAAAGAACCTTACCATATGGCACCAATTGAATTGAAAGAGTTGAAAGAGCAGCTTGAAGATCTTTTAGCCAAAGGATATATAAGACTGAGTGTTTCTCCTTGGGGCGCTCCGGTTTTTTTTTTTTTCAGAAAGAAGGACGTATCGATGCGATTATGTATTGACTACCGGCAATTTAATAAGGCAACGGTAAAGAATCGATATCATTTACCTCGTATAGATGATTTATTTGATCAATTGCAGGGTTCATCAGTATATTCGAAGATTGATTTGAGATCAAGCTATCATCAACTGAGGGTAAAAGATGAGGATATCCCTAAACTGCATTTAGAACCAGGTATGGTAATTATGAATTCATAGTCATGCCTTTTGGTCTAACAAATGCACCAACAGTATTTATGGGATTGATGAATAGAGTATTTCAAAAATATCTAGATGACTTTGTGATTATCTTTATCGATGATATTTTGATTTACTCTAAGAATCTGTGTGATCATGCCAACCACCTCAGAACTGTATTGAGAACTATACGAGAAGAGAAATTGTATTCCAAGTTGTCAAAATGTGAATTTTGGTTGCAGGAAGTTGTTTTTCTTGGCCATATTATTTTAGGAGATGGTATTTCAGTTGATCCAAGCAAAGTTGAAGCAGTGATCAGTTGGTAGAGACCGACATCTGTGCCAGAAATTCAAAGTTTTAAGGGCTTAGCGGGTTATTACCGTCGCTTTATCAAAGATTTCTAGTCTATTGAAAAGCTTATTACTTAGCTTACATAGAAGAATGCACCATTTATGTGGTCTGAAGCTTGTGAAGATAGTTTTCTTGAGCTGAAGAAGAGGGAGGTTGACTACAACACCAATCTTGACAATTCCTTGAGGTACTGGTGATTTTGTTATGTATTGTGATGCCTCTCACCAAGGTTTGGGATGCGTTCTGATGCAGAGAGGACATGTTGTTGCTTATGCCTCACGACAACTAAAGCCACATGAAGTCAGATATCCAATTCATGATCTTGAATTGGCAGCTATCGTCTTTGCATTGAAAATCTGGCGACATTATCTATCAGTGAGAAGTTCAAAATATTTTCTGATCATAAGAGTTTGAAGTATCTGTTTTCGCAATCCGAGCTGAAATGAGACAAAGAAGATGTCTTGATTTATTGAAAGACTTTGATTGTGAAATCAAATATTATCCAGGGAAGTCAAATGCAGCAGCAGATGCCCTAAGTAGGAAGGTATGTGCTTTATCCTTGTCTACTATAGGTGTATCTCATTTGATTGAAGATTGCTGTATTTCTGGATTACTATTTGAGATAGATAGAAGACCAATGAGAATTTGTGCTATCAGTGTTGAGCCTAAATTGTTGATTCAAATCAAAGAAGCACAGAAATCAGACTTGAATGTTCAGAATTCGATTGAAATGATCAAATCAGGACATCAATCTGAGTATCAGGTTAGTATCGATGATGTTTTATATGTGAATAATCGAATCGTTGTTCCCGATATTTCAGATTTGAGACAGAATATCTTGAAAGAAGCCCATTGTAGTCGATTCAGTGTACACCCTGGAGGCAGAAAAATGTACAATGATTTGAAGAATCAGTACTAGTGGAAACAAATGAAGTTTGATATGACTGAATTTGTATCAAAATGCCTAAATTGACAACAGGTGAAAGCTGAGAGGAAGAAACCAGGTGGCTTATTGCAGAGTTTATCTATTCCTGAATGGAAATGAGACCACATTTCCATGGATTTTGTGATGAAATTACCATGATCATCCTGAGGATGTGATGCTATTTGGGTGATCATTGACAGGTTGACGAAATCTACATGTTTTATTCCATATCAAATGACTTATCGTCATGATCAGATGGCAGATTTATATGTTCTAGAAGTGGTACGATTACATGGTGTGCCAAAGTTGATTTTATCTGATCAAGATCCTAGATTTACTTCGCACTTTTGTCATAGCCTACAGCAAGCTTTGGGTACGCGTTTACATTTGAGTACCGCTTATCATCCTCAAACCGACGGAAAATCTGAATGAACTATTCAGACTCATGAGGATATGCTTCGAGATGTAGTACTGGATTTTGTTACTACATGTCAAGATTTATTACCATTGGTGGAGTTCTCTTATAACAACAGTTATCAGACTAGTATAGAGATGGCTCCATTCAAAGCACTGTATGGAAAGAAGTGTCGATCACCACTATATTGGGATGATGTGTCAGAGGTACCTGAATTGGGACCAGATACGATCAGACAGATAACTGAGAAGGTAAAGTTGATACAGCAGAGAATGAGAACAGCGTAGCATAGACAAGACAGATATGCGAATGCTTGACGACGACCGTTATGTTTTAAACAGGGGGATAGAGTGTTCTTGAAGATTTCACCGTTCAGGAGCACAGTCAGATTTGGAAAGCAAGGGAAATTATCTCCACGATTTATTGGGCCGTATGAGATACTCGAGAAGATAGGCAATCTTGCATATCGACTCGCTCTTCCTACATCTTTATCTGGTATACACGATGTATTTCATGTCTCGATGCTTCGAAAGTATCAACCTGATGAATCTCATATCTTGCAACCTGATGAAGCTGAATTGGATAAAACTCTTAGCTACTTTGAAAAACCGATTCAGATACTTGATAGAAAAAAAAAAAGCAACTCCGAACGAAAACCATTCCATTGGTGAAGATTCAATGGAGTCGGCACGGAGTTGAAGAAGATACTTGGGAAGTTGAAAATGATATCAGAGAGAGATTCTCAGAGTTATTCCACTGATGTGAGTTCTTATTTAGTTTTCTGTTATTCTTTATTCTTATGTGTATACAGACTGCATATCTTGACTAATTATGAATTCGAGGACGAACTCATGCCTTAGTGGGGGAGAAATGTAAGGCCCGAGATTATTTGATTTAATCCGAACTTATTTAATTTTAATCCGAATATATTTAATTTGAGAATATTTAGAGTTTTGATTTAAATTCTAAAATTCTTAAATTATTTAGGATTGAAATTGAATTAAGGCCGATGACTGAATTGCAATTTATGATGTTTCAAGGACTAAATTGCAATATTACCTGAAGTTATCCGATTTTTTTAATTAGATTTGTCAGCATGTATGAGTGTATTCCATAAATGCAATTCAGAAAATTGAACAGAGGAAGCTGAGATCTTCGTTTTTATTTTGATTTCCGATTTTCAAAACCCCGTAACTTTTGATCCGCTCATCCGATTTCATTTTTGAAAATAGTTCTGGAATCCTTGCGACGAGGAATTCGATTTGGTGTAAGTCTTTAAGTATTTTGGCATGTTTTGAAGATTGAAATATTGCAGAGATCAGATTTTATGCTCTATGCATGTTCTTGAGCTTTTGTATCTTGTATATTCGAAACCGAATTGAAGAACTTATATTGCTTGGATTTCTCATGACTTACCAAAATGGGTTCGAATAGTTATGCTTTGAGATTTGATGATGTTTTGCTGTGATATGTTGGTTCGAAGTATATATGAAGTTAGAATGGTTTCGATATTATCTCGGTTACCAATTTTCAATCGCTACGTCGTCGATTCATGTTTTGAGACTGTTTTGATAGCCTATGATTGAGCTGAGATGTTCTTTGAGATGTTGTTGATGTTGTAGCATTTATATTCTTCAATTTCAGACTAGTTTGCAAGCCTAACGGCTCAAAAACTTTGAATTTGAACCGAAGAAGAAGAAGTCAAGGTTTGAAGTGATTTTTATTGAAGATCTTATGATAATGTTGAATCGATTATGACATAATAAGATTGAATGATGTTTGATATGAGTGTTTTGATGTTATGTTTCAGATTTTAAGCGTTCAAAACCAATACAATACGAAGGTATAAGACTAGGGGTGCAAACGAACCAAACCTGTTCGTAAGCTTTACGAGCCCGCTCGATAAATATTTGATTCGTATTCGAGCATATCAAACTCGAGCCGAATTCGAACATGTTCGAACTTTTTTTCAAGCCGAACTCGAGTTGAAATTATTATGTTCGATAGTTCGCGAATAGTTCGCGAGCCTTAATATTTAATTAATATAATATAATTATATAATAAATATATATATTTCAAAATTTTTCGAACATTTCGAGCTTTTTGAACTATAATATCCGAATAGTTCACGAATAGGTTCGAATATTTCGAGCCGAACTCGAACTCGAACATCATTTCGAGCCGAGCTTGAGCCAAAATATTTGAAATTATCGAACTTCGAATCGAGCTTGAACTCGAATATACTCTTATCGAGCCGAATTCGAGCCTTAAAATTTTACCATTATTCGGCTCGATTCGGTTTGTTTGCACCCCTATATAAGACGACATCGCAATTCAGAGATTTGAAACTCAAGAATGAAGCTTCTTGAGTTGTCCCGCCAAAATCACATACTTGACTATCGCTTTGATTTTATATGATGTTGTCGATCCATCTCAGGTAGTAGATCTTTGAATTCGATATTATTATGATATGATATGTATGGAATTGATTCTATTGCCAAGGTCTGAGGCGACCTTATTTTCTAGTCAAGAATGGCTACGATAGATGGATATCCATGTCAAGATCGTTTACGAATCTTGATGGCAACGACGTTATATGAATCAATTCTTATTCGATATATGCGTTATTTACTCTACTCTTGAGTCGATTATGATTAGAGTTGATATTATTTATTTAACGCTTTATATGTCGATTATACTGGGAATGATTTCTCACCGGAGTTTATCAGACTGTTGCTTTGTTTTGTATGTGTGCATGGAAACAGAGGGGGCTAGAGCTAGTCAGAGACGACATTGACAGCTCGGGAGAGATTTTAGCACGTGAGGACTCGGGTTTTAGTTGAATTTGTGTTGTCTAGAAACATCAAACATGTTAGAACTATGTTGGTTTGAAGTACACTTATGCAACTTGATATAGTTGTGTATTTTATCGCCTTTTAAATGATCCGTTTGATGTAATAAATGCATGCTTATATGATTGAGACTTCATATATGTACATATTCATGTTTCAGATTTTATAAACCATGATATGATTTGGTTTTTGAATGATTTGGATTGAAGGTTCAACGTTTGACAGAAAAAATGGTTCTGCAGAATTTTTCGGACAGGGTGCCCGCTCGATTGGGTGAACTCCTCTGATCGAGCGCGGCCTGTGAATTTGAAAACCCAAGAGACATGTTTTTGGGCTCGCTCAATCGGACGAATTCACCCGATCGAGTGAGGCCAAAAATAATGCAGACCCGAGAGCTTGAATTCCTAGCTCGCTCGATCGGCTGAATTTGCCCGATCGAGCGAGTTGCTGTGTTTTAAAAAAAAAATTTATCTCTTGGTTTGAATATTATTTTAAAGACTTGATTAATTGTTTCATTAATCATTTATTGCCCTAAGATAAAATTAGCAACCCGAGGTCCCCACACATCTACTACGCCTCGTGCATTCTGAACGATGTTCAACAGAATTATTCCACCACTGAGAAGGAGCTTTTAGCTGTAGTTTTTGGTTTAGAAAAATTTAGATCTTACTTACTTGGTGCTAAAGTTATTGTTTATTCTGATCATGCAGCCCTTCGTTTTCTGATGGCGAAGAAGGAGGCTAAGCCCAGGTTGATAAGATGAATATTGATCCTAAGCGAATTTGATATGGAAATCAAGGATAAAAGGGGAACAGAGAATAGAGTGGCTGATCACTTGAGCCGCCTGGTTCACATTGATGAGGAGCTGAGCTTTCAAGAAGAATTTCTTGACGAGCAACTATTTTCAGCAAGCACAGTATTACCCTGGTACACACATATAGTTAATTACTTAGTTACTAATGGGTTTTCCTTTGGTTTTTCCAAGGCACAAAAATATAAATTCAGAAGCGATGCTAAGTACTTTGTGTGGGATGACCCATACTTGTAGAAGCATTGCGCTGATCAAGTCATACGAAGATGTGTACCTGAAAGCGAGGTAATTCCTATCCTTATGTTTTGTCATTCGTATGCTTGTGGCGGGCACTTTGGAGCGAAAAGGACAGCAAGGAAGGTGTTAGACTGTGGATTTTTCTGGCCATCCATATTTCGAAACACTTACTTTTTCTGTAAGTTGTGCGCTCAATGTTAAAAGACAGGTATAAGGAGATTCCTCAGAAACTCATTTTAGTTTGCGAAATTTTTTATGTGTGGGGCATCAACTTCATGGGGCCGTTTCCTAGTTCCTTTAGATTTATTTATATATTACTTTCTATGGACTACGTTTCGAAATGGGTGGAAGCTAAGACTACCCGTATTGATTATTCAAAAGTGGTTGTAGAGTTTATCAAGCATAACATTTTCTCTAGATTCTGGATTCCACGAGCCATTATAAGTGATAGAGGAACACATTTTTGCAACCGAACTGTGGCTAGTTTGTTGAAAAAATACCATGTCACTCACAAGATCTCCACTCCATACCATCCGCAATCCAATGGCCAAGCTGAAGTTTCAAATAGAGAGATAAAATCTATCCTAGAGAAAATAGTGAATCTGACAAGGAAAGACTGGAGCTTGAGACTGGACGATGCTCCATGGGCCTACAGAACTGCCTATAAGACGCCAATTGGAATGTCACCATATTGACTGATTTTTGGGAAACTGTGCCACCTGGCAGTGGAATTGGAGCACAGATGAAACGACCCTAAACTCTAAACTTAAATAAATAAATAAAAGAAAATGCGGATTTTTAAAAAAATTTGCCATGACTTGTTTGTAAGTAAGCAAAACCTCCCTATCACAGACAACAATTCTAATAAAAACAATAAATGCAGCAAAAGATAACCACTGCAATAATCATAACTTCGAAAGTAAAAGCAACCCCACACGGTTGCGAAAAAGATAGCGATAACAGTTTCAAGACTTAGAAATCCAAGCACAGGGAAAACACATTCTGGCTATTACCAAAAGTACATAAGTTTAAACTCTTTATTATAATCATAAACTAGTGCGGAAACATGAAATAGCAACGGTCGTAGGGCCTCGCTCTGCCGGAGACCTCCCCTCAAGGACCCTGCCCCTCGGTCCCTACGAACTTCTCCTCACCTGGCAATCAAACAAGCATAGTGAGTCTAATGACCCAGCAAACATAAACAGTGTAATAACAAGAGTTTAAAATAACTAGAGTAATACTCAAAATACTATACATAATATACTTGAAATGTAAGCTGTAAACATGCGTGAAATAAGGGAAATGAGACAACATGCAAGTATGAACTCACGCCAACTCATGCTATGAAACTTTTGAACTTTCTTGACTTAACTGAAACACATGCATAACATAAAACTGAATAAATTGAGACGAGTCGACTGATACTTGAAACTTTAACTTTTTTTTTTGCTTTAGAACATAGATCCTCGAATTGTGACTCAAGTTTCGATCATGATCATGGCTGCAGTGCACTATGCCGGCAAGACGATGAGATTTCTCCCGACGCGATTTTCCCCTTTACTATCCTTTTTGGTAGGGGAGCCGAGATGAACCTGGCCGCTTACTACACAGCTCTTTTGGTAGGGGAGCTGGGATGTCTCCCAGCCGCTTACTACACGTCTATGGCAAGTGGGTGAGGCATCTCTCAACCCACATTACCCTGTCCAGTCACAATCAACTCACTTTGTTCAAAAATATTTCTTTCCTTCCTTGACTCGACTCAAAATACTTAGCATGCAAGAACTTGTAACGACTTCCTTTGAAAATATTGTTTGGCGCAAAGACGAAACTCATGCACACGAATATGCAACTTAAGAAATAGAACTCAACTCAAAAATATGGGTGGGTGAGTGGCTGCCCCTAGGCTAAATGCCCCACTATTCTTTACTTTCCTCAACCTTGCCTTAAACCGAGCAACCAAACCGTAAAACCCTTAACTCTACCATCCCTTAGCCAAATTCAACACCGCTCAAACCGAAACTCTCCAAACACTACAAACTAAACATATGACCTGTTTTCAACATCATTTGACAGCCTATACAACCTGAACAAAAACCCAATCCGGACAGCCCACTTTTTCCCTCTAAAATTCTGCACCGACACCTTAACTTAAAAAATCCATAACTTATTGAAATCTTATCCGAAACGAGCTCATTTTATACCGACGCAACCAAAACATCCTGAAATTGACAAGTACTAGCCCTAACCACGCCCAGACCACTTTAAGATCCTCCCCTGCCCCGAAATCAGACTGCCCTGCTCAATGCGAATGCCATCCCACAACACTTCTACTATGAGGAATCACCACCAAGCCATATATCCTTACCCCCAACTACTTCCAAACCACTAAACACACTCCATACAATCTCTTAGGACTTAACACAAACACCTTGGCAGCCCTCAACCATACCTCAACTCCACAATTCAAAAACATCAATTTTATGCATCAAAAAACCTCAAATTCGTGGATAATCAATCAAGACCAATTGCCAAACAATAATATACACTTATATACTTCAATCCCAGCCCTAACAACATGAAAAATTCGAAACTTATAGGGTATGTGCTACTGAAATTCTTCAAGTGTACCAATATGCATCAAAACCCATCATTTTACCCATCACAATGCATCATGCAACTCATAGCCATCAACCCACATGAAATTTTCGAAATTTAAACATAGCCTTAGCTGAAAATTTCAAAAATTCGAACCCTAACTTGAAAAAATCATGAGCCAAACGAAATAAATCAAGAAACATGGAAATATGCATAGGTAGCTTGCTTGAATACCCAAGGAAAGCGTATACTTGCCTTAGCTAGTTTTACCCACAAAAATCGAAATGAAAGAGAGGGAAGGGGCTGGAGATCTTGGACTAACACCTAGAATAACCTCTCTAGGTGACCTTTCGGCAGCGGCGGCGGCGGTGGCGGCTGGAGCTTGGAGGAGGGGATGGCTGATCCAAAAGCAAGAATGGGATAGGAGAGAATGGAGTGGGGCGTTTTCTTTGGGTTTGGTAGACTAGGGTTTTCTAAATATTTTATTTTGTGTTTAAAAGTAGAGTGTGTAGTGTGTACATGTGTATGTAAGTATAGGTGTAAGTATTTAAAAATAGGTGTGTGTGTGTGTTGCTTTTAAAAGTACAACTTTATAGTACAACTCTATAGTACCACTTTTACCTACTAACTTACACTAATAAAATTTCTAAGTTTAAAAACTCCTAATCAAAAATGTTAAATTGGGTTTTAATAATCCGGGTTTATAAAAATTCTAATTTTCGAAAAATTAAAGAATAAGCTCAATATTGCAATACTAAGGAAAATGATTTCTGATACCCGGAAATTCCTAAATTTTGAATTCCCTTCTAAAATTCCTTCTACCTCCTTACTAAACCTTTTAAAATAGAAATTCTTGGAATTTACCGCCAAAATCCACCATCGCCGAACACCGGAACCGGAAGTCACTGCCTCAAAAATCTCAATAATAAATAACTTAAAATATTTGAGCACTAGAACTTTAAAGAAAACTTAAGCAATTAATTCCAAGCAATAAAAATCATAATTATTAATAAAAAGAATTTTAGGCATGAAAATTTTTAAATTGTGAAATCTTAGGTGCTACAATTCCTCCCTCCCTAATAAGGAATTTCGTCCTCGAAATTAGAACTTACCAAATAGCTTTGGATAGCGAGTCCTAATATCTGCCTTTGTCTCCCAAGTGGCCTCTTCATCTGAATGATTCAACCACTTAACCTTGACCATTGGAATGGTCTTGTTACGGAGCCTCCTCTCCTGCCTCTCCATAATCCGGTCAGGTCTCTCTTCATAAGTCATATGAGGCGACAACTGAAGAGGCTCAAGGTTGAGCACATGAGAAGGATTCGATATGTACTTCCTCAACATGGACACATGGAAGACGTTGTGTACTCCAGCAAGATTAGGCGGCAAGGCCACCCTATAGTCTAACGTCCCCACTCTATCAAGAATCTCAAAAGGTCCAACGAACCTCGGAGCAAATTTCCCTTTCTTCTCGAATCTCATCACGCCTTTCAAAGGAGCGACTCGGATGAAGACATGATCACCCACTGAGAACTCCAAGTCACTCCTCCTATGATCGGCGTAACTCTTTTGCCTGCTCTGTGCAGTTCTCATCCTATCCCGGATCTTGGTAACAACTTCAGCAGTCTGCTGAACAATCTCGAGTCCAAACTCTAACCTCTCACCGATCTCGGTCCATAATACCGGTGATCTACAAGGTCTCCCATAGAGTGCCTCGTAAGGCGCCATACCAATGGTGGCTTCAAAACTGTTGTTGTATGCGAACTCCACTAGTGGTAGCCTCGACTCCCAACTACCCTGAAAATCAATAGCGCAAGCCCTCAAAAGATCTTCCAAAATCTGAATCACCATCTCAGACTGGCCATCCGTCTGCGGGTGAAAGGCTGTACTAAACAGAAGCTTCGTACCCAAAGCTGCATGAAGACTCTTCCAAAAAGACGAAGTAAACCGCGGATCTCTATCAGACACAATGGAAAAAGGGATACCATGTAGTCTGATTATCTCCCGGATACACAACTCCGCATATTGAGTCATGGAGAAATTCGTCCTCACTGGCAAAAAGTGCGCCGACTTAGTGAGACGATCAACAATAACCCAAATAGCATTCGAACCTCTCACTGTCCTCGGCAAGCCAACAACAAAATCCATGGTAATATTCTCCCATTTCCACTCGGGAATAGGGAGTGTCTTAAGCAATCCTGCAGGTATCTGATGCTCGGCCTTGATCTGCTGGCAAGTCAGGCATTCTGACACGAATCGGGCGATGTCACGCTTCATGCTCGGCCACCAATGAAACTGCTGAAGGTCTCGATACATCTTGGTACTGCCTGGGTGGATAGAGTACAGTGATGTATGCGCCTCTGTCATGATAGTAACTTGCAGAGAATCACCTGTGGGCACCCATAGTCTTTCCCTGAACCTCACGATCCCATCTACCACTGAGTACAAATCACTGCCTCTCTCGTCGGCTCTCCGTCTCCACTTACTCAACTGCTCATCAACTGCTTCAGCAACAATGATACGGTCAAACAACGAAGTCTGCACTGACAAAGCTGACAATCTTGGAGCTCTACTCTCGGCATAGAACTCTAGTCCGAATTTCTGAATCTCATCCTGCAAAGGTCTAGACACCGTAAAAGAGGCAATCACTGCTGACTTTCTACTCAATGCATCTGCGACTACATTAGCTTTACCCGGATGGTAGCTAATATCGCAATCATAATCTTTCACCAACTCTAACCATATCCGTTGTCTCATATTCAACTCCTTCTGAGTGAAGAAGTATTTGAGTCTTTTATGTCGGTGAATATCTTACACTTCTCTCCGTAGAGATAGTGCCTCCAAATCTTGAGAGCGAACACTACTGCTGCGAACTCCAAATCATGAGTAGGGTAGTTCTTCTCATGCTCCTTCAACTGCCTAGAATCATAAGTGATAACCCTATCTCGCTGCATAAGTACTGTCCCAAGTCCCAACTTGGAAGCATCAGTGTAAACCACAAAATCTCCCTTTCCAGATGGCATAGCTAACACTGGTGCTGTCGTGAGAGCTTCCTTCAACACATCAAAGCTCTCTTGACACTCTGGCTTCCAAATAAACTTGGCATTATTCTTGGTCAGCGCTGTCAAGGGCACCGCAATCGATGAAAAGCCCTTGATAAACTTCCTATATTAACCGGCCAATCCGAGGAAACTGCGAATCTTCGATGCGCTCTTGGCACAGGCCAATCCTTCACATCTTGAACCTTGGAAGGATCTACTTCCACTCCATCCTTGGAAATAATATGACCCAAGAATGTTACTCTCTCTAACCAAAATTTGCACTTGTCAAACATGGCATACAACTTCCGCTCTCGAAGTACTCCTAGAATAGTCCTCAGATACTGGGTATGCTCTTCTCTATCCTTCGAGTAAATGAGGATATCGTCAATAAAGACAATGACAAACTGATCCAAGTACGGCTGGAACACGCGGTTCATAAGATCCATGAAGACCGCGGGCGTGTTCATCATCTTGAACGACATCACAAGAAACTCGTAGTGGCCATAACGAGTCCTAAACGCTGTCTTGAACACATCAGACTCCTTCACCTTCAACTGGTGATATCCCAAACGAAGGTCAATCTTCGAAAACACAGAAGCTCCTTGTAACTGATCAAAGATATCTTCGATTCTAGGAAGTGGGTACTTGTTCTTCACTGTTACACCATTTAACCCTCGATAGTCGATGCACAATCTCAGACTTCCGTCCTTCTTTTTCACAAAGAGGACCGGTGCGCCCCATGGAGAGAAGCTAGGGTGTATGAACCCTTTATCAATCAACTCTTGAATCTGCTCTTTTAGTTCCTTCATTTCTATGGGATCTAGTCTGTACGGTGCCTTAAAGATTGGCACAGTACCCGATATCAAGTCGATAGAGAACTCGACTTCTCTATCTGGTGGAATACCTGCAACCTCATCCGAAAACACATCCTCAATATCCCTGACCACCTCTATATCTGAAACATCCGGACGTGCTGGCAACACTGACAAAGATAAACTGGCTAAGAATGCCTCACATCCATCATGCACCAACTGCTTAGCTTGCATGAGAGATATAAGCTGAGTTCTCCTAGAACTCCTAGTAGCCTCGAACCAGAATGGTTCCTCTCCCTCCGATCTGACCATCACTGATCGCTGCTGAAAATCAATCACCACAGCGTTCTTCGTCATCCATTCCATCTCAAGTATCAAGTTAAACTCAGGCATGGGCAGCACTATCAAATCGGCACTCACTGATTTCCCTTGCAGCAAGAGTTCAAGATTCCTCACTATATTCTTCGTAGAAAATTCCTCCCCTGATGGGATGGTCATTGTGAAACCACCCAACAACTCTTCATACTCAATATTCCGCTTATGGGTAACTGTCTCCGAAATGAAAGAATGTGTAGCTCCCGAGTCTAACAAGGCTCTAGTGGCTACACCAGCTACTACCATCCTACCTGCATTAGCGGTGAATACATCCACAGAAAAGATTGAAGTTAAATAACACAAGTTCTACTTAGGCTCATTCTAAGTCATCAAATCCCAAACAAGATACTACGCATGCTAAAACAGTCAAGTTCTCCTATCATGCATCGTTCTACAAAATTATTGACCCCAAACAAGAAAACTTAAAACCACATGCATCAGTAAATCGATCAACTGCTCTAACCCAAGAAAACTTAAGATGTTACCTGTGATGAGTGTGGTGTCTGGGTCGGCCTCCTCGGCCTGCATCACGAACACTCGACCCTGCACGGGCCTCCTCAACTCCGGGCAGTCTTTAGCTACATGACCCGGCTTCTTGCATTTGAAGCAAACTCCTGCATTCATGAAGCACCTACCAAAATGCGTATGGCGGCATGTCTGGCAAATAGGCTTATCCTCAGTCCTGGGAGGAGCAGGTCTCTGGGCCTGAGGGTGCCCCTGGGGCCTCTTCTGCCTCTGCTGTCCCTGATATGGATTCTTGCAATGCTGCAGCGGGTGACCCTGATGAGTAAAGGCCCTCTTTCCATGAACCTCAGCACTGATGTCCTTCAAAGACTGCTAGGACCTCATAGCCTTCCTGACGGCAGCTGCATAATCCACTGGCTCAGCCATCATCACATCCCTACGAATAGTAGGCCTCAGACACGCAACAAAGTGCTGCAACTTCTCTGCCTCGTCATTCCCTATCAACGGCACGAAGTGGCAGCCCCTCTCAAATTTCTGAACAAACTCGGATACACACAGATCTCCCTACCGGAGACTCATGAACTCTTTCTTCAACTGCGCCCTCACCTCAGGTGTATAGTACTTCTCATAAAAGAGAGTCTTGAATGCTTCCCAAGTCAGTGTTGTAATGTCAACAGTCTTCTCCACACACTCAAACCATAAGGCGGCGTCATCCTTGAGAAGAAAGGTCATACAGCGAACTCGGTCCGCATCTCCCAAAACCATGTAGCGGAAAATCGCCTCTAGCGAGCGAATCCAGCCCTCTGCTACCATCGGATCCGTAGTACCAGAGACGTCCTTAGGATCCATCTTCCTGAACTGCTCATAGACCGCGCTAGGTCTAGCCCTCGGGGCCTCGGCATGCTGCTCTAAGACACGAGCCAGGCCAGCTAGCACCTGAGCCCCAACATCAACTGGTGGAGGGGGTGGAGGAGGTGCATGGGGATCACGTCGAGGTGCCATCTGATCGTAAGTTCAAATTTAAAAATTCAAATTTCATGCCTTAAGAAAAAGATTTTATTTAAACTTAAAAATGCTCAAATAATTTAAGAAACTAATGCTACTAATCTGAACCAATAGCAATAAGCAAAACATAAATCTTACAGACTTTGAGGCGAGATCCCTTGAGTTTCGGCAATCGGCAGTAGGCTCAGCCCAAACCAAGACCGTGCTCTGATACCAACTGAAACGACCCTAACCTCTAAACTTAAATAAATAAAAAAAGAAAATGCGGATTTTTAAAAAAAAATTCCATGACTTGTTTGTAAGTAAGCAAAACCTCCCTGTCACAGACATCAATTCTAATAAAAACAATAAATGCGGCAAAAGATAACCACTGCAATAATCATAACTTCGAAAGTAAAAGCAACCCCACACGGTTGCGAAAAAGATAACGATAACAGTTTCAAGACTTAGAAATCCAAGCACAGGGAAAAACACATCCTGGCTATTACCAAAAGTACATAAGTTTAAACTCTTTATTACAATCATAAACTAGTCGGAAACATGAAATAGCAATGGTCGTAGAGCCTCGCTCTGCCGGAGACCTCCCCTCAAGGACCCTGCCCCTCGGTCCCTACGAACTCCTCCTCACGTGGCAATCAAACAAGCATAGTGAGTCTAATGACCTAGCAAGCATAAACAGTTTACTAACAAGGGTTTAAAATAACTGCAGTAATACTCAAAATACTATACATAATATACTTGAAACGTAAGCTGTAAACATGCGTGAAATAAGGGAAATGAGACAACATGCAAGTATGAACTCACGCCAACTCATGCTATGAAACTTTTGAACTTTCTTGACTTAACTGAAATGCATGCATAACATAAAACTGAATAAATTGAGACGAGTCGACTGATACTTGAAACTTTAACTTTTGTTTTTGCTTTAGAACTTAGATCCTCGAATTGTGACTCAAGTTTCGATCATGATCATGGCTGAAGTGAACTATGACGGCAAGACGCCGAGATTTCTCCCGACGCGATTTGCCCCTTTACTATCCTTTTTGGTAGGGGAGCCGAGATAAACCCGGCCGCTTACTACACGTCTCTTTTGGTAGGGGAGCTGGGATGTCTCCCAGCCGCTTACTACATGTCTATGGAAAGTGGGTGAGGTATCCCTCAACCCACATTGCCCTATCCAGTCACAATCAACTCACTTTGTTCAAATATTTCTTTCATTCCTTGACTCGACTCAAAATACTTAGCATGCAAGAACTTGTAACGACTTCCTTTGAAAATATTGTTTGGCTCAAAGACGAAACTCACGCACACGAATATGCAACTTAAGAAATATAACTCAACTCAAAAATATGGGTGCAAGGTGGGTGACTGGCTGCCCCTAAGCTAAATGCCCCACTATTCTTTACTTTCCTCAACCTTGCCTTAATCCGAGCAACCAAACTGTAAAACCTTTAACTCTACAATCCCTTAGCCAAATTTGACACCGCTCAAACCGACACTCTCCAAACACTACAAACTAACCATATGACCTGTTTTCAACCTCATTTGACAGCCTATACAACCTGAACAAAAACCCAATCCGGACAGCCCACTTTTTCCCTCTAAAATTCTGCACCGACACCTGAAATTCAAAAATCCATAACTTATTGAAATTTTATCCGAAACGAGCCCATTTTATATCGACGTGACCACAACATCCTGAAATTGACCAAGTACTAGCCCTAACCACACCCAGACCAAGTTCAGATCCTCCCCTTCCCCGAAATCAGACTGCCCTGCTCAATGCAAATTCCATCCCACAACACTTCTACTATGAGGAATCACCACCAAGCCATATATCCTTACCCCCACCTACATCCAAACCACTAAACACACTCCATACCATCTCTTAGGACTTAACACAAACACCTTGGCTTCCCTCAACCATACCTCAACTCCACAATTCAAAAACATCAATTTTATGCATCAAAAAGCCTCAAATTCGTGGATAATCAATCAAGACCAATTGCCAAACAATAATATACACTTATATACTTCATTCCCAGCCCTAACAACATGAAAAATTCGAAACTTATAGGGTATGAGCTACTGAAATTCTTCAAGTGTACCAATATGCATAAAAACCCATCATTTTACCCATCACAATGCATCATACAACTCATAATCATCAACCCACATGAAATTTTCAAAATTTAAACATAACCATAGCTGCAAATCTCAAAAATTCGAACCCTAACTTGCAAAAATCATGAGCCAAACGAAATAAATCAAGAAACATGGAAATATGCATAGGTAGCTTGCTTGAATGCCCAAGAAAAGCATATACTTGCCTTATCTAGTTTTACCCACAAAAATCGAAATAAAAGAGAGGGAAGGGGCTGGAGATCTTGGACTAACACCTAGAAGAACCTCTCTAGGTGACCTTCCGACGATGGCGGCGGCGGCAGGAGGCGGTGGCGGCTGGAGCTTGGAGGAGGGGATGGCCGATCCAAAAGCAAGAATGGGAGAGGAGAGAATGGAGTGGGGCATTTTCTTTGGGTTTGGTAGACTAGGGTTTGCTAAATATTTTATTTTGTGTTTAAAAGTAGAGTGTGTAGTGTGTACATGTGTATGTAAGTATAGGTGTAAGTATTTAAAAGTAGGTGTGTGTGTGTTGCTTTTAAAAGTACAACTTTATAGTACAACTCTATAGTACAACTTTTACCTACTAACTTACACTAATAAAATTTTTAAGTTTAAAAACTCCTAATCAAAAATGTTAAATTGGGTTTTACTAATCCGGGTTTATGAAAATTCTAATTTTCGAAAAAATTAAAGAATAAGCCCAATATTGCAATACTAAGAAAAATGATTTCTGATACCTGAAAATTCCTAACTTTTGAATTCCCTTCTAACATTACTCCTACCTCCCTACTAAACTTTTTAAAATAGAAATTCTTGGAATTTACCACCAAAATCCACCATCGCCGAACATCGGAACCGGAAGTCACTGCCTCAAAAATCTCAATAATAAATAACTTAAAATATTTGAGCACTAGAACTTTAAAGAAAACTTAAGCAATTAATTCCAAGCAATTAAAATCATAATTATTAATAAAAAGAATTTTAGGCATGGAAATTTTTAAATTGTGAAATCTTAGGTGCTACAACAGAGCTTATCGGGCAATCAAAATTTTCAATATGCAGATAGATTCGAGCGGAGCGCATAGGAAGCTACAGTTGCAGGAGCTGAAATAAATACGCAATAAAGTCATCCTCTATCATTTACGACTTCGACTTTTCCCAGGTAACTTGAGTTCTAGATGGATTGGTCCTTTTGTTGTTCCTAAAGTGTTTCCCCATTGTGTAATTGAAATTCAAAGCTTAGAGACATCGAAGATATTCAAGGTGAATGGGCAGAGATTGAAACATTATTTTGAAGGCGTTCAAGCGAACGACGGAGAGGGCGCGCATGATCTAAAACTCGATGCTCCGCCAGAAATTGAATAAATCACAGCATACAGTCAAGCTATAGACTATCAATTTAGCGCTTACTGGGAGGAAACCCATTTCTTTTTTCCCTCCTCTATTTTAATTAGTTTTGTTTCAATTGATTTCTTGAATTGTCTCTTTTATTTTATTTTTTTATGATAAATTGCTAAATTTTGTTTTTTTTTTTTTTGCAAAATCCATTGGCTCGCTCAATCGGTTAGTTTATACCGATCGAGCGAGACTTTTTATGTCTTGAGCTTACAACTTGGTTCGCTCGATCGGTCAATTTTTACCAATCGAGCGATAATTTTTCTGCCTTAAAGTTAAAAATTTTGGCTCGCTTGATCGGTTAGTTTATACCGATTGTGAAAGAATTTTTCTGGAGTTTAATATTTTACCCGTTCGCTTGATCGGTCAATTCCTACCGATCGAGCAAGAATTTATCTGGGCCGATTAATATTACGCCCCTTTCTTCTTCCTATCACTTTTCCTTCCCCTTTTCCCTTGCAATCCCTAAATCCCCAAAAACTATTTCCCCACTTTTCTCATAAATTGTCTTCTTCAACTTGCAGGAATCACCACTACGCCTCCGGTCTTAATCTTCGTTCTTGCCGTGATCTTCCTTCTCGCTTCCAAGCCCGACATGCCACCTCCTCACCCTGCTACAAATTCAGCTGCTTCCCTGTTGCAGAATACCATCATCTCCACCGCGTTCCTCCGTCCCTCTCTGCCTCTATTTGTGCAACCGTGACCAAGTTCCACCAGGCCTCCTCCATTCCATCCCTCAGAATCACGCCACCGCCATCACTGTTCCTCGGCCTATCTCGCCTCCGACTCCATCTCCACTGCGGTTCTCTATACTCATATCTTAATATGCCGGCCAAGTGCTCTTGTAACTACGATGAGTCATCTCAAGCCGCAGCCCCTGTCTCCTCCGCGCGAATTATCGGCCGATTCATCCTCAAGCAGCTCGTGAACGGTATGACTTGGCTAAACTCCATTGTTCCCCAATCCCCGAAAGAGGAGTTGAACTTATTTTTCAAGACGGTAGAGTTGCAATCAATAATGGGCGTCAAAAGTGGCGTGTATTTTTCCAACAACCGAAAGCGGCTATAGTTTTGCTCGTGCGTGAATTTTATGGTAACGCGGCCGAGAGGGAGGATGGTAAAGCTTTTGTCAGGGGGAAACTAGTGTCTTTTTATGAAAACACAATTAATGAATTGCTCGCTACTCCTGCGGTTGACGATAGTCTGTACTAGAGCCTCAAACACGATCCGGATTTTGACGAGGTTATAACTCAGTTGTGTTATGATGGAGCTACTTGGCACCATCCTGTGAATTTCAAATTTTTTCCAGAGCGTTTTCTGCAGGTGGATCCGGCGACATGGTATATATTTCTAACCAAGCGACTGATGCCGATTTCACACACCAGCGATGTCACAACTGATCTAGCCCTTCTCCTATATGCGATCGACATGGATTGGCCCATTAATGTGGGGCGAGTTATTCACAGCAAAATTAGGAGGTCGATTTATTCTACTTCTTTGGGCCTTTATTTTCCAACGATCATCTCCGAAATGTGCATAAGAGCGAGTGTTCAAGTCCGAGAAGATGAAGAGTGGTTACAGCTGATGCATCCTGTCGATACGGCCGCTGTTGACGCAAAGAAATCATATCGGGCCAAGAATTTTCCGCCAAGTGGTCGAGCCTCCTCTAGTCAGGTTCCCACACTTCCCTCACAGCAATCTCGTCGCTCCAATGTTGATGCAATTAGGGAGCTCACTGCTTTTGACCACCATCATAATGACTTCATGGCTGCTACGACTGCCAATATTCAGGCCATAGACTCTATCATTTGGGGCATGTCTACACGTCTTGGCCTTGATCCCGCCTCTCTTCCGGCCACCGTTCAATACCTTCCTCCATTCGAGTTTCACTACAACGCTCTGGTGCTTCCATGCAAGGTTGAGGAAGAGGACAACACCGACACTTAAACCAGGGGAGTTTTGTTTTACATTTGAATTTGCATTGTTTTTTTTTTTTCTCGTTACTTGTTGTTGTGTTTTGTTTCTTGAGCATTAAGGGCAATTATTTCGATAAGTGTGGGGGGTCTTTCTATTGTTTTTTATTTTGTTTTGCATTCATATCGTTAAGTTCTATGCATTTAGTTCGTTGCATGTTACTTATCATTGTGTTAGTGTTTGTTTGGTGTGGCATAAGTAGGATGGAGATTGTTAGACTATGATGATGAAGTTAGAAAAAATTAAATTTTTGCGAAATTTTTTTCTCTTGATTGGATATGAGAAACCTTAGATTGAGTAGTGAATAATTTTAAGCACACGTGTTTAACCAGTGAATTGTAGCGATGTATTAGATAATGTTGATGTCTGTTGGACCATTGCACGACAATAGGTGTCTCTGGAACTTGATAGTTTCTTGAATCTTGATGATCTTTTTGATATGACATATATGATCTTGGGCGCACCTGTTAAAATATTTTTTTATGAAAATTTTGGGAAAATAAAATGAACTTCATCCGGGTTATGAGCAAGAGATTGAAATCCTAATCATCTTGATTTTAACTAAGTATGTGGATTGAATGGGGTTAAACTTTTGAAAAATTTTAAAATAACAATTCCATCCTGGCTTGGAAGTGATTGAAATTCTAGTCACTAGTCCATAGCTAAGTTTGCGGACCTAATGGGATTGTAGTTTCATCTAGGCTATAGACGAGGGGATTAAAATACGAATCCTATCTTAGTTATAGCTAAATTTGCGGGTAATTATTGGGACTTTAAAAATTTTGGGTGAAAATATCCGATGGTGCGTAATTATATCTCAAGAAAGTTGTGTTATGTTAATGGATTGTTGGGAGGAGGATTCTGGATTGTGATACTCACACTGATTTGTCATAGGTCGGCGAACAGTCTTGAAACTATGTCTTTTGAAGTTGCATATAGCTGGAATAACATGTCACACACACACGTTCACACTTGACTGAAGGTGTATTGTGGAAAATCAAGAGTATTCGTAAGCTTGTTTTTGTGTGTGGAACTTCTCTGAGGCTATGATATTCATGATTCGTCCTTGCTTTATGTTTTTGTTATGTTTACATATTGTTTTTGCATGACTTGCTCGAGGGCGATCAATGTTTAAGTGTGGAGGAATTTGATAGTTAAGTTTTTGTTGCATATTTTAATATCATTTTGTTGTTGTTTTTCATGCATTTATGTGTTTTAATTAATTATTATGCTCATATTTCATGCATCTTGTCTTCATAACATGCTCCCGGGTTTATTGTGTAGGAGGTAGCATTTTGGCTGGAAAATTGAATCAGAAGTTTGCTCGCTCGATCCGCCATTTTCTACCGATCGAGCAAGAGGAGTATTGAATGTGAGGCAGAGTTTTGTCCGCTCGATCCATTGGTTTTTACCAATCGAGCGGGAAAGAGGAGAAAAAATGGAAGAATTGAGGCAGAAGTTTGTTCGATCGATCTGTATATTTTTACCGATCGATCGCGACGCAATTCCGGAAAAAAATCTGTTAAATTAGGAAATTTGTTTTTGAAGGATTTTATTTTTTTTAAGGCTTTTATTTCCGAATTTTATTTACTTGTTATCAGACTTGAAGGGTTTGGACGGGAAGAATTATTTGGCGGCTATGTTTTATTCCAAATTTTCTTAGACTGTTTCCTTTCTTTTGATTTTTCTTAAGAATTCTATGAATCTTTGTGGCTAAGTTTTAGTTCTTGGTTAAGACAAACCCTTGAATTTATTTAATTTGTGAGACTCAGTTTTTCATTATTTAATTTCAATTGCGTATTAATAGTTGTTTGAGATTAATTTATGCTTATATGTGAGATTATTGGCTTGATCACCCTGTGATTCTACCATACAATCTATAGCTGAATTAGATATTGAATCCGTAATTGTTTGATTTCTCTAATTTGTGAAGCAACTGCAATTATTAATTTTCCGCTTGTGAATTTATTAATTTGTAGGAACAACAATTGACTAGATTAAATACATCCGCTTGTGTATGTGTTGTTTACGTTCATTAGTTTTACTTGTTTGCATGTTGCCTTGAATTTAAACCTTAATCGCTTGTATTGAGTTAATTCATTGGTAAGGGTTAATTTAGAACGCTTGTGTCTAGTTAAATAAAATTAAGGTGAAATAGGAATTAAGTTTCCAATGATGAATATTCAATGAGAATTAATTATTTTTAGAGAGTCGATGATCAAATGAATAATTTCTAGGGTGTAGTCGACCGGTACTAAGATTTATTAATTAATTGTTTTTCCATAATTTTAATTTTTGCATGCTAGTTAATAAAATTTCATTTTAATTGTTTTAAATTTTTATTAGTTAATTTTAAAATCCAAAAAACTCTTTTATTTATTTTTAGTTTTGTTTAGAACACAAATAAATTTCACTTTTCTCGTGGGAGCGATACCTACTCTGACTACTACATATTTTATTTATTCGAGTTGAGTTGGGTTAATTTGGGTGCGACATGACTAAGCGTTACCATCGCGCCTCCTCAAACTTCTAAATAAAAAACCATCACATTCCATAGCACTCGGTATAAACCATGCCCCTGATGAAACTCGTCATCCCTGACAAAAATCCTCAAGATCACGACCTTACCCAATTATTCTAGAAAAACGCCGAGAACTAATCACTGGGCAAGTATTTACAAACAGATTTCTCAATTAATCCATGAGTCACAGTAGCTGGACACTAATCAACTAAAAACAAATACTGAAATCAAACCGAATAATCCAACACTGAAAACATTTAAACCACCAAACCATGTTTAACATAATTCTTATTACAAATCTTTAGTTACAATAAACTATTAAATTACAAAAAGTATGAAATCAATAATACCAATGATTCAAATGCTTACATTAGAAAATCCATTCAGAACATCGAGTATGGATACTTACAATCCAAAAGATTAATACAATATACAATATTCTAGTTCAGTATCCGGACTGCAACCTCTTTCTCCAAAGATCTACCTAAACTTTCTAATCCATCAGATCCTTCAAATATTTTGGGGTACGATTATCTCGTAGATGAGGTCGAATCTTCAGGAAAATCTCTCCAAATACTTGTGGAGATTCTTCACAAGTTTCTTATTTGACCCGGAAATGATTGGAAACAACGCTCCAACCAATCATCTGCAACCTCCGGAGTCTTCATCTCCCAACAATGGTTTAGGCCCCAACCAGATAGATCTACACACATCTACGACGATTATCTCCTGCTGACGGCAAGATCGAGGATACCTCTGGACATCCTCAAGTCCCCAACGTTCGTCAGTGTCATTGCTATCCTTATCGTGGAGTCTATCCATCACTATAAAGTCCTAATGGAACTCAAACCTAATAGAAGATTCTATATCCCAAAGATCTAATGCATGCTCTGATACCATAAATGTAATGACCCACCCGCCATAGAATCACATACTAACAGAGACTTAAGCATGAAATTTAAACTTAAACAATAATAATCAGAGATAACTGCGGAAACTTAAATCAAATACTAATCCGACAGAAGACAACCGGTAAATAACTGGAACCAAAAATAATATACAACCCAATCGAAACCCAAAGCACAAGAGGGTCAATCTTAACTAGCTCTGCTGGCACCAACTGAGTCCAAAAACCTCTGGTCGCTAACTACACACTGATCCCAAAACCTAGGGAAACCTGCAACTGCCCCGTCGAATGAGGTATCCAAGAAAAGTACATGGACTTGAGAGATAATGCCAAGTACGATAAATATGACTATACAAACTTATATGTGCATGCAAAAATGACTTGGACTGGGTGACTGGATCAACAAGGAAACTCATGCTCAGACTGGAGGCGCCAAGGTTTCTACTATCACTCGGAAGTACCACTCTATACTACTAGCAAAACAATAGGATGAGGATCTGGAATATTCTAGAAAAATAACAGCCCTCCTTGCCCTTCGGCCATGTGACTCATGATGTCCAATCGTCCACAAACTTGGGCTGAGCGACCCTACTACCCTATGGATGTCTCGAAGGAGATACGACTCAACGTAATAAATGATCATGCATCATATAAACAGTAAATACATGCATATCATGACAGATAAAATGCAACACATAAGAATGCATGCTTAGCTAGATATCTTATTTAGTACTTACGTACCTCAAATTAAGAAACTCAAGAAACCTAAAAATTCAGGTACTCGAGTCCAAGCCTATAAGCAGATAATAACCATATCACTTACTGCTTACTAAAAGATTTAACTAGACTATTATCTACTCACAAAAGTTAATCAGAGTCTAGTGTTATACCTGGGTCCATCGTCAGTCCTTTGATGTCGATAGCCTCAATACATATGCACAACTCTGCTACAATCCCGGTAGAGCCTAGAAACCACTAGAAACAAGCAGGAAACAAGAGAGAAAGAGAGAGAAATGAGCAAATAATTGGTTGCCTGGACCCTTTATTTATAGACCGCGATCGGAACGTCCGATCTCTGGTTCGGAGCTTCCGACCGTACTTTGGGACTTTTGATCGTCCTTTCAAACTCCCTCCACCGAACACGTGTTTTTGATTGGACAACTCAAGCTTTCGACAGAGTTCGGACCTTTGGAACAAGGGGTTTGGAGCTTCCAAATGCACTCATGTCAAATAACTAATCAAAAACCCATATTTGCTTGTCGGGGGAATGTTTGGATCTTCTGAACTCAGGATTGGAGCTTCCGAATAGCCCAGAACTTCCGAACTCCATTCTAGCTTCCGAAGGGTTCGGAACCACCGAACTAAACATAGCTCAAGTTCGGACCTTCCGACTGCACAAACACTAGGACCCTTCCGGACAATTTTTGAACGTATTGAATCTGATTTTCTACTTATAAATCTCATCCCAGAATGATTTAATCATGTTTTAACCATTCTAAACATGCTTAGACAAGTAATTGATTATTTTGGAAATTGGGGTACTACATGCCAATTCATGTGAATAGCTACCAACATGAATTCTAGAATCCAATAATATTTCTTAATGACTTCGAAAATTCTCCGAGTGTCCACATAAATATAAGGTGTAGCAACTAAATTCTAGGCATGTACTATGCAGATTTACTTCTGAATATCATGATTGTTACAAGACCCTTAAAGACATAAGTTCACACATTCTCAAAACCATGACCACTATTTAATTTCTTACATCAATTTCCATTAGAAATCCAATAATCAATTTTATGCTACTTTCATATTCCTACAGAAAAATGTACTCAAAAAATGTATATTGTTAACTCTTAGGTAATAGAGAAAAATTATATTTTACTCAACATTAAATCCAAAAATCATAACAATTATGTTATACTACACTTGGCTAATTACACGTGCCTGAAAAATTTACTCATTCACCCCCAAGTTCCCGTGACATCTGTGATTCAAGTTTGAAGTTCTTAAATTAATTTACTTACACATAGTAACTCGAACATCAACCCAACATAATCTTAACTTGGTAACACCTAACCATGAGAACCCTTAAATCACATCAAAGATAATCCGAGTTCCTTATCAAAACTAAATCCACAATTATATTTCTTCCCAAGGATTCGAAAACCTAACACAAAATATACCTATCATTAATTTATACATCACCTACTTAAAAGTACATATTGAACAATAAATCATCATACTATAATTTTATGATGTAGATGTTATTTCAAAAAATGATCACGAATTCATTTCCAAAGGAAAATCTTAATAAATAATCCATGCTAACATGAGATCTTTGAACCAAAACTATTAGAATTTGAAACATGTTGACTTAGATCCCAAAACAAATAAAATAGTCTCCATAACGTAACATTTTAATTCATCCAAGTAGAGAATGATACTGTGAGGACCTCGGTCTTAATCATCTAATCGAGAGTAAATCATTCAAACATCAATAGAGAGTCAAGACAAAAAGTAAAGATAATTTTTTTTAAAAGCATGCACGGACTCCGTGCACACCTCCGTGCTCAGGTCCGTGCATTAACATGTAGCCAAAGATCAACGGCTGTAAGATACACGGACCCCGTTCCACCTCCGTGTTAGGGTCCGTGCTAATCAAATACACTAAAAAAATCCAACTCTCTATTTTCTGCACAGACTTTGTGCCCCTTCTGTGCTCGGGTCCGTGCACAACACATCAAAAAATTCCAACTTACTGCCTCAACAAAAACTCACACGGACCCATGCAAGTATGCATGTACGGGGTGTCTGTGCATGAACAAAATAAAATCCATCTCAAAAGCGAAGGTACACGGACCCAGGCATGGATGTAGGCACGGGGTCCTTTCCCTGCTAAAACTCATAAAATAACCAAGGCATTCAGTCTAAAAATTCCAACACAACTCAAAATCTCATACAACAACATGCATTATTACATCCAACTAGTAATCGATAATACATGATATATCAAGAGTACTCAAAAGGTAGAACATGCATCGAATTCAAGGTTTGCTACATTCCAAAATACAATACAAGTTCGAAATAAAAATTCAACTTCTAAAACGAGTCCCCACTTCTATCAATCACACCCCAAAATAGTCATGTCGCCTCTGACTCGATCCTGCCCCACCTGTTTCCAAGTACACATACAAAAGAAGACAACAACCGGATAACTCCGGTGAGAATAATATTTCCAGTAAAAGCAACATAACATTCAATATCAAAATGTATATCAAAATCATGATATAACGACAAAATATTCCAAAGATGAAATAAAATGAAATGCATGTCCTTAAAATTTGGGATTATCTAATCGGATAATCAAAGAAAAACTCGGTTCTTCGATTGTGATCCCAAGGACAAGATATCACAACAACACATTGACTCTCCCGATCGAGGTGGATGATGCATATCTAAATCCTCAAGACTCTAGAGCAACTATAAGGAGCATTCTAGCTCTTAGAAGAACTCAACAACCAAGGCCACTTAATTATAGTCCCCAAAACATCTAATTCAAAATGAAATCAAATAATTCGGCTCAAGATGAATGAATATGAAAATCGTAATACATTCAAGGATAATTCAAGTAATTCAAATAACATGCAAGTATGTGATTTCAGAAAAACTCAAAAATCAATTCGAATTCGAGTATTCGTTCCTTTTCAACTCGATGTCAACTTATACCTTATTCTCGATTTAATGTGCTCCAAATCTGGATAATCAAATCAAAATATCTCAATCAAAATCATATCAAACTCAAAACAAAACTTCGATGTAGAATCATTACCAATCCTCGGTCAAGTCATCGACGATTCGAATTCTACTAAATCCGAGCTCAACAGCCTTCAAAAAAATCTGTACGGAGATGCATAAGAATTCAATATCAATCATTCAATTCAACTCAATTCCAAAAACTCAATCAAACTTCCAAATTCTGAATTTCTCAAACCAGCGGCATAACGGCTAACTAACGGCTAATCGAAAATCAACAAACAACAGTATATTTATCCAATTCAACTCATAACATCATCAATTCATCAAAATCAACTCAATATCAACAATAATCCATAACCCTATTCTCAAAAATTCTTATAAATATCATAACAAATCAAAATGTCGTTCTTTTTATGATCCGTCTTGGAATAAACAATCTATGTTAGCTCAATAACAACATATCCCATCGAAATCAGATTCTAAAAACGTCTCAAAATTAAAATATGTTGGATCATAATAAAACTTACGATATAACGAAGCTCTTGCAGCTGTGATGCGAATATACCTTCAGATTTAAAGTCTATCGGACGGATCGTGAAAACCGAAGAAATTAAAAGCTTCAACCTCAAAGAAAAGATGGAAATGGCATCTAGGAGATGGAGAAGAAGGGCTACATGCCTAATCACAAGAATTAAGGCCAAGTGTTATAATAAATTCAAGTTTTGCACTTTAGTCCCTGAATTCTTCAAAAATTGCAAAAAAGTCCCTGATCAAATATCAATTTAGCCCTCGAATTCCATAAACTCAGAATATCACTAATAATTTCAATTAGGATAATTTTGGGGCGACACAGATATAGATCCTGATTAATCTTTCTTGCATTGAATCCTACTTTTCCATCTAGCAATGAATATAATGCTTTTACATAAACTAATATCGCTTAACTAAATTTACCTTTAAGACTTTATCTTTTATCACCCATTCATAAAAACAATTCCTAGATAAACTAGTTATAACTTACAACCATAACCCAATAGTCTGTCCACATCACCAACTCACGGTTTCATACAATACGTAATCATAAACATAAATAAACTCATAACTTTAACATTAAAACATAAATCTTACAGACATGGAGGCAGAAGCATTCTGGTCTTCAGCGAGATTGCATGCAAGTATTGTCCTTCAGAACCAACCTCTCTGATACCAACTGTGACGTCCCATATTTCTCCCTTATGTTTATGAAAATATGAAATGCGGAAAAGTGATGAATAATTTTTTTTTTTGTAAAACATGCATCGTGCTCGCAAGTAACATAAACCGTGCGTAAAATCAAGTTCAATCATACGACTCAAAATTCATGACTCAAAACTTGTATAAAATATCTTTGACCAAAATGATGGTGACACATACGGAACGCCAGAAATTCCTCATACATACAATACTTGAAACTATGAAGTATGCGATCTCCAAATAACGTATTTAAAACATGATCTGATCTTAAATAATGTGCTAAAACACGACTTCAAATAAACACGTACAACATTGAATAAATACATAAAATTTCGTGGACATTCTTGACAAAAGGCTCTCGGACATCCTTGCCATGCAAATCCTTCTCGTCTCCTCGACTACTCTGTCCCATGATCAACTTTCTAAATAATTAATTTCTTCATTTTCATCTGTTATATTGAGTCTAAAGAATAAAAAATCATACATATCTAATAAAATATACATAATAAAAATATTAAAACATGCTTTGAACGTGTCTAACAATATAATCATGCATAGCAAATAAAATCAACTCCTTCATTGGGTGATGAAATATGTGTAAATGTGGCAACCATTAGAGCCTTTACATGCATACACAACATCATTCATCATCTTCTCATAAAATTCTTCATGCTTCATCATTTTCTTTCATAAACATCAACATATCATAAATTTTTCATCATAAAACTTCTTTTCGTAAAAATCATCATCATAAAACATCATCATAAACATTCATCCCAACATGATTCATAAACCTTCATCATTCTTTCATGAACTTCTCTTTATGTAACATAACATCATGTCAGATCTTTAAATTTTCGTGCTTGAAAATCTTGCATGATAAAAGAAAGGAAACCAAATATATCCCTAAAACTTTCATAATATTTTACGCTTTTATAAGAAATATAAATTTTACGAAGAACATATAGCATATCATGCAATACTTAACTAAACTGATTCACGTGAGTCATTCCTTCCATTCTTGACATAAAACTTGAAAATATTTTCATACAAACTCTTAAAAATATTTAAAACACCATAAAGACCTTAAAAATGAATTTAGGACTTAAAACTCATTTTAAAAATTTTGGTGCAGATGACAGCCCGCTAGGGCGTGCATTTCTGCCCGACCCTGAGCGCTAGGGCACGCAGGTCGCTGCTTGGAGGTCCACCATTTGTTCATCAATAAATTTTAACTTTTATTTCAACTGTTTGGGCTCATCTTTTCCATTCTTCTTTGGTTCATCTTTTTTTCATTATTCTTGATACATTCTCAAAGACTGCTGTTGTTTCTCATTGTTATGTTCTAAGTCAGTCTTTTCATTCTTCACTCCTCCCATTGAGGGAACAAATGATGAAGATTGATCACAAGATCATGACCCTTTGTCTCATCATGAAGATGGAAAAAGGCTTCATTTGATCCACTTGCTGCTCTTATCCGCCATTTCAAATAAAAGTTGCCTCTGCTATTGAGAACCTCACATAATTGAACCAGAATGTGTACTTGACATATATTGCTTTTGTTTTGTTGACTTTTTATTTAAATTTTTACAATTTTTTATTATTGGTGTTTGTACATGGTTGTATGAAATGTGAAATGCATGGAGATCAAGTCGTTGAACATTTTATTACTTAAAATTATGTATTTTTTGATTTCAACATTTTAATTGAGAATTTGTATATTTTAAATTTTATATGTTTAATGCACTAATAAATTACATTTTTTTTATTTCAATATTAAATGAGAATTTTTATATTTTAAATTTTATACATTTAATTAGGCACTACATAAGAAACAATAAAATTAAAATAACATCAAACATAAGCATAAAGAAAAAAATAAATGAAAAATAAAAAAATTTCTTAATCGCAAACAAAAAAAATGAAGACAAGGAAAATTAATATTACTTTTTTTTAATAAATAGTTGTCCAAACACATTTTAAATTTTTTTTAACTTTAATTTTTTTTTCTAAAATAGTTGTCCAAACATCTTTTTCACTATAAAAACCTTTTTATAAAATAGTTATTAAAACACATATTTATTCAAAAAATAATTTTGAAAATATTTTATAAAAAAAATTTTAAAAAAAGTTTTTGAAGCTATTGTCCAAACGGAGCCTTGGTTTTTTGTGCGGAAAAAAAAAGGAAATATCAGTTATTGAAACAAAATAAAATTCAAGTATTTCGATCTATTTGAAATGTTTCCCGAATTTATGAAAAGAACATCGATTATTCTCAATGTAAAAATTCATAAAAGGAGCAATTTCCAAATTAGTCCTATAGTTTTACACAATTTTTATTTTGTTCCCTCATCTTTTAACGTTCCCAAAATAGTCCTTAATCTTTTAAAAACTTTCCCGATTTAGTCCTACAAGATAAAATATTTTCAAAAATTCCAAGATTACCCTTGAAATATAAATAATTGATAGATATTGTTAAATGCCATGAAAACGGTATAAGAGCCTAGGTAATTTTAATCAGACATATAAAATCATTATTACTATGTAACTTATTTGGCAGAGGAGGAGATTTCCTCTCAAATAATTGATCCGAACATATGTTCAAGATTTTTTATTTTCATGATCTATTCCAATATTTTGGAATACTTTGAACAAGAAGTGTTGGATCAAATGTGTGTGTAGGGAGGACGGACGGGGTGAATACACACTTTAAAAATGTTTCAAATATTTTCAAAGCTTTACGAGCAGTCTTGCTAGGGTTACCTATCAAGACTAGTTTCTTTAACCTCAAAAATAATTTAGACCACAACAATAGTACAGATAAGCAGTCCAACTGCCTATATGATGTCTTTATACTCACACAGGCAATAATGATAAGATAAATAAGCAGTTAATGAATAATAAGTCAAGTATAGTAAGACAAGATATGTGAAAGTTCGAAGCAAACTGCTTCTACGTCTCCTCTTCTTCCACGCAGGAAGGAAATTCATTAGAAGACTTTGGTTTATACACCTTTTGTATACAATTCACTCCAATCGTAGGACTTATCCCTTGCCTAGACTGGAACTCCTAGAACACGACACAATACAACATTAAGTAGAGTAAAAGAATTTGAATGAATTCTTAGATTCAAACTCGTGAGCAACTCCTCTTTACGCTTCTGATACGAGCAGTTAGGAGTTGACTCTTCACCCGTTGTGATCTTGAATGATCAGATAAGTAGCTGTTATAAGTGGGCAAGGTGAGCAAGTAAGATGTATCTTGCAAAGTGCACAAAGAATGCTTAGAAGACTTGTGATCGTTGTGCTAGATACTTGTTCTTCTTTTGTCTGCATCTTCTTATTTATAGATATCTTGGAATAACGTTCGACTTGTGTCCATATTAAATGATTGTCTCTGTCATCTTTAATTCTTCTACATGCCCTCATAAATATGAGACAAGTATTACGCTGAAAATGGATAGTAGCAGTTTTGCAGCGTTGAAGTGGACTTCTTGCAGGTTCCATTATTGCTAACCTCTTGAACGTTAAATACTTTCGCATTAATGACTCTTGAATGCACAACTCTTGATGAAGATATATGAGATTTATTGACTTTTCTTTGAGATATATCTTAACAAAAATGTAGCCGTTGAACATTCAAGAAGTCGGTAGCCTTTCTAAAACGCGCGACTGGTCATATGTGGTTGAAGAATATTAGTCGACAGTTTGTTAAGCAGTCGAACTCCTTTAAGCATTCGAACTCTTTGTAACAGTCGAACTCCTTTGACCTGTTTTACAATGAATAGCAATTCAAAGTATAACAATGACCAGTTGTTTGTAATCACCAAAACTAAGGGTCCTAACAAGAAGATATAGCTAAGATTAGATATCAGCAAGAGTTGAAACCGATCAGAATAATAAGGTAAATTACGATTCAAAGTCATAAATTCTTAGAAATTATTCTGGATTCTTCTAAGATCTCAAAAGATCTTATAGAAATTCAAAAGACAGTACAAAATTATGGCAATCAGCTATATTATGTACCACAACAAATCGATGGTATCCTTAAAAACCAGGAAGAAATTCTGGACACTTTAAAGGATATCCAAAACCTAGAACAACAATCTAGTTCTAGTCAAAGGGTCGCGGGAGAAAGGTTACCACCATCATTTGGTACAGAACCACTATTAGATTAGAGGGGAAAAGCCAAAGTAGTGCAAAAACCTCTAACCGATGAAGAAAAATTGATCAACCCTATCAAAACTGTCTCAGAAAATAAAAACTAATGACAACTATTGTAGTGACCCGCTCTCGAATCACCTACTAATCAAACTTAAGCATGCAATAAAAATCTTAAAGCATAAAAACCTAATAAATAATTAGCGTAAATTCAAATGATTCAACAATCCAACCGCAGAATAAAACCGGTACTGAAATCAACTAAAATAACTGTTATACAACCCGATCGAAAGAATAAACTGAAATCCACAAACGAAACCCTGATACAAAAACAACCCACGAAACCACTGCAGCTCAACGACCGCTACCTCCTGGTTCGTCCTACCTAATCCTTGCCTCGTGGAATGGGGAGTCCAAAACCAAAAACCAAGAACTTGAGCTAACAACGCTCAGCACGAAAGTATGAGTATACACATGCTATGAATGCTAATGCAAATGAACGGATACTGAAAACCTACCATGGTAAAACTCTTCTCAAACAGGAGGCTCCATGGCATGTAGCACGTCGGGCCATCGCATCTAGAGGTTACTCACATACTAGAAAGAAAATGTGGATATAGGTGACCTGATCCCGAAATACAATGGGTCCAACCATCCACTCAATAACTCGGGGTAGAGAGACCCTACTACATGTTATATAAAAGTACATTCTCAACATGATAATGCATGCATCATAATAATAGTGACGTAATATATGCACATAATTCATGCCATATAAACCATGCAAACATAGAATATACATACTCAACCAATATATCTCGGATAGTACGTCCGTACCTCAATACAAGCAAGCTAGCAATACTGGCTCTCTACTCCAAGCCTATAAGCAGATAATCATCATATCACTTATTGCTTCTAAAAGCCTTAACTATACTAATAGCTACTCACTTGTAGTGACCCGCGCCGTGATCACCTACTAATCAGAACTTAAGCATGCAATTAATCAATAAAATAATCTTAATCAGAGTAAGTACTGAATCTGAAAAAAAATAATACCAGGTAAGCAAATCCTAATGGTCAACCTTGCTAACCAGCCTTGGTCACCACCTAACCTCCCTGTCTCCGGGAGAACTACCTGCAACTTCCCCATGGAATAGGGCATCCAGCCAACAAAAAACAACCGGAAGTGAGCCTAACATGCTCAGTACAAGAGTACGAGTATACGGTATTATGTGTGAATGTATGCAAATGAACTGGGTACCAAGACTCTCAGGTCAAGAAACAAGCTCAAAGACCGGGCCCAGGGTATATAGCACGCTGCATTGTTGCCTCAGGAGGTGGCTCATATACCAGTGGATAATGGTGACATGATACTAGTACATGTGTCCAACCATAAAGGTGACCTGACACAAGACTTAAGTATCCAACCATCCACAACTCGTAGGGTGAGAGCCCTACTACAGGATACCTCTAAGGTAAAAGCTCAATATGCTCATGTATGCAACATACAGTCTTGACATACTGTATATATAAAGTCATATAAAACATGCAATTACATAATCCATGCAAACACATAAAACATGCATACTCATCTGGATATCTCGAATAAATACTTCCTTATCTTATTAAGGCAGATCCTAGAAGCTTCCCCTCTAGGTCCAAGTCTACCATGCATCACTACAACATAAATAACTCATGCATTACCTAGCATGCCAAACATCACCTACTAGGCTCTAAAAGTCTTAATTAAACTATAGTCTACTCCCTATTTTCTATAGGGAACCAAAGCCATACCTTCGTCCGTCGTTAGCCCACTGATGACGCATGCCCCAGAGCCTGGGCATAGCCTAGCTACGACCCCTGGACACCTCGCCAGAGCTCTGCCACCTGGCTGCTACTGCAAACACTGTCCGCTAAATAAAAACTACTACCTACTCCAACTCTTAAAATAAGAGTACCCAAAATCTCATAAAAAATAAGCTAACATGGGCCAAGGAGAGGTGTGATTGCATTCAAAATGAGGCCCCCTCATCCCCTATTTATAGAGCACAATCGGAAGCTCCGATAGTGCCATCGGAAGCTCCGATTTGTGCATGGAATCCACGTTGCTGCGTCGGAACTTCTGTTCGTACCGGCAGCTCCGATCTGCACAACGGTGGCTCTGAAGTGAACTCCCTTTTCTTAACCATTTTTGAACCCCCGGGACTTACCTCACCATTTTTGGATGTTCCGGATCTGATTTTCTACTTATTTTGACCAAATAAGGACTCCTTAAACATGTTTAGACACTTTCAAAATTATATGTCATTTTCTTAACATGTTTAAATCACCTAATCTTGTAAAATGAAATCGGGCCGGCTACTACATTCTCCCCCTACTTAAGTTATTTTGTCCACGAACAATCTTAAGTACTGAATGCAGTAAATACTGAATAAACATCTTTTATTCAAACTGATTCATTTTACAAGTTACAATATGAAAATACAACAATTCAAAATAGCTCTGGATAATCTGTACGCATACAACTATCAAGTTCCCAAGTGGCCTCCTCAGTGCCTCGGCGCTGCCACTAAGTTAGAACAAGAGGAATGGTTTTGCTGCGTAACACCTTATCCTTATTACCTATGATACGCAAATATCTCTCCACGTATGTCAAATCCGAGTCCAACTGTACCTCATACGGCTGTAAGATATGAGACTCATCTGCCACATATCGTCGCAATAGTGAAACATAGAACACGTCGTGGATACTAGACAAATACGGCAGAAAAGCGAACCTATAAGCCAAATCTCCAACACTTTCCAGAATCTCGAATGGACCAATGAACCTAGGAGATAGGTTACCCTTGAGACCAAATCTCAAAATTCAGCGAAATGGGGAGACTTTTAGGAACACTTTCTCACCCACTTAGAACTGCAAAGGTCTGCGCTTGACATTCGCATAGCTAACCTATCGATCTTGCGCAGTTTTAATTCTCTTCTTGATCTGTCCAACTATCCACAGCCTGTTGAACTAATTCTGGTCCCTCAACCTGTCGCTCCCCCACTTCCTCCCAGAACAGTGGAGTACGACACCGTCGTCCGAACAACATCTCAAACGGAGCCATCCCAATACTGCGATGGTAACTGCTGTACGCAAACTCAATCAATGGCAACTGATCTTGGCAAGCTGGACCAAAAATCCAAAGAACATGTCTTCAAGAGTACGTATCGTGCGCTCTGACTGTCCATCAGTCTCTGGGTGATAAGTTGTACTTAAACTGAGAGTAGTACCAGAGCGCGCTGAAGACTCCCCTAGAAACTGGAAGTAAACTCGGGATCTCTATCGCTGACTATGCTAACAGGCACTCCGTGCAATCGAACAATCACCTGGATGTACAACCGTGCCATCCTGTCAAAACTGTAGTCCCGATTATAAGGAATGAAATGTGCTGACTTGGTGAGTAGGTCCACCACAACCCAGATAGCATCACAATTCCTCGAGCTCACTGGTAAATGGGTCACAAAGTCCATCATGATCAACTCCCATTTCCACTCAGGAATGGATAAACAATGAAGAAATCCTCCAGGTCGTTGGTGTTTTGCCTTGACCTACTGATACACCAAACATCTAGAAACATACTGATACACACTTTTCTTCATTCCTTTCCACCAGAAAGAATATCATACGCAAATCTTTGTACACCGAAAGGATTCTCATATTTTATGACTAATACTTGTAATAACACATGTGACAACGTCTTTTCCACAATTCTTGATTTCTTGAATCCTCTAGGTTCTTTTCTTGGAAATATCAATACAAATATTCTTATTGACTCAAAAGTCGATTAGTACAATATCTAGTACTAATGTAATGACATATATCTCATAACTTAAGATAACATCTGAAAATGAGAATACTGATTATCCTGCCACGGATAACAATTCCTTGCTGAATTCTGACTTATGCTAGTAGATGAACAAAACTGTTTCATCCTTCTTTGGCAAAGTCCTTAAATCAAAACAATCTAACTAACCCCTGATTTGATCTCATCGAATCAGACTTATCAATGCATCCATTAGACATACCGAAAAATCAGTGACAACAATCCTACTAGATCTGGTAACTTTTGATTTCAGATGCTGTCCTTTTTCCATGTCTAAACACTTGATGTTATCCTGATATTACTCATTTGAAATTCTAACACTTGTTAGATCAATTGGTGATAACATAATCCCAGTAATATTGCAAAAACATTTCTGAGAACTGAATATCTGAGTACTATACTCATCTTATCAGTCTACCAAAAAGTGAACAATTTCAATCGTTCTTTATGCAGAAGAATATATTTAGCTCCCCCATCATGGGGTTATAACATATGTATCTACCTCAGACAAATAGTTGCAAATAGTCACTGGGCACCAAACTTACACAAGTTTAACTGACCATTTCAAAACACACATGAACACCTAAGTGCTCATCTTTACACTATCCAAATGAATTCTTATATTTTCATATCCATGTTGTAACTTAGCAGGCTCATGACATCTATCAATAGAACCGAGTATCTTTTCAAGGTTATCAAATTGACACCAAATTATACTTTAATGTAACTGTTGTAATGATCATATTTCACGTCTTTCAATATAAGTCATCCCAGTGTCCTAATAAAACTCATCTTTTCTTGATAACCCATCAATAAAATTCTAATTCTTATAGAGAAACATACCTAAGTAGACTCATCACTTAGAATTTCTTGTTCATCTTGTAATCAAGATCATGATCACTAAAAAAATACCTCTGATGGAATCAAAAAATACTGGTAAAACCTCCTCGTTTTCCCCCAGTATCACGTGCAAGAACTACCCATTCAGAATATTCACTTGTCAAGGAATCCTTTCCAAGACTATTCTGTCCACGGAAACCAAAGTTTGTATCTCTGATGAAGTCAGACAATAACTCACCACATTCCCTTGGCACTAATCGAGCACCAAGTATAATTCCAGAAGACTCAAATAAATCCTGAATATTCTCCTGATAGTTATACTCATTGCTATAACTGTACATACAACGAGACTGAGGTAAGTCTTCCTAAAATGCCCAACTGGAGAAAAAGAATCCGTCCAGAGTACACCGGCATAAGGTCGCACTTACTATACCATCTCGGAACCCGACAGTCATCAGCAATCCTGGCATAACACATTCCTGAGTCTCTATTACTATGCAACATTCCTATCCGGACAAAAATCACTGGTCAAGGAAAATTCTCTGCAGAGGCACAACTCAAATCCCGAGTTTGCAATCATTTGAAACTAAATCCTATTGAATATCAATTAAACAAATCTCTTGGATTAAATCCCAAAATCACAAATCAAGATCGAAACTTATCTGCTCAAAACAATTACTTATCAAAGAAAATTCATTCCAAGACTATTCTGACAACGGGACATCTGTATCTCTAACAGACGATAACTAAACCTTGATACCACACCTGGTATCTGTCCTATCCAAAGTCATACCCTGTTGTGACTGTTGCCAAATTTCCAGATTGAGTAGCCTTCCCTATATAGTATATGGAGCACAAAGGCCTCCAAAACAACCTCTGAAGTATGAAAACTTCCAGAGTAATACCGACTAAGGGTCGTGCTTCCTCATGTCTAGTCCTGGTTACAGTCCACAACTCCTGATATTTCTTAGCTTGTCATCCTGATGAAATCTATCATCACTAGGTAACAACCTAAAAAGATCAAAACAGCCAACTGTTCTAAGGAAATCAATCTAGAACAAACATTCATGCGTCCTGGTGAATCACATCATCTCTGGAAAACACTTGGTTTACTAGAATATTCTAGGTAAAACATCTAGAACTATTCATTGAAAACATGCAAAATCCCAAGTACTCATTTAAACAATGATCAATTTTTTATTCAATATAACCTAGTTAATCTTCAATGATTACAATACTTGAACCACAAATACAGGTTTCAATACAATCTTTATTACAATTACATGTAATACATAACTTAATCAAAAAATTAAACTGAAAGATGTATAATACAACAAAATCTTAGTACATCAAATACTGAAATCTTTATCTGATTACAACTGAAATACTGATTACAACAAAACTTAATACAATAATCAAATTCCTGCGGAAGTCTTTCATTCCGTCTACTGATCTTGATCATGAAGTTTCCCGTCTGCTACTCAGCAGACCTTCTTCATCACAAGATCTAAAAGATAAAATCTTGCTAATCTACCGGATCCTTCCAATATTGTTTGGTTCCTAATCTGGTAGATGAGACAAGATTCTTCTGACAAACTCTCCAACTACTAGTGAAGAGTCTTCCGGGGTGGCTTCCTTGGTCGACTTAGAATGGAAGACTACATGTCACACATTCCGTTCAACTCTGCGAAGCACCTGGAGTTGAAAACTGAATCTTCCCTTCCAGCTCCATCCTGCTGGGATCCACATAATAAGAACTTCTGCTGCCAAACTTGACAATGGTGATATTGGAAAAGCCTAGACATCTTGCTATTCCAATTCTTGATACTGCAATCGATATTGAATCCAACTTGCAATCCTACAAAGGATAACCCAAAATCAATTCTATGTCCCAAAGAATCTTATTGCATGCTCTGATACCATAAATGTAGTGACCCGCATCGAGATCACCTACTAATCAGAACTTAAGCATGCAATTAATCAATAAAATAATCTTAATCAGAGTAACTGTTGAATCCTAAAATAAAATAATACCAGGTAAGCAAAACCTAGTGGTCAATCCTACTAACCAGCCTTGGTCACCACCTAACCTCCCTGTCTTTGGGAGAACTACCTGCAACTGCCCCATGGAATAGGGCAACCAGCCAACAGAAAACAACCAGAAGTGAGCCTAACATGCTTAGTATGAGAATACGAGTATACGGTGTTATGTGTGCATGTATGCAAATGAACTGTGTACAAAGACTCTCAGGTCAAGAAACAAGCTCAAAGACCGTGCCTAGGGTATATAGCACACTACGCCGTCGCCTCAGGAGGTGGCTCATATATCCAGTGGATAATGGTGACCTGATACTAGTACATGTGTCCAACCATAAAGGTGACATGACATAATACTTAAGTATCCAACCATCCATAACTCGTAGGGTGAGCGCCCTACTACAGGATACCTCTAAGGTAAAATCTCAATATGATCATGTACGCAACATACAGTCGTGACATGCTGTATGTTGGAGAACTGTGATCAGATCAATCAGAATTAATACCCGGTGCAGCGGAAGTTTAAAAATTTTATATGGAACGATTCCATATCATGGGTATCAAAACTTTACGATTAAATTGTGCGTGTAAAAATTAAATAACAATTAAATTTTTACCTCCAATCTCGAATCGAGATTATGGACACCAACAGATTACTCTGCTCTTGTTGTATATCCTAGGAACTGATGGACGAACAATTCTTCAATCAGGTACACGAACAGAAGTTTAATCCCTCTGATAGATTGCACTAGGAAATCTATCAGAAGTTTCTACGAAGAGAATTAACGAATTTGATCCGTTAAACCAGACTGCAAATTCAAAATTCACAGGCTGGAATTTTTCGAGCAGAGAAAGGAGAAAGGGGGCGGCCACTTTTAAAAAAAACACAGCTAGGGTTTTCGAAAATTGTGACCTCTGTTGTGTAATTTCTGTACTGTAATAACTTATTTATAATGTGGGCTGCTAACAGCTTAGGGCCCATTAGTCATAAGTTCAAGCCTGACAAGCAAAGCCCGCATGTTCAGAAATTAATATAAAATTCATCGTGACTCAGATTGATAAACCAATTTCACCAATGTGCACAGAAACCATTTCTGCATCTTTTAAAGTCAAGATAAATTTTCTGAATCCGAATTCAGTGATTTCCAAAAATGCCCATCCCTATGTCATTTTAGAAAATCTTACTCCTCTACTCTTAAATAAGAAGTCCCACTTCTTTGTTCATTAAATTTAACTCTTTAAATTTAACTATCTCAACGGGGATTAAAAATCCATTACTTGTGTGACACTCAATGGTTCAGGGATACAGCTAGCCGTGGGCTCACAACTCCTTGTGACTCGGAACAACAATTTCCGACTTGCCCATCGAATCATGGTAAGAGCGCCTAGCAACATCGCCCCATGATTCCCTAGATATCACTGATAGTGCCTGCAAAAACCAATAGATTTTGGTTAGCATACAGTACGGTCCCTTCATCCATATATCCCGATCGAATCAACAACCATTGGTAAATCGAGAGTCGTTCGAGATTCGATAACTATGCAATGCATCTTGAAGATCAAATAGTGACATCGCATGTGCTACTAAAAAACCATTTCTTAAAACACATCATGTACTCTGGCCAGAGATTCGTCACACTAATATCTCCTCAGATTGCATAGGATATCCACACTAGCAAGTATGTTGTGAAACCTTGACAACAAAGCATCGACTCCTATATGTGTCGTAACTGTACCCAATCCCGACACCTGATGATCCTAATAGAGTCGGTAAACGAGTCAAAGTACAGTACTAGCATATAGTGAAACATCTAATACTAATAAATGCGGATTTTTTTTTTAATTAAAATAGATGTACATACATGCCCATAAATATATGCAGAAAAATAAACAGATTTAAAAATAGCTCAAATAAAATGCAACATTTAATAAATTAAATGTCTGAGTCATGCATTAAATAAAAATGTTGTTCTAAACAATTAAATAAAATTTTGCATGCACTGAAAATATTTCAATAAAAATATGTACTAGTACCAACCACTGAAAATGAATAAAAAGAACGACATGTTTAATATTCCATAAAAAACATAATCATAAAGACTCAGACGACGGCCGCGGGGGATCACTGCATGTCCACTCATATGTCCTCGCCTCCGGTGGGTACTATGTCCTCTACGTACTGACCTGCACCATACCAGTGTAGTGAGCCTAGAGGCCCAACATGCTAACATAACAAGGGTTTAAAATAATTTAAATCACTTTAATACTAATACATAACATATACATGAATGAGCATGCTTAAAATATCATGAACATAACATAAACTTAAATTAAACTTGAATATCATAATAATACATAAACATTGTTGAGCAAAGTATTTTCTAACATCGCATGGTTGTATCCATAGTGTAACCTTAAATCATACATTAAATACTGATCAGCGTGGAAAACAACGTACGTGGCAGTGACGAATCACCTCTTAAATTGGCAGTAAACTGCCCTTCAATAGTTCACATATGGGGACGAATCCCCCTTAAATTGTCACACTACTTCAACTTCCAACATAAAATATTTTCTTTTGTTCAATCTTAAACATTAAATCATGCATAAAAATTATTTCATGAATGCATGTACTTAAATTAAATGTGTGTCCATATATATTTAATTTAATTTCATACTAACATATAAATATAAAAAAATAACTTCCATGCATAAAAATAATTAAATATATATTCAGGACACATGCAATTTCTCATGGGTTGTACTGAACTGCTGGCCCTAACACTCAAGTCCATTTTCTTAAATTCTGGCCCATTAACATTGAGACTGGCCCATTAACATACTTAAACTCATTAACACCTTTCTAAGCTCAATAAATCAATTAAAGCCCATTAGCACATACTTGGCCCAATAACAACTTAATCTGGCCCAATGGGCCTAAAAGCCCAAAGACTGGCTCAATAATTTCCGTGGGCTCCAAAGCCCATAAAAATTATTGGACTAACTTAAAATAATTATTCAAGCCCATTAAGAAACTTAAATGTAGCCCATTAATTTAATTAATCTAATTAGCCCAATTAAAACACTTTAACTTAATAATTAACTTAAAAATAAAATACCCGAGCCCGACTAACTTAACCTGGACCCGGACCCACTAGACTTGACCCATGACTTACTGAAACCAACCCGGACCCATGACCCGACCCAGAAAGCACCTAGAACCCTAAAACCCGAAACTCTATCTCCCCTTGTGCTGCGGCCGTGAGCAGCCCTGAGCGGCTTTAGAAAAACTAACCGTGCCGCCTGCTCTGGCCACCTTTGGCAGTGAAACTACTGCCCATACTTAACCAACATCAAGACGGTTCTAACCCCACAAATTTTACCTCAAACGGATCTCTGTAGAGGGAGAACGAACCAAAACAAGCTACCCCTAGTTTCTGCTCACACGCAGAACGCGACCAGAGGCTTCAGGCCGTTTGGCCGCTCATCTCCGGCAACCACCGGCCGGAAAAATTACCTGTAAAACCTTCCCCAAGGTCTTGGGGTTCTAACCCAATTGGAATCACCCTCAAACTCGTCTTCAACAGTGCACACGAACCATTCTCCTAAAACCGCTCAAACTGCAACCTGTTGCGCATCAGAAATAGATGGCTTTGGTTCCAGCCTGTTACACCCATAAAACCTGACCAATCTCAACCCTATGGACCCTAACACACCCACCTAGACATGCACCAGCAGTTGGTCGTACCATGTTGGAAGAAAACATGAGTCATGATCAAACAAATGCATAAACATGTCATGAACATCAAAACCGATCCTTAAATCTGAAAATTTGAAGAAAAATCGATGCTACACAATACACACTCTATAATATCTGATAGGTACAAAAATTTGGAAGAAAAACATGCATTTCACCGATGTTTGAAGAGAAAAAAGGCGAAGGTGACGATTCCGGGACGACGGGACGACGAACAACCTAACTTGAAGCTTGAACAAACGAGGCTATGGAGTTTTCTGTGGGAAGCCGATGAAAATATTGAAGATTGGGGTGGGAGAAGAAGGGTTGTCGGCTGATGGGGTTTTGGGAATAGATTAGGGAGTGATTTATGTTTAAAATATTGGTAGATAATTGAATAATAATAGATATTACTAAATATAAAGATATTATACCTTAACAAAATATTTTAAACTCTTAAATAAAAATAACAATCTGATAAAATATCTCAAATCTCGAAATATTAATATAGGATAATTTTAAAATTTAATAAAAATCAATAAAGGGACTAATTTTGACTAAAAATCAACCCTTAATTAAATATATAAATAAATACTAAAATTTTCTTGAAAAAATATCTTAAAATATTATTTTAAGGCTAATAGAACTCATAAAATATTTTTGGCTAAATATTTTGGTATCTCGTCCGTCCACGGTCCCGTCTCCGCGATCAAAACAATTAAATTTCCATAAATCATGAAAATCACTAATTATGGGTTAAATGCTTAAAATAACTTAAAACATGCACAAATAATTTCAAATAATTATTTAACCCATAATCTAAAATTCTAAATAAATAAAATCCCTAATTATGCATGCGAATTTACGTATTAAAAATTTCGGGTGTTACAATTCTCCCCCCCCCCCCTTAAATTGGATTTCGTCCTCGAAATTAAAGTACTTACCCGAACAACTTCGGGTAGCGAGTCCTCATGTCTGCCTCGATCTCCCAAGTAGCTTCCTCCTCCGAGTGATTCAGCCACTGGACTCTGACCATCGGTATGACCTGCGTCCTCAATCTGCGCTCCTCCCTAGCCAAGATCCGTATAGGCCTCTCCTCAAATGCTAACTCCGGTGTCAACTGAAGAGGCTCAAAATCCAACACATGCGACGGGTTAGAGACATATCTCCGAAGCATGGATACAAGGAAAACGTTGTGCACTGCTGCAAGCCTTGGCGGTAGAGCTAAACGGTAGGCCAACGTGCCAACTCTCTCCAAGATCTTGAATGGCCCTATATATCTCGGATTAAGCTTCCCTCTCCGGCCAAATCGTACCACTCCCTTCATAGGTGACACTCTCAGAAACACGTGATCACCTACTGCGAACTCCAAATCTCGTCGTCGAGTATCTGCATAACTCTTCTGACGACTCTGAGCAGTCCTCATGCGATCCCGAATCTGAGTCACAATGTCAGCTGTCTGCTGCACGATCTCAGGACCCAGTAAAATCCTCTCACCAACCTCATCCCAATGCACAGGAGATCTGCATCTCCTCCCATACAATGCTGCATAAGGAGCCATACTTATAGACGACTGAAAACTGTTGTTATAGGTCAACTCCACTAATGGCAGTCTAGTCTCCCACGAGCCCTGAAAATCGATGACACAGGCTCTCAGTAAGTCCTCAAGAATCTGTATCACTCTCTCTGACTGACCATCTGTCTGGGGATGAAAAGTTGTGCTGAACAGTAGTCTAGTCCCCAATGCTGTGTGCAAACTCTTCCAAAATGCAGACGTAAATCTCGGATCTCTGTCTGATACTATGGACACAGGTATGCCATGCAATCTAACAATCTCCTTGTTGTAAAGCTCTGCATACTGTGTCAAGGAGTAGGTAGTCCTCACCGGCAAGAAATGAGCTGACTTGGTGAGTCTATCCACGATCACCCAAATAGCGGTACACCCTCTAGTACTCCTCGGAAGGCCAACTACAAGGTCCATCGTAATGTTCTCCCATTTCCATTCCGGAATAGGAAGAGGTCTAAGAAGTCCTGCTGGACGCTGATGCTCTGCCTTGACTCGCTGACAAGTCAAACACTCTGACACCACTCTCCCGATGTCTCTCTTCATCCCGGGCCACCAATACAATAACTGCAAATCTCTGTACATCTTCGTACTTCCGGGGTGAATGGAGTATGGAGATGTGTGAGCCTCTGCTAAAATCTCAGCTCTCAACTGGTCGACGTTCGGTACCCACATCCTACCACGATACTGAACAATGCCATCCAAAACTGTATAAAGACGACCACCCTTGGCCTCATCTCTCTGCCTCCAACGTTGTAACTCCTCATCAGTAGTCTGTCCAACTCTGATCCGATCTCGTAGAATCGGTTGCACCGTCAACACTGATAAGCTCGGTGCATGACCACTCGAGTAAAACTCCAAATCCAACCTCTGAATCTCGCTCTGCAGTGGTAACTGCACTGTCAAACATGATACCATTGTCGACTTCCGACTCAAGGCATCGGCCACTACATTAGCCTTACCTGGATGGTAGCTAATGTCGCAGTCGTAATCCTTCACTAACTCCAACCATCTCCATTGCCTCATGTTTAACTCCTTCTGAGTGAAGAAGTACTTGAGGCTCTTATGATCCGTGAAAATCTTGCACTTCTCGCCATACAGATAGTGCCTCCAGATTTTCAAAGCAAAGACCACTGCTGCTAACTCCAAATCATGTGTCGGGTAGTTCTGCTCGTGAATCTTCAACTGCCTCGACGCATAAGCAATAACCTTACCACACTGCATAAGTACTGTGCCTAAACCTAGCTTAGATGCGTCAGTGTACACCACTAACTCCTCGTGTGGTACTATCATTGCCAAAACCGGTGCGGTAGTGAGTGCTTCCTTCAGCTGATCGAAGCTCCTCTGACAGTCTGGACTCCAAATAAACTTCGCATTCTTCTTGGTTAAGGAAGTCAAAGGTACTGCAATAGAGGAAAAACCCTTGATTAACTTCCGATAGTATCCTGCCAAACCCAAGAAACTGCGAATCTCTGAAGCATTCTTCGGAATACCCCAATTCTGCACTGCCTCAACCTTCGACTGATCCACTGCAATCCCATCTCTCGAAATAATGTGGCCAAGAAATGCCACCTGCTCAAGACAAAACTCGCACTTGCTGAACTTGGCATACAAATAATGCTCCCTCAAAGTCCGCAAGGTTGTCTATAGATGCTGCCTATGCTCCTCAATGCTCCTAGAGTAGATCAAGATATCATCAATGAAGACTATGATGAACTGATCGAGATACGGCTGAAATACCCGGTTCATGAGATCCATGAAAACCGCTGGAGCATTGGTCATCCCAAATGGCATCACTAAGAACTCGTAATGCCCATAACGTGTCCGAAAAGCAGTCTTGGACACATCTGCATCTCTAACTCGCAGCTGATGATAACCAGATCGCAGATCGATCTTGGAGAACACTGAAGCTCCCTGCAACTGATCAAATAATTCCTCTATCCTTGGCAGTGGGTACTTATTCTTCACCGTGACTCTGTTGAGCTCTCGATAATCGATGCACAGTCTCATACTGCCATCTTTCTTCTTCACAAATAACACTGGAGCTCCCTATGGAGAAAAGCTAGGACGAACAAAGCCTTTCTCTAATAACTCCTGAATCTTCTCCTTCAACTCTTTCATCTCGGTAGGAGCAAGTCTGTACGGTGTCTTAGAGATAGGCACGGTGTCTGACAATAATTCGATATTGAACTCCACCTCTCTCACTGGTGAAATTCCTGAAACATCCTCCGGAAAGACGTTCGGAAAGTCACGAACCACTTCTATCTCTGATAATGATCTGCTAGATGGTTCGAGGCTGTGACAATACTCGCTAGAAAACCTCGGCAGTACTACTACTCTGAGATGCATGAAAAGTAAACGGGTCAACTTCTAATGGTTTCACTGACACTGTCCTCCGACGAAAATCAATCGAAGCTCCATTGACTGTCAACCAGTCCATACCCAAAATCAAATCAAACCCGCTCAACGGCAAAACCACTACATCTGCGCGAATGGAGTGCCCCTGTAGCTCTAACTCCAGCTCTCGGATGACACTAGAGGTAGTAATAATCTGTCCTGACGGCATAGTGACATCATAACCACTGTTGGCAATCTCAGGTGTGATGCCTATCCGTCTGATAAACGCCAGGGAGATAAACTAATGCGTAGCCCCTGAATCTAGCAACGCAAACGTGGAGTTTCCTCCTACTAGAATTCTCCCGATGATTAAGGAGGTATCTGGGTCTGCCTCCTCAGCCTGCATGACAAACACCCGCCCAATGGTGTTCTTCTTCCTTGGGCAGTTATGCCCCATTCCCTAGCTCCTTGCAGTGGTAGCAAACGTTGGAACCGATCAAACACTGACCTGTGTGAGGCCTCTGACACTATGGGCACAAGGGAACTACTCCTGTCTTAGGGGCCCGCCCCTCTACTGTTGTCCCTGCTGATTCGGGCCCTTATACGGTCCAGTAAACTGCTTCTTCGCAGAAGGCTGTGAAGATTTTCAATAAGCTCCTGGCTGGAACTGCCTCTTGCCTTGCCTTGCTGTTACCTCTGCATCTCTCGTCTCCCTTCCTCAGAACGCAATGCTCTGATAACTGCCGCCTCGTAAGTAGTGACATCCAACATGCGAACGTCATGCTTGATGTCAGCCCGCAATCCATCCACAACTGTCTCAACTTGTCTGGTACACTCAGCAATAAGAGGCACGAAGCGACACCCTCTCTCGAACTGGGTAATGTAATCCACCACATGTTTCTTTACGTAAATCGACATGCATAACTAAGTACTTAAAAATTTTCTGCTAACATAAATGCTTAAGTCTTAAACATGATACTACTAGATCATACTAAAAGCAATTAAAACTTACAGACCGATAGCGTGGATTTCTGAGCTCGCATAGCAGTGATGACCCCACCAAGAACCTGTCTCTGATACCAATTGAAACATCTAATACTAATAAATGCGGAATTTTTTTTTAATTAAAATACTAATTAAAATAGATGTACATACATGCCCATACATATATGCACAAAAATAAACAGATTTAAAAATAGCTCAAATAAAATGCAACATTTAATAAATTAAATGTCTGAGTCATGCATTAAATAAAAATGTTGTTCTAAACAATTAAATAAAAGTTTGCATGCACTGAAAATATTTCAATAAAAATATGTACTAGTACCAACCACTGAAAATGAATAAAAAGAACGACATGTTTAATATTCCATAAAAAACATAATCATAAAGACTCAGACGACGGCCGCGGGGGATCACTGCATGTCCACTCATATGTCCTCGCCTCCGGTGGGTACTATGTCCTCTACGTACTGACCTGCACCATACCAGTGTAGTGAGCCTAGAGGCCCAACATGCTAACATAACAAGGGTTTAAAATAATTTAAATCACTTTAATACTAATACATAACATATACATGAATGAGCATGCTTAAAATATCATGAACATAACATAAACTTAAATTAAACTTGAATATCATAATAATACATAAACATTGTTGAGCAAAGTATTTTCTAACATCGCATGGTTGTATCCATAGTGTAACCTTAAATCATACATTAAATACTGATCAGCGTGGAAACCAACGTACGTGGCGGTGACGAATCACCTCTTAAATTGGCAGTAAACTGCCCTTCAATAGTTCACATATGGGGACGAATCCCCCTTAAATTGTTACACTACTTCAACTTCCAACATAAAATATTTTCTTTTTCTCAATCTTAAACATTAAATCATGCATAAAAATTATTTCATGAATGCATGTACTTAAATAAAATGTGTGTCCTTCATATATATTTAATTTAATTTCATACTAACATATAAATATAAAAAAATAACTTCCATGCATAAAAATAATTAAATATATATTCAGGACACATGCAATTTCTCATGGGTTGTACTGAACTGCTGGCCCTAACACTCAAGTCCATTTTCTTAAATTCTGGCCTATTAACATTGAGACTGGCCCATTAACATACTTAAACTAATTAACACCTTTCTAAGCTCAATAAATCAATTAAAGCCCATTAGCACATACTTGGCCCAATAACAACTTAATCTGGCCCAATGGGCCTAAAAGCCCAAAGACTGGCCCAATAATTTCCGTGGGCTCCAAAGCCCATAAAAATTATTGGACTAACTTAAAATAGTTATTCAAGCCCATTAAGAAACTTAAATGTAGCCCATTAATTTAATTAATCTAATTAGCCCAATTAAAACACTTTAACTTAATAATTAACTTAAAAATAAAATACCCGAGCCCGACTAACTTAACCCGGACCCACTAGACTTGACCCATGACTTATTGAAACCGACCCGGACCCATGACCCGACCCAGAAAGCACTAGAACCCTAAAACCCGAAACTCTATCTCCCCTTGTGCTGCGGCCGTGAGCAGCCCTGAGCGGCTTTAGAAAAACTAACCGTGCCACCTGCTCTGGCCACCTTTGGCAGTGAAACTACCGCCCATACTTAACCAACATCAAGACGGTTCTAACCCCACAAATTTTACCTCAAACGGATCACTGTAGAGGGAGAACGAACCAAAACAAGCTACCCATAGTTTCTGCTCACGCGCAGAACGCGACCAGAGGCTTCAGGCCGTTTGGCCGCTCATCTCCGGCAACCACCGGCCGGAAAAATTACCTGTCAAACCTTCCCCAAGGTCTTGGGGTTCTAACCCAATTGGAATCACCCTCAAACTCGTCTTCAACAGTGCACACGAACCATTCTCCTAAAACCGCTCAAACTGCAACCTATTGCGCATCAGAAATAGATGTCTTCGGTTCCAGCCTGTTACACCCATAAAACCTGACCAATCTCGACCCTAGGGACCCTAACACACCCACCTAGACATGCACCAGCAGTTGGTCGTACCATGTTGGAAGAAAACGTGAGTCATGATCAAACAAATGCATAAACATGTCATGAACATCAAAACCGATCCTTAAATCTGAAAATTTGAAGAAAAATCGATGCTACACAATACACACTCTATAATATCTGATAGGTACAAAAATTTGGAAGAAAAACATGCCTTTCACCGATGTTTGAAGAGAAAAAAGGCGAAGGTGACGATTCCGGGACGACGGGACGACGAACAACCTAACTTGAAGCTTGAACAAACGAGGCTATGGAGTTTTCTGTGGGAAGCCGATGAAAATATTGAAGATTGGGGTGGGAGAAGAAGGGTTGTCGGCTGATGGGGTTTTGTGAATAGATTAGGGAGTGATTTAGGTTTAAAATATTGGTAGATAATTGAATAATAATAGATATTACTCAATATAAAGATATTATACCTTAACAAAATATTTTAAACTCTTAAATAAAAATAACAATCTGATAAAATATCTCAAATCTCGAAATATTAATATAGGATAATTTTAAAATTTAATAAAAGTCAATAAAGGGACTAATTTTGACTAAAAGTCAACCCTTAATTAAATATATAAATAAATACTAAAATTTTCTTGACAAAATATCTTAAAATATTATTTTAAGGCTAATAGAACTCATAAAATATTTTTGGCTAAATATTTTGGTATCTCGTCCGTCCACGGTCCCGTCTCCGCGATCAAAACAATTAAATTTCCATAAATCATGAAAATCACTAATTATGGGTTAAATGCTTAAAATAACTTAAAACATGCACAAATAATTTCAAATAATTATTTAACCCATAATCTAAAATTCTAAATAAATAAAATCCCTAATTATGCATGCGAATTTACGTATTAAAAATTCCGGGTGTTACATATAGAGTCTCAATGATGTTTCAAGTAGTAAGGACTAATGGTGTACAACCAAAATCACGGACTTTATCCACTCGATAAGTGATAACCATTTGGAAAGTCCGAATAGGGTAGTTCGATCATTCATCGTATGAATATCCATTTGCATGCTTTGAACATCTCTATGTTCCATACCAATGAAACGTGGTACTCGGCATCGCAAATGCTAGTCTCAATCTCGAGCGATCCTTATCCTTATTAACGGACGGCTCAATCGACTAGGAACTGTTTAGAATATACAGTGACTATAAGATGTGTTTCATGATAGCCATTCCCATGTGCCACCACATCTTACATACACTATAGTATATTCAAGGTCTTCATCTAAACATCTTATAGTATATCACAACATAATAATATGATAAAAGATAAAGTAAATGCCATTATAAAAGTGTAAATTATATTAAACAAAAGATTGTTTGTACATAGAGTCATCAAAGCCCTTAGCCACAAGTTGGCTCACCGGGCACCCACTCTTTCAATCTCCCACTTGCCCTAAAGCCAACTAGTCATACTACGCAGTCCCATTGCTTCGCGATGTTTGTCAAATAATGGTCCTGACAAGGGCTTAGTAAGTGGATCAGCGATATTGTCTGCAGAGGCCACTCTCTCGACAGTGATGTCTCCTCTTTCCACGATCTCCCGGATGATGTGGTATTTCCTCAGTACGTGTTTGGATCTTTGATGAGACCTTGGTTCCTTTGCCTGAGCAACGGCACCCGTATTGTCACAGTACACCGGGACTGGACCAACAACTTCAGGAATAACGCCCAACTCTTGGACGAAATTCCTCATCCAAACGGCCTCTTTAGCAGCAGCTGATGCCGCAATGTATTCTGCCTCAGTGGTGGAATCCGCTGTGGTGTCCTGCTTGGAACTCTTCCAAGAGACAGCACCGCCATTGAGCATGAACACAAATCCAGAGGTTGACTTCGAGTCATCCACGTCACTTTGGAAGCTAGAGTCGGTATAGCCTTCCAATTTCAGTTCTCTTCCTCCATATACCATGAACATATTCTTAGTCCTTCGTAAGTACTTAAGAATGTCCTTAACGGCTTTCCAATGCATTTGACCGGGATTGGCTTGATATCTGCTCGTGACACTCAGAACAAATGCTACATCCGATCTGGTAGATATCATCTTATACATGATACTACCTATGGCTGACACATATGGTACATGTGTCATTTTCTCTATCTCTTCATCAGTCTTGGGACACATAGACTTGGATAGAGAAACTCCATGACACATAGGTAGATGTCCTCTCTTGGACCCATCCATTGAAAACCTTTTCAATATGGTGTCGATGTAGGTTGCTTGAGTGAGTCCTATCATTCTCTTAGATCTATCTCTATAGATCTGTATCCCTAGAATATAGGATGCCTCACCCAAATCCTTCATCGAGAATCTACCTGATAACCATATCTTTGTTGACTGCAACATCCCTACATCATTCCCAATGAGTAGGATGTCATCAACATAAAGTACTAAGAATGTCACAGCATCCTTAACTACTTTTTTGTACACGCATGGTTCCTCCGGGTTCTTGATGAAACCAAAATCCTTTATTGTTTCATCAAATTTCTGGTTCCAACTTCTTGATGCTTGTTTGATACCATAGATCGATCTCTGAAGCTTGCATACCTTATGCTCGCTTCCCATGGATGTGTATCCCTCAGGCTACGTCATATAGATCTCTTCCTTAATGTTTCCATTAAGAAATGCAGTCTTCACATCCATTTGCCATATCTCATAGTCATACCAAGCAGCTATGGCAATAAGGATTCTTATGGACTTGAACATTGCAACTGGTGAAAAGGTTTCATCATAGTCAACTCCTTGTCTTTGAGTATAACCTTTCGCCACCAATCGTGCCTTGTAGGTCAATACCTTACCATCAGGCCCAAGCTTTCTCTTGTAGATTCATTTACACCCTATTGGAACAATTCCATCGGGAGGATCTACTAAAGACCAAACTTGGTTTGTATGCATCGAATCTATTTCCGACTGCATAGCTTCAAGCCATAAATTTGAATCCGCATCAGAAATTGCTTCCTTGAAGTTTTTTGGATCACATCCAACGTCGGGTTCATCTTGATCCCCTTCAAGAAGAAGACCATATCGAATAGGAGGTCTAGAAGTCCTCTCGGATCTTCTAGGTATAGGCGTGTCCATAATTGGTTCCTGAGGTGTAGGATCATTATTTTGTATTTCGGGTTCTTCTCGAATTTCTTCGAGTTCCATCATCTTGCCTTTCTTATCCAATAAGAACTCCTTCTCCAAGAAGGTGGCATTCCTTGAAACAAACACTTTTGTTTCAGTAGGATGATAGAAATAATATCCGATTGAATTCTTCGGATACCCTACAAAATAACATAAGGTGGATCGACTATCCAACTTATCTCCCACTGTCTGCTTCACGTAAGCAGGACATCCCCAAATCCTCAAGTACGAATACTTAGGAGCTTTGCCATTCCATAACTCGTATGGTGTTTTATCCACTACTTTGGTGTGGACGTTGTTCAACAACAATACCGCCGTTTCAAGCGCATAGCCCCAAAATGAAGGTGGAAGCTCAGTGAAGCTCATCATGGATCGAACCATGTCCAACAAAGTTCGATTACGACGCTCCGATACACCATTCAGCTGAGGTGTCATAGGAGGAGTCCACTGAGAGAGAATCCCATTCTCTTTCAGATAGTCCAAAAACTCGGTACTTAAGTATTCTCCACCTCGATCCGATCGAAGTGCTTTAATACTTTTACCTAGCTTGTTTTCTACTTCAGTCTTGAATTCTTTGAACTTTTCAAATGCTTCAGACTTATATTTCATTAAATATAAATACCCATACCTTGAATAATCATCAGTAAAGGTAATGAAGTAGGTGTGGCCAAATTGAGTACCAATTCTAAATGGACAACAAACATCTGTATGGATCAAATCCAACAGATTTTGACTACGCTCAGGTTTCCCCTTAAAAGAAGATTTAGTCATTTTTCCTTTCAGGCAGGACTCACAAGTAGGTAGAGAGTTAATATCAGACATATCAAACATGCCCTCTCCCACTAGCTTGTTCATCCTCCTTGAGGAAATATGACCTAGCCTAGCATGCCAAAGGTTTGCCGGGTTTTGACTATCGATTTTCCTTTTGTTCGTTGTTACCGGTTTATCAACATAATTTATTGGAATGTCTTTTAATTTTAAGTTATATAGATCGTTTTCAAGTTGTCCATTTCCAATCAAACATTTATTCTTGTAAATATTGCAAATCTCATTCACAAAATTGCAAGAGAAACCATCTCTATCAAGCATAGAAACAGAAATAATGTTTTTAATCAAATCTGGAACAAATAAAACATCTCTCAAAAGTAACTTAAAATCGTTCTGCAAAATTAAATAAACGTCTCCTACAGCTTTGGCTTCAACTCTAGAACAATTTCCGAGCCTCAGCTGGGTCTCACCCATTCTAAGCTTGCGACTTCTTGTCATCACCTGCAAATCATTGCAAATGTGAGATCCACATCCGGTATCCAATACCCAAGAAGTAGTATTATGTGAAACATTTATTTCAATATAGAACATACCCTTCGCAGTTCGCAACTGCTCTAAATATTCCTTGCAGTTACGTTTCCAATGACCGGGTTTCTTGCAGTGATGGCAAACATCCTTGGACTTTTCCATGTTTGAAGCCTTTGTCTTGTTCTTCTTCTCGGGTCCGGTTTTCTTGGGTGGGGCAGAACGTTTCTTACCCTTTGTACTTGGCCCCTTCTTAGCAGAAGAAGAGGAGCCCACCAAGAAAGCCGGTTTATCCTTCTTTAAAGTGGCTTCATATGTTACAAGCATATTGACCATCTCTTCAAGGGAGGCCTCTATCTTGTTCATATTGAAATTCACCACAAAATAGTCAAACGATGAAGGAAGAGAGAGAAGTAATAAGTCCACGTTGAGTTCATGCTCCAATACCAAATCAAGCGTTACCAACTTCTGAATGAGCCAAATCACTCGTACCCCATGATCACGGACCGAAGTCCCTTCACGCATGCGACACGTCATTAGCTCTTTTACAGTAGCGAACCTTTCAGCTCTAGATTGAGCCCCAAAAAGTTTCTTGAGTTGTACGTGAATGTCAGCAGCATTCACGGTATCCTCAAATCGCCTCTGGAGTTCATCAGACATCGAGGCTTGCATATAGCATTTGGCCTTGATATCATGGTCCCACCATGTATCAAGTTTGGCCAACTCTTTCGGACTTATGTCAGCTGGTGCTTCCTTCGGAGGAGATTTTTCTAACACGTAGAGCATCTTCTCCGAGGTCAAGACAATCTTCAACTTACGGAACCATTCCGTATAGTTTGCGCCAGTCAGTTTATTTTGTTCGAGAATAGAGAATAGTGGATTGCGCGAATTCATCTTAATGAAATACTGAAAAGAAACAGACAATAATCAGTGATTGTTTAATTAATTTACTAAGACATAAAATAGGCAAAATTTATTTTATGAATCTCACTCCCACTATTTTAACGATTTCACTACCCTCTAGTGAAAACGGGAAACTGTTTTCCTTAGTGGGAACATGGAGTCCAATTGACAAACTATGGTCCCGAATAATATCAGCCAACCATAATTTTCAAAAGGTAGAGCCCAATTGCTTCCAAAGCAACCTCCACGTTTTTACCTCATGTCCAATAAGGGCCCAATAATATGACGCCGTTTATTGTGACATGTCAAGATGACCCATCAATATTAAGTTGTGATGGACGGTCGCCATGTGGATCCCCCAATAATATGAGCCGATCCCATGGGAGTTCCACCCAACTTACAACATGTGTCGATCCAATGTACAGCTTTTCGACGAACGGGCCCCCCCAATAATATGAGTTGGACCGTATCCGCGGGTAGCATCTCATACATTGATCGTTGATGGAAGGTAGGAACATTTAAACAATATTTAAATTTCCTTTATTTATCTTGATATCAATTTTAATTCATATTTAAAATGAGGGATTTTAATTTTGAAAATTTGTCTCATCATTTAAAATTTGTATGCTTGCGGGATTCATACAATTTAGTCTAAAACATGCATACAACGATAATATCATATATTATATAGGATGATCGATTCCATTTCTAATCGACCTGTGGTTGCCAATCACGAGTCTAAGTCCAATCCTAGGTAATATGCAGGTATGCAATGCAATCCTATTACATTGAGCTTCCAATTTACATTTCTTCAGTCTTTATTGTCTGCTGGGCCCATCTCCGTCTTCAAATCTTCATCTCCCACTAAGTCTAATGTATTTACAATAAATAACTATAACAAGTAGGGGATACATTTTAAGGGGTGGGAACGGGCCATAAACCAGGCCCACTTTTATTACATATGACAATTCATATTGGGCCATAAACCAGGCCCATTAATAAATCCAACAACAATAAAAACAAATGTAAATTTCCTAACATACACCTATAAAATTGGTCATGGCAATCGATCATCCTTATCCAATAATATTTAATTCAAAATTAATTTATTGGATAACATACAATGACAATTAAATTTAAAAAGGATAAAATCATATTCCATATATAAAATCTTATTTTACATACAAAATCATATTTTATCTTTTATCAAATAAAATCATATTTTACATATAAAATCCAATTTTATACATAAAATCATATTTTACTCAATATTTCCATAAGATCATATCTTATCATCAATTGTACCAAAAATAATTAATTTCATAAAATCTGATTTAACGGATAAAATCTATAAATTTTCCAAAAATTCAAATTTATCCAAAAATCAATTTTAAAATTTTCGGACTCGAACAATTCGATCCGACGCCTCGTGGACCAATCAAAAACAATTTTCGATCGGACCAAAAATAGAATTTTAACATATTAAAATTTTAATTAAAAATTAAAAATTAAATTTTCCCGGGCCGCCCGGGACGATCCCGGGCAGCCCGCGCCCCAAAAGGGGCTCGGGCCGGGCAGCCCGTCGCTGCCCCTTGGGCAGCGACGATCGCTGCCCTGCGCAGCGCGCGCTGCCCTGGGCAGCGACCATCGCTGCCCGTGTTTTTGCCCGTCAAAAAATTTTAATTTTTATTTTGTTTCAAAAACCGAGGCTTAAAATTTTTTTGTACAATCGATTAATTTAATCGCTTGATCTGAGCAACCTGGCTCTGATACCACTGTTGGAGAACTGTGATCAGATCAATCAGAATTAATACCCGGTGCAGCGGAAGTTTAAAAATTTTATATGGAACGATTCCATATCATGGGTATCAAAACTTTACGATTAAATTGTGCGTGTAAAAATTAAATAACAATTAAATTTTTACCTCCAATCTCGAATCGAGATTATGGACACCAACAGATTACTCTGCTCTTGTTGTATATCCCAGGAACTGATGGACAAACAATTCTTCAATCAGGTCCACGAACAGAAGTTTAATCCCTCTGATAGATTGCACTAGAAAATCTATCAGAAGTTTCTACGAAGAGAATTAACGAATTTGATCCGTTAAACCAGACTGCAGATTCAAAATTCACAGGCTGGAATTTTTCGAGCAGAGAGAGGAGAAAGGGGGGCGGCCACTTTTAAAAAAAACACAGCTAGGGTTTTCGAAAATTGTGACCTCTGTTGTGTAATTTTTGTACTGCAATAACTTATTTATAATGTGGGCTGCTAACAGCTTAGGGCCCATTAGTCATAAGTTCAAGCCTGACAAGCAAAGCCCGCATGTTCAGAAATTAATATAAAATTCATCGTGACACAGATTGATAAACCAATTTCACCAATGTGCACAGAAAACATTTCTGCATCTTTTAAAGTCAAGATAAATTTTCTGAATCCGAATTCAATGATTTCCAAAAATGCCCATCCCTATGTCATTTTAGGAAATCTTACTCCTCTACTCTTAAATAAGAAGTCCCACTTCTTTGTTCATTAAATTTAACTCTTTAAATTTAACTATCTCAACGGGGATTAAAAATCCATTACTTGTGTGACCCTCAATGGTTCAGGGATACAGCTAGCCGTGGGCTCACAACTCCTTGTGACTCGGAACAACAATTTCCGACTTGCCCATCGAATCATGGTAAGAGAGCCTAGCAACATCGCCCCATGATTCCCTAGGTATCACTGATAGTGCCTGAAAGAACCAATAGATTTTGGTTAGCGTACAGTACGGTCCCTTCATCCATATATCCCGATCGAATCAACAACCATTGGTAAATCGAGAGTCGTTCGAGATTTGATAACTATGCAATGCATCTTGAAGATCAAATAGTGACATCGCATGTGCTACTAAGAAACCATTTCTTAAAACACATCATGTACTCTGGCCAGAGATTCGTCACACTAATATCTCCTCAGATTGCATAGGATATCCACACTAGCAAGTATGTGGTGAATCCTTGACAACAAAGCATCGACTCCTATATGTGTCGTAACTGTACCCAATCCCGACACCTGATGACCCTAATAGAGTCGGTAAACGAGTCAAAGTACAGTACTAGCATATAGAGTCTCAATGATGTTTCAAGTAGTAAGGACTAATGGTGTACAACCAAAACCACGGACTTTATCCACTCGATAAGTGATAACCACTTGGAAAGTCCGAATAGGGTAGTTCGATCATTCATTGTATGAATATCCATTTGCATGCTTTGAACATCTCTATGTTCCATACCAATGAAACGTGATACTCGGCATCGCAAATTCTAGTCTCAATCTCGAGCGATCCTTATCCTTATTATCGGACGGCTCAATAGACTAGGAACTGTTTAGAATATACAGTGACTATAAGATGTGTTTCATGATAGCCATCCCCATGTGCCACCACATCTTACATACACTATAGTATATTCAAGGTCTTCATCTAAACATCTTATAATATGTCACAACATAATAATATGATAAAAGATAAAGTAAATGCCATTATAAAAGTGTAAATTATATTAAACAAAAGATTGTTTGTACATAGAGTCATCAAAGCCCTTAGCCACAAGTTGGCTCACCGGGCACCCACTCTTTCACTGTATATATAAAGTCATATAAAACATGCACTTACATAATTCATGCAAACACATAGAACATGCATACTTATCTGGATATCTCGAATAAATACTTCCGTACCTTACTGAGGCAGATCCTAGAAGCTTCCCCTCTAGGTTCAAGTCTACCATGCATCACTACAACATAAATAACCCATGCATTACCTAGCATGCCAAACGTCACCTACTAGGCTCTGAAAGCCTTAATTAAACTATAGTCTACTCCCTATTTTCTATAGGAAACCAAAGCCATACCTTCGTCCATCGTCAGCCCGCTGATGACGCATGCCACAGAGCCTGGGCATAGCCTAGCTACGACCCCTGGACACCTCGCCAGAGCTCCGCCGCCTGGCTGCTACTGCGGACACTGTCCGCTAAATAAAAAATACTACCTACTCCAACTCTTAAAATAAGAGTACCCAAAAGCTCATAAAAATAAGCTAACATGGGCCAAGGATAGGTTTGATTGCATCCAAAATGAGGCCCCCTCGTCCCTTATTTATAGAGCACAATCGGAAGCTCCGATAGTGCCATCGGAAGCTCCGATTTGTGAATGGAATCCATGTTGCAACTGGTTGAGATCGGAAGCTCTGATGTGCCATCGGAAGCTTCGATGTGTTGAATGCAGCTACGTGTACAATTCTCATTGCCACATCTTAAGACAGTACATCGGAAGCTCCGTTGCTGCATAGGAACTTCCATTCGTACCGGCAGCTCCGATCTGCACAACGGTGGCTCCAAAGTGAACACCCTTTTCTTTACCATTTTTGGACCCCTGGGACCTACCCTACCATTTTTGGACGTTTCGGATCTGATTTTCCACTTATTTTGACCAAATAAGGACTCCTTAAACATGTTTTGACACTTTTAAAATTATATGTCATTTTCTTAACATGTTTAAATCAATTAATCTTGTAAAATGGAACCGGGCTACTACATCACTGAAGCTAATCATAGCCTAGACTTATACCTGTGTCCATTGTTAGCATTTTTATCGCGATGACCTCAAACTCTAGGAACAACTCTACAAAGATCCCGGTAGTGCCTTGCTATTGACTGGCCCTCAAGACGAGGCCCGAAAACCTTCCAAACCAACAAGAAACAAGAGAGGAATGTGAATTGGCAGTTGAAAGTGAATCTCTTGGCCCCTATTTATAAGAAATGATAGGAACCACCGATCCCTCATTCGGAGATTCCGAACTAACTTCAGATCTTCCAATCTCTCCATCGGAGCTTTTGATCTCTAGCCACCAAAAGTGTGTCCCTGGTTGGACAACACAATGATGCTGACGAAGTTTGGACCTTTCGAACTGGGGTTCGGAGCTTCCGATCTTTATCACGTCAATTCACCAATTAAAAGCCCATAATTTGTTATCCAAAAGCGATTGGACCTTCCGATTGTGGGTTCGGAGCTTCCGTACTCACCCTCTGCCTCCGAAGTATAACGTTACTTTCGAACCAGTTTGGTGCCTCCAAAATGCTCTTCGGAGCTTTCGAACTGTACAATAACTTGAAGTTCTTGGAACTTTTTTTGATCGATCTGAATTCGATTTTCAACATCTTAAATCCAATTAAGAATCTCTTAATCATGTTTTGGCTAATTGAACATGTTTAGGCAGCTGATTAACTTAATTAATAATCGGGTTACTATATTTTTCCCAACTTAAGAGATTTTGTCCTCGAAATCCGGATTAGGAAAAATCAGAGCAAAATATCACTTATACAAGTTCTCAATACAAATTGCAGTTTAAAATTACAATTGAACTGCGCAAAGGAAAATACAGTCAAAACAACTCGGAATGCTCAGAAAACATATGGCTCTCTAACTCCCAAGTCGCCTCTTCAGTGCCTCGACGCTGACACTGAACCATGACTATAGGAATGCGCTTATTCCAAAGCACCTTGTCTTTTCTGTCAATAATCCTGAATGGTCTCTCCACGTATGAAAAATGGGCTCTATATGAACCTTTGTCGGCTGAAAAATGCGCGACTCATCTGCAATATAATGATGAAGTAAAGATACATGGAACACATTGTGAATGCTAGAGAGATACGGTGGTAATTCAAAGTGGTATGCCACATCTCCGGATTTTGTTAGTATCTCAAATGAACCAATGAATCTTGGTGCTAAATTTCCCTTCAAACCAAACCTCATCACCTTCTGGAAAGGTGATACTCGTAGGAAAACATGATCCCCTGACTCAAAATTCAACGATCGGCGCTTGGTGTTGGCATAGCTGACCTGTCTGTCTTGTGCGGTCCTGCTCCTTTTCTTGATCAACTCAACTTTATCCACGATCTGTTGGATCAACTCTGGTCCCTCAAACTGTCGTTCCCCTACTTCATCCCAGTATAAAGGTGTTTGACAACGATGACCATAAAGAGCCTCAAACGGTGTCATGTCAATACTACGGTGATAGCTATTGTTAAAGGCGAACTCATCATCGACAAATGCTCCTACTAGGATAAAACGAAATCCATCACTGAAGTTCTCAGCATATCCTCTAATGTTCCAATAGTCCTCTCGGATTTACCGTCAGTCTCTGGATGATACGCAGTACTAAAACTCAATGTAGTGCCCAATGCTAGCTCAAAGCTACCCCAAAACCGTGATATGAACCTCGGATCTCTATCACTGACTATGCTCAACGGTACTCCATGAAAACAAACAATCTCATAAATGTAAAACCTCGCCATGCGATCAAAAGTGAACTCACGATTGTACGTAAGAAAATGTGCAAACTTGGACAACCTATAGTGACCCGCTCGGATCACCTACTAACTAGCATTATTAAGCATGCAATTCGCTTAATATAAAAATAACAGCGATTATTCAAACTTAACACAGTTTAATTGCAAAAACTTAAAAAACCAACTATTTACTAGATAAACCGGCGTAATACAACCGGTATTACAAACCCAAATGTTTTAACCCAAAATATATAAAATTTAAACTGACTGTAGCAGGTAACTCCTGATATCTCCAGAACCTGCAACTAACCCTGATTTAATCCACTCGCTCCAGCCAGCCTCAGACCTGTCCCGTCGAATGGGGTTCCAAGACAATACCAAGGACATGAGCGAATAACGCCCAGTACATAAATATGAGCATACAAAACTTAATATGATGCATGAAATGTGATATGACTGGGGTGATAGGTCAAATACCAAATCCTGCTCAGACTAGGCGCCAATGAGTATGTAGCACCATCTGAGACTCCAGCCACTGGGTGACACACACAATCGTCTAGATCACCATAGTATCAGTATCCGCTCAGTGCGGCAACTCCCGGTGCCTGACAATATAAACAGGTGTAGGGATGAGCGACCCTACGAGAAAATCTATCTCGAAGGAGATACGGCTCAACGTGTATGTGCACATGCGGTATGTATATAAAGCAGTAAACATGTATCATGTCACATGAATTAAACATATAAGCATGCATACTCAGCTGACAATCTCATTCAGTACTTACGTACTTCTAGGAGTAGATCAAGCCTATCATAGTCTAGGTTCCAAGCATACAATCAAGTATTAATCATATCACTATACATGTTCCAAAAGCCTTAACTAAGCTAACATATACTCCTATAATTTAAATAGGATTCTCGGACTATACCTTCGTTCGTCGTTAGTCCGTTGATATCAAAAACCTAGTTTCTACTCTCAACTGGATGCTATTCCAGAAGCACCTCACTTATATCATCGGACCCTCAATTATAGACTGGTGGCTCGAAAATCCTCTGAATTTGTACTTGAAAATGAGTTTTGGACGCCTATTTATAGTCCAAGGATCGAAAGGTCTGATCTGGGTTCGGAAGCTCCGATCTGTGCATTATTCTACGTGTAGAGAGCATTTTTACACCTGATTCCTATTGAGTTCGGAAGGTCCGAACTGCTTCGCTCCTTTCGAGCTGGTTTGGCTGCCTTCGAACTGTATGATACCCCCGGGATCCTTCCTACCATTTTAAGACATTCCGAAGTTGATTTTCCAATTATTTTTAGCAAATAATGACTCCTTAATCATGTTTTGCCACTTTTAAAATTATAAAGTCATATTCTAACATGTAAAATGGAACTCGGGTTATTACATTCTTCCCAACTTAAGAAATTTCATCATCGAAATTTAAGTCTGGTAATAACTCAAGAACACAAGAACACTCAGGTTTATTTCATCAAAAGATATTATACATTCCATACATATTAACAGAATATACAACAAACAACTCAAGATATAATGTCCGCATCCGGCTCTCAAGTTCTCAATTTTCCTCTTCAATACCTCGACGTTGCCATTGTACCATTACCAATGGTATACACTTATTTCTGAGGAAATTATATTTCTTATCAAGAATCTGGAGTGGTCGTTCCACGTATGACAGATCAGGTTCAAGCTGCACGTCAGTCGGATACATCACATGCGACTTGTCAGCTATATTGTCGTAGCACTGACACATGGAAGACATCATGGATACCAGATAGATATGGTGGTAAAGCCAAGCTGTAAGCCACATCTCCTATCTTTTACAGTATCTCAAATGGTCCAATATATCGGGGTGACAACTTTTCTTTCAATACAAATCGCATCACTTTCCGAAAAGGTGATATTCGTAGAAAAACATGTTCTCTAGGCTCAAAGTGCAATGGCCTTCGATGGGTGTTGGCGTAGCTTGCTTGTCTATCTTGGGCAGCTTTAATTCGTTTCTTGATCAAGTCCACCTTGTCTGCAACTTGTTGCACCAATTCTAGTCCCTCCACCTGTCGTTCACCAACCTCATCCCAGAAAAGAGGTGTGCGGAAACGAGGGCCATACAATGCTTCGAAGGGAGCCATACCAATGTTGTGGTGATAACTGTTATTATAGGCAAAGTCGACCAAAAGTAAATGATCTTGCCAAGACAAACCAAAATCCATGAAAGAGGCTCACAGCGTATCCTCGAGAGTATGTATTGTCCTCTCTGACTGTCCATCCATCTCAGGATGATATGTTGTACTAATACTCAGAGTTGTTCCTAACATTTGCTGGAAACCACCCCAAAAACATGAGGTAAATCGCAGATCTTGATCACTAACAATGCTCAATGGAACACAATGGAATCTTTCAATCTCCTGATGTATAATCATGTCATGCGATCAAAGGAATACTCACGATTGTAAGAAATAAAGTGTGCAGATTTAGTCAATCGATCAACAATGACCCAAATAGCATCACACTGTATAGAGGTCATAGGCAAGTGGGTGACAAAGTTCATAGTAATGTTCCCACTTCTATTCGGGAATCTCTGGACTCTGTCGTAGACCACCTGGTCCTCTATGCTCAGCCTTGACTTGCTGATAGACAAGGCATTTAGAAACGAACTGATACATACTTCGCTTCATTTCTTTCCACCAAAATATAGATCGCAAATCCTTATACATCTTCATGCTTCCAGGGTGAACTGTTAGTCGACTCTTGTGAGCGTGCACTAAAATATCATACCATAATTCAGCATCATCAGACACCACCACTCGATTAGATAAGATCAATAATCCATTCGATTGGTAATAGAATCCATATGTATTTCCTGTATTGGCTGAACGTGCCAATCTCTGTTTCTTAACATCAGACATCTGAGCATCTCTAATTCGACAGTACAAAGCTAGCTCAGCTAGAAGAGGATACAATCGAATTACATTTGCTCCTTTCTTGTGCTTAAAGGTAAAACCCAAGGAACAACATTTGTGAATCATGCTAGTGATATCACTAGCCTGAAGAGCAGTGAGTCTAACCTCTCGAATCAAGGCATCAGGAGTGAGATTAGCAGGACCTGGATGATATTTGATTTCACAATCATAATCCTTTAGAAGATCCATCCAACATCGTTGTCTCATATTCAACTCATCTTGAGTGCATATATACTTCAGACTCTTGTGATCAGTGAATATCTCAAATCTTTTGCCATGCAAGTAATGTCTCCAGATCTTGAGTGCAAAAATAATAGCATTCAACTCAAGATCATGTACCGGATAATTCAACTCATGTTTCTTCAATTGTCGAAAAGCATAGGCTATTACATAATCATATTGCATCAGTACACATCCTAGCCCCTGTCCAAAGGCATCATTGTGAATCGTATAGCCTCCTGATCCCTATGGTAAAGCAAGCACAGGTGCAATGGTCAGACGTTTACGAATTTCTTTAAAATATTTCTCACATTCCAAAGACCAAGAAAAAGGAACATAATTTCAGGTAAGCTGTGTCAAAGGTTTGGCTATCTAGGCAAAATTCTCAATGAACCTATAGTACTATTCAGCTAGACCCATGAAACTGCGGATCTCAGCCACCATCGTAGATCGTGCCCAATTTAGCACTGCCTCAACCTCTTGGATCCACCGATATTCCTTCTCTCGATATAACGTGACCAAGGAAGACGATTCGATCCATCCAAAACTCACATTTGCTTAGTTTAGCATACAATTTCTTTTCCCGTAACATCTACAATACAATTCTCAGGGATGTGCGTGCTCATCATTATCGTGAGAATATACCAGGATATCATCAATACAAACAATCACAAATTTATCCAAGTAATCTTGGAACACACGATTCATCAGATCCATAAATACTGCAGGTGCATTCGTCAGACCAAATGGCATCACCAGAAATTCAAAATGTCCACACCTGGTACGAAAAGCAGTCTTAGAAAATATCTGAATCACGAACACTCAATTGGTGGTACACGATCTCAGATCAAGTTAGAGTAAACAGAAGTACCCTGTAGTTGATCAAAAAAATCGTCAATACGTGGAAATGGGTACTTATTCTTGATGGTGACATTATTCAGCTACCTATAATCGATACATAGCCTCATCGATCCATCTTTCTTTTTCATGTATAGGACTGGTGCTCTCCAAGGAGAAACACTTGGGCGAATATATCCATTATCCAGAAAATCCTGTAATTGCTGCTTCAACTCCCTCATCTCTGACGGAGGAAGATGATACGGTGCTCGGGATATCAGAGATGTTCTTGGAAATAAATCAATGTCAAATTCTACCTCTCGTAATGGAGGAAACCCAGGAATATCGTCAAGAAAAACATCAATGAATTCGCTGACTACTGGAACATGCTCAATACCATGACTACCCTTGTTAGTATTAACAACATAGATGAGATAGCCGTCCTCGCTAGACAATAAAGGCACGACAGGCCTTCAGAGCTGACACAAGTGGCATCGGGGGTCGCGCTCCCTCATCATAAAAATACCAATTGTCACCCTCATCTAGATGAAACTGAACCAGTCTTTGGTAACAGTCCACAGTAGCATGATATAATGTTCATATCAATTCCCAAGATACCATCAAAATCTGACATCTCTAATATCATCGGATTTGCAGTCAATAAATGACCCTCAAATTCTAACAAACATTGCATAACTAGACGTTTAGTTATCAACACCTGACCCATAGGAGTAGATACCACTAAGTCCAGATATAGGGACACAGAGGGCAATTTATAATTCTTGACAAAACGGCTCGATATGAATGAATGCAATGCACCAGTATCAATTAAGACAAGCGTAGGTATGCCACATAATAAGAAAGTACCTGCTAGCATATGGTCGCTTTAAGAATTTGCCTGGTCCTGATTGAGAGGAAACACCTGCCCTTGAGTCCGAGGTCGCAAGGTAGAAGTACTCGAAGGTACTGGCGGCTGATATGGCTGAACAAAAGCCTGAGATCCACTAGCAGTTCCAGAACTAGTGCCTCTTGTCCGATGAGGACAATCTTGACACAGATGCCCTTTTCTCGCCGCAAATAAAACAAGCACCAGATGCCCTCCGGCATTCCTCAGTCGTATTTCTCCTGCCACAATGATTGAAGCGTCCATCCTTCTTCTTCTTGTTGTTTTTCTTCTTCTTCTTCCCAAACTGGAAAAATACTCGAGATCCAAAAGAATTAGAAATCGAAGTAGAAATAGAACCCTGCTTCTTGAATGACTATGAGCGGGGTCCAAGTGATTCACTAGGTTAAGAAGGCATCAGTGCCTTTGCACGCCTCATACTGTTCTCTAGCTGATAGTAGTGATTAACCAGAGTCTCATAGATGTCGGATCATCACAGATTGCAACCCGTTCAAAGATCTCCTGCTTAAGCCCTTGCAAGAACAAAACATATTTGGATTCATCATTGGCATTAATATGAGGATAGAACGACAACAGATCTATAAACCTTTGTTGATATTATTTTATAGTCATCGAAACTTACTTCAGAGTAAAAAATTCCATAGATTGTGCTTGTCGAACAATTGGAGGAAAGTAAAATTTCCTAAATTACCGACGAAAGTCTTCCCATGTTACCTGGCCTTTTTCTGTGAGTACTTGGGTTGACTTCACTTTCCACCATTTCCTCCCTCGTCCCTCTAACATGAATTCGAGCACTTCCATATTTTCCTCTTTAGTACAAGGAAAAGCTCGGAAACTACTTTCGATTCTGTCCAAAAAATCCTCAGCAACCTCAGGGTTCTCACCTCCCACCAAGGGTTTCGGCCCAACCTGTATGAATTTGTTCAGGGTGTATTGACGTCGATCCTCATGATGATGATGGTGTCCGTGGTGATGTCCCTGTGCATCTCCCGCTTCTGCAGCACCTATTACATAATGTTCCTCTCCTTGCCCGTCCATTCTGTTGTAAGGATTATCAGCTATTAAATCCCAATTCATTATAATAAATCCCAAAAGACCCAATTTTCATGCTTTGATACCATAAATGTAGTGACCCGCCCGGATCACCTACTAACTAGCAGTTTTAAGCATGCAATTCGCTTAATATAAAAATAACAGTGATTATTCAAACTTAACCGAGTTTAATTGCGGAAACTTAAAAACCAACTATTTACAAGATAAACTGGCGGAATACAACCGATATTACAAACCTAAGTGTTTTCACCCAAAATATATACAAATGAAATTGACTATAGCAGGTAAATCCTGGCATCTTCAGAACCTGCAACTAATCCTGCTTTGATCCACTCGCTCCATCCAGCCTGAGACCTGTTTGACAAAATCTTTTTTAAAACTTTGCATAACTAGGAATTTGAGCCAAAGCATATGCAAATGAAATATTAATATGGAGATTTTTGAAAATTTCTAAGAATTTTGCAAATTGATTATCCAATTTCAGTTGCTTTGCTCGCTGGAGGAATGAGAGTTTACTCAAATAAATATTATCATTAATAGCTGGGTTAGAAAACTTACCTTTCTTTCCCGTAGGCGCCGAATCTGTGTGCTTTGGCTCGTCCTCCTTCCTCTTTTCAGTGATTGGTTCCATTGCCTCCTCATCATCATCACTCTTTTTCTTTCCTTCCGCTTGCGATCTAGTAACCGCCATAATAGCATTGACGTCTCTTGGATTCTTATCCGTGTTTTTAGGAAGCGATCCCAATGGCCATGCTGAAAATTGGGTGGCTATTTGACTCACATGTGTCTCCAACTTTTGCAACATTGCTTCTTGATTCTGCAACCGAGTCTCAGTACCCGCAACATACTTCATCATAATCTCTTCCAAACTCGGATTCTTCTCCACTGGCTTGGATGTGTTTGCGGTGGGATCTGCAGGTTTCCATGAGAAATTCGGGTGATTTTTCCAGCCAGGATTTTAGGTGTTGCTATAAGGATTGTATGGCTGTCTCCCTTGATTTTCTATAAATTTTGCTGCATCAATTTCAAACACATTTTGTTCTTCGGGATGTTGCACTTGTACTTGATTTGTCGGAATTGTCTGCATAAGAACCATTTGATGTGTGAGAATTAGATCAAGAAAAGTTATGTTGTCTGCCATTTCTTCCTTTGATTCAGATTCCGACTCAAGCTCAAGAATAATAACTCGCCTAGCTCTCCGAATCCTGTTAAGCATGCGTTCGATTTCAAAGTCAAGTGGTACGAGATCCTTGGATGATCGAGTGTTATGCATGCACAACAGAAAGTACCTGAAAAGCACAGATAAAAGAAAAATTTCAGATTCAAAAACTAATTAAGTAACATAAACGTCTAGTCTCAAGTAAAATAAAAATTTTGATATTACAATCAGTCCCCAGCAACGACGCCAAAAACTTGACCACTTTTTTCGGTGTCTACTAGCAAGTATACTAGGTCAAGTAATAGTAAGTTGATTTAAGTCCAAGTGTCGAACCCTCAGAGACTGATATTTGAAACTACCAAAATATAATTATTCTAACTTAATCTAGACTAAGCAATAAAAGTGATTTTTGAATATTAACTAACAATTAAAATTTATAAATAAAATGAATTAAAATAAAATGTAGCAATAATTTTAAGGTTTGATTCAATGATGAGAAATTCGATCAAGGACATACGTAGGTACCGAACACATCATGCAACAAGTAGTAAATTCAGGATCCGGATTAAATCTTAACTTACGGTGAATTCTCCTAAATTATTTAACAGTATATTTCTAAAACAGTTAAACCTATTCAAATATTAACGGATTAATTATTTCTAATTAATTCTAATCAAATTCAAACACATTAAGGAATTGTGAAAATTCAGTTTTCACCTAAAGCCGCATAATGAAATCGAATACTATTTCTAGTCGATTTAACCTTATGTTGATTATTGGAGGGATCAAAATCAATTCCTAACCTGTCGAATCGGAATCAATTCGAAGAGGCAATTTGATCAGGAATGGCAGAATAAGAAATTTGTCTTTGATTCGGTTATATCAAATTTGAGTAATAAAATCTGGTTTTACTTCTCTCATGATATTTCGGTTTCTGTGGAGAAGGATCATGAGAAATTCTTACACCTTAAGCTTGCTTCTGGTTTATTTCCGCGAGATATTTATTTGTCGGTGGTTTATGCGAAATGTGATCGGAGTTCCAGATGTCTGCTTTGGGAGGACTTGTTGAATTGTCAAACATGGGATGGTAGTCCTTGGGTGGTTGGTGGATATTTTAATATTATTATTGTGGCTAGTGAACATTCTCTTGGTACTTCTCACAATCCTGGGGCCATGCAGGAATTTTATACATTTATTACAGATGCTGGATTGGTTGATGCAGGTTATATTGGGTCCAAGTTTACTTGGACAAATAATACCATTTGGAAACGGCTTGATAGAGTGCTCATTTCTACCTCATGTTCGACTAATTTTGATTCCTTTAAGGTAGAGCATTTGCATCGTGGAACTTCGGATCACTGTCCTTTATTGATCTCATCACCTACTATGCCTCGGCCACAAAGCTCTTTCCGGTTCCAAAATATGTGGCACCTTCATCCGGGATTCCTTCAGACTATCAGATTGAATTGGAATAATCCCTGTGCTGAAAGGGGTTTGACCCGATTGGTGATTAAATTAAAAATACTCAAGGGTCATCTTAAATGGTGGAATGCCGAGGTTTTTGGTAACATTCATGACAAAGTGAAGGTCCTTGAGGCAGCTGCGTCTATTGCGGAATCGACATTTGATTTGGTGCCTTCGATTCAGAATAGTCTGGATCTTTCTCTAGCTCAGGCTAACCTTTCTCTTGGGTTAGCCATGGAGGAATCTTTTTGGAAACAGAAAGCGGCTGCTAGATGGTTTGTGGATGGCGAAAAAAATACCAACCTTTTTCATAACACGATTAACAGACGGAGATCAAAAAATAAAATTTTTCGTATATGGGATGATGGAGTGGTTTTGGATCATCAAGCTTTGATTAAAGAGTCTGGGGTTCGATTCTTTGAAAATTTGTTAACCGTTGAGAATGCGCCACTCAATCGAGTAGATTTTGGCCATGTTCTGTCTCTCGTTACTGTAGAGGAAAATGATTTACTTTTGCATCCTATTGATGAGGATGAAGTTCGCGAGAGTGTTTTTTCTATTCATGAAGATAGTGCCGCTAGTCCAGATGGTTTTTCTGCAGTTTTTTACAAAGCTTGTTGGGAGATTATTAAAGGAGATGTCATTGATGTAGTTCAGAATTTTTGGAATGGTTCGGATCTTCCGAGGAGTATCACTGCCACTACTATTATTTTGATTCCAAAGAGTGTGGATGCTCAGACATGGTCTGAATTTAGACCGATTAGACTCTGCAATGTCAGCAACAAAATCATCACCAAAATTATCACCTTGCGGATGCGCCCGATCTTGTCTAGAATTATTTCTCTTTCTCAGATCGGTTTTATTTCTGGGAGAGTAATTTATGACAATATTTTGATGGCTCAGGAGATGGTTCATCATCTCAATTATGGGACCAGAGGAGGGAATTTGATTGTGAAAATTGATATGGCTAAAGCTTACGATCGAGTTCAGTGGAGTTTTTTGCTACAGATGATTAGAGCCTTGGGGTTTCTGATGGGATTGACAGTAGGATTTTTTGGTGCATCAGTAATTGTTGGTTCTAGATTAATTTTAATGGGAATCTTTTTGGCTTCTTTGTGTCTAAGCGAGGTCTCCTACAGGGAGATCCTCTATCTCCTTTGTTATTTGTTATTGCGGCGAAATATCTTTCTCGAGGGCTGGATTCGCTCTTTCATTGGTACAAAAGCTTGGTGTTTAATTTAGGGCGGTCGTTTATTTTATCTTACCTGGCGTATGCTGATGATATGATCATTTTTTTGAATGGAGCTATTCCAAGTGTTAAGAGAGTTTGAAAGTTTCTATATCATTATGAACAATGTTTGGGCCAGCTGATTAATAATTCCAAGAGTGTTATCATTACTGCTAATGATTGTTCGGCAGCGAAAAAGGGGTTGTATTACTCGGTTACTGGTTTTGGAGAAGGGAAATTTCCATTACGTTATCTTGGTGCTCCTTTATACTTGGGTCCTCGTAAAAGTCTTTATTTTGATCATATTATTGCAAATGCCAATAGGAGACTTCAAGGTTGGGAATCGAAACTGCTTTCCTTCGGTAGTAGGATGGTTCTCATTAAAAGTGCTTTGTTCTATGCCTATCTACCTATTTCAGGTTTTACAACCTCCGGGAACTGTGCTTCATTGGTTGGAAATTATTTGTGCTAACTTTCTGTGGGGTTCGAAGTCTTGTGAATAGAAAATTAATTGGATTGCTTAGAAGAAAGTGTGTCTCCCTGTTTCGGAAGGAGGTCTTGGTATTAGGAGATTGAAGGATACTGTTACGAACTTCACAATTAAATTATGGGTCCGGTTCAGAACAGTTAAATATATCTGGAGTGATTTTCTACATATCAGATATTGTAAAAAGGCTCCCCCGGCTGATTTTCGTATTTTACAACGTGTTTCTCCAATTTGGAGAAGGATGATGAAGATCAGGCAGAGAGCAGATAAGGAGATTGGATGGGTTATTGAGTAGGGGGAATTGAGTTTCTGGTTTGATTCATGGTCGCCAGATGGGCCGTTGGCTTCGAGGTGTCCGATTCAGGGCCAACAGGATGGTTAAATGGTTTTGTCATGGGAGAGAATGGAATCTGGAAAGACTCCTATCAGTCGTTCCTGCGGATGTGGCAGCACAAATTATGGAGGTTCCTATTCATCATTCTGATGTAGATAGAGCAATTTGGATTCCTACGCCTAATGGTAGATTTTCTGTTAAATCTTCCTGGAAGCTTGTGAGGAATAAAGATCACTCGAATGGGTGCTGGTCTACACTCCTGAGACCATCCATTTCGATTTTTTGCTGGCGTTGGTTCTTTCGGAGACTACCTATTGATGATATTTTACAGGCTCGAGGGATTTCTTTGGCTTCGTTGTGTCAATGTTTTCAGGGTCAGGAAACATTTAGACACATTTTTTTATAGTGCTCCGGCTACAGCTGTTTGGAATCATTTTTCTCGAATTTTCAATGTACAGATCCCTTATAATTTTAGTCAGTGGATAGTGGGATCGACTTTGAGTAAAGATTGTCATATCAGGGAACTTTTACCATTCCTCATTGTTTGGTTTCTCTGGAAAGCCAGAAATGAACAGAAACATAGAGGAATTCGTATTCTGGGCAGCATGATTATTCGTCAAATTTATGAATTTATTGTATCTCTTGCTCATGCAGGTTTATTGAAGGCGATGAATTGGAGTGGGTTCGATCATGTGGCGAACCAGTGGGGGTTGAATCCACGTGCCAGTCGGAAAATTACTATTCGAATGGTGCGTTGGATTCCTCCTCCAGTTGGTTACTTCAAACTTAATTCAGATGGATGCTCTAAATTAGGAGGAGTTTCGAGTATTGGAGGCATTGTTAGAGATCACTCGGGGCAGCCTATAATTGCATTTCATGAATCCATAGGGCAAGGGTCGAATACTCGGGCGGAGTTGATGGCAATTCTAAAGGAATTGCAGATTTGCAGGTTGTATAATTTATTTCCTCTTTGGTTGGAGATCGATTCTATGGTTGCTTTGAAAATTATTGAGACTAAGAATACTAGTTGGAGCTTAAGTCCTATTCTTACACGCATTCTTCATATTCTGAATGTTTCCATTGTGAGGAAATGTCATATTTTTCGGGAAGCTAATGCAGCTGCTGATGAACTGGCGAATATGGGGATTAATTCAGGGTCAGTTCTATATCCTGATGATATCCATGGGAAGCTGAAAGGGATTTGTAGGCTTGATAGGATTGGTCTACCTTATATTAGGATGAGTTTGAATTCCACTACTTGTAGATCTTGTAATTTTTTGAGAGGTCTTGGTCTAGTCATCCTCTCTTGTTTTTTCTTTTTCAGTGAATAAATGGGTAGGGATCCGCCTAACCCCCGCCACACAGGCGGCTTTTTGGAAAAAAAAAAGTTAAAGGAATAAATAAAAATTATAAATTATTTTATTTAAATAAAAAATAAAAAATAATTAAGTGATAGTGGGTTCCATAAGGCTGTGTTTGGTTCAATGGATATTATAGTGTATGGATAAAGTATATTGAGATTATTGAATTAATAGGATAGGATTGAAATAAATAATGAAATGTTTGATTTAAATGATTAATATCAGGATTGAAATAATGATAAATTAAAAATTTACTTTTTTATCCTTATCATTATAAATAAAAAATTTAAATATTATATTAATTATTAAATTTCATTCATTTTAAATTCAAAACACAAAAAATAACTTAAAATAGTAATTAAATTTTGGGAAATAATAAATTAAAAATAATATAAATATGAATTTATTTGATAATTAAAATATTAATAAATATTTTGAATATTATTTTTTAAAAAATAAAATTAGTAACAATTACAATATTATTGTTAAATAAATAATATAATAATAATTAATAATAATAAAATACGTGAATATTAATTATATTAATTATTAAATTTGTTATATTAAAAATTATATTTATTTATTATTATATTAATTATTAATAATTAATATTAAAATATGGTGAATAGTACTTCAATTAATTATTATATTCGTTATATTATAAATTATATTTATTTATTATTATATTAATTATTAAATTTTCACTATTTTCAAATTAAAAAAAATAACGAAAATATTAATTAAAATTTATAAAACCATTAAATTTAATAATATATATATTAATTTATTGGGAAATAGTAGTAATAATCTGAAAATTATTAATTAATATATAAAATTTTAATTTTCTTACTACAAAAATTACTAAGTATTAATTAATATATATAAAATTTAAATTTAATGTTAAATTAAAATAAAATTATAATAGTAATAATATTTTGATTATTAATTTTAATTTTAAATAAATTTTAGTAACAATTAAAATATGGGCAATTTGCTCAACAATCCCGAAATGCAAACATGTTTTGTTTTGGGGTCCCTAGTCATAAAATGTGGTACAAAACAATACAAGATGTGGTACAAAACCATACAAAATGTGGTACAAATTAACAAAAAATGTGATACAAAAAAGTGGCTAGAGAATGCAGAGCAAAACATGTTTGCATTGGAGATTTTTGAACAATTTGCACTTAAAATATTATTGTTAAATAAATAATATATTATAATTATTATATCGTGAAAAAAATTAAAGTAATTATAAAATTAGTTATACGACAAATCACATTTAAATATTATTGAATTTGTTGAATTTTTAATTATTTTAAATTGTAGGGTATTATAGTAAAAAAAAATTGTCAAGCATAATCCATGCCTACCACAAGGTATTATTTAAACATCAAAAAAAGGATAATAGTCTCTACAATGCAGGCCTGTCAGAATATTTATCCTGCCAACCAAACGCATGATAAGGGAGGGATTGAAAAACAGTCCTCCCTTATCATGTATACCAAACACAGCCTTAAATGTTGCGAAAAAATGTCCCAACTTGGAAAAATTCGGTCATTTACTCTATGAGGTACATGTAGACATGTGATTGGCCAATTCATGTGGGCCCCACATCAATTGACGTAGAGCCCACATAAATGGACCACTCACATACTGCCACCTACCTATGGGTCCCCAACTTGGTTGACCTTATGTATTTCGCAAATTAATATTAATTGAAAAAAACTCTTCAATCCAGTCCCGTAAATTTTCTCTCCTCCACAGTTTTATCCTCAATTCATCAGCACTTCTGTAAGCAAAGGAACCTGATTTACAGGCGAGGATTTTTTTAACCCAAAGAAGAAAGTCTCCCTAATTTAATTCTTGTACTAGGGTTTATGTTCTTCTTTGAGCTTCAATTCATGCTGCGATTTGTTTGTCATCTTTATGCAGTTTATTTTTGTGTAGATTTCTTTAAACATGTGTACTTTTTAATTATTTTTATGCATTAGCGCCGGATTTTTTTTTGATACCTATTTCGTTGGATTAATAAATTCGTGGAACGTAAAGGTACTTTTTTTATTTAGCGTCAAATTCAATTGAGTTCGAAAGGGTCTCTTGTAGAAAAGGATTTGAAGCATTAGAGACTTTGAGCGGGGCACCTCCCTAAATGGATTCCCCGTGTTCATCACCGTGTTCGTCCCAGTTTTTAGCAATCACTATGGTGATTTGGGAATGCTGATTTAGTTAAATCAGTTGGTAAAGTTGTGTAGGATGATATCTGAACATTTGTTTGGGCCGCGGAGAGGCTCTAACTTTGTTTTGACTTGTTTTAGCATCGTCCTAAATATTGCTTGCTGTTAGCTTTCTCTGTTAGCATGACCAAAGGTTTTATATTGCAACATTTTCCATAGCTTTTTCCGGTTTTGACCCACTTGTGCGTTGATTTGGTGACAATTGTGTGTGTTCAAGTGTATATTTACTTGCATTTTTTATTGTAATAGGAAGCTGATTGTATCTCGTAGTCAAGTTATTATGGACAATGTCCAATCAGTTGCTCTTGTCAAGTTGCATTGACCTCTTTTGCTCAGTTTCCATATGCTGGAGTAATCTAGTTTGTGTTTGTGGATGCCAACTGTTTGGAAACCGAGAGAACATGCAGGATGGACAAGGTTTCTAAAACATAGCACTGTTTGTACTATCATGGATCATATATAGATGTAACCTCAGTATCGAATTTGGTTTCTTCATGTCTGAATCATATCATCATGGTTGGTTTTAATCAATTGTTGTCTCTCTTGACAAGATTTGAACCTCGAAGTTTCACTGCATCCAGTTACACGATAATGATATCTACAGCCTAATCTTCTTAGATCATGATCATATTGATCCGAATTTATATGGCATTAGAAAATCAAGAGAGAGTCTATTATCCGAGTACAGGCATTCAAAGTTTGCAAGATTATGTGGCAAGGTTCTTAGTGAAACTCAGGACATGCTGAGAGGGGGAGATAAGAAAAAAAGGTGGGAAACAAATTGTCTGAGTGATGGCAGTAGTTGGTTTCCTAGACTAAAGGATCAAGATTCGAGTCATCTGTTCTTTCCCTGAATAAAAATAGTTCTGTTGCAGGACTTAAAAAGTGTCACAAGAGTTTTGTACCTTCGGGCCTTATTTTTTGTGATCACACAAGAGGAATTAAAAGAAATGCCAACATCTTCTCCATTCTTTGTTGTTTGCCATAAATTCATCCCATTCCACTCGGGCAGCCATATTTTGTTTCAAATATTTTGACTTGTTTGATCTGCTACTGAAATTTTCACTGGCTATACGGCTTGTATTCTCAAATCTTTTCAGTACGCCAATGCAAATCTAATTTCTATGATAATGAGAAAGAAAACTGATATATCTCTGTTTTTTTTTTTTTTTTGTATTTTGAAGTTTATCAATGGGAAACAAACCTGCAAAGCAAGAGAAGGAAGAGCTGGTTTTGAAGATTGTGCCACCCATTGATCGTGCATATGCACGTTGGCTTAGCCGGGATCTTGAGAGAATCCATGGCTTTGCTCCACGAAATTCTCCTGCCATAAAGCCTCCAGACCACTACATTGAATACATGCGTTTGAATGGATGGCTAGACCTGGACCTAGACGACCCTGACCTAGCGCATCTTTTCAAGTAAATTGTATTCCCAGTTGTTATGATAATTTGCCAATGTGCAATTGTTTCGAATGTGTTAATACAGTGAAATATACTTGAAAATTTAGTTGAGAGATTTTAAGAATTGATTTCGATGCAGTTCATTTTAAGAAAATGAAAAAAAAAAAACCGTGATTTGATAGTCGTTGATGATGGCATGTTAAACATAATAGAATAGCGATATCATAGTTTTAATATATATTTTAATATATATATATATATATATATATATATATATATAAAGTTATTTCTTTATTAGAGTTAGCATGAAGAAATTAATCTTCTCTATTATCCTTCTGCAAAAGAAGATTAGTGTAAAAGTCGAAAGGTTATACATGTTGTAATATTGCCCTAAAAGATTTGTATTAGTATTATGTTTTTTTTATTGTTAATGAAAGTGACATTTATTGCCCAGCGAGTCAACCTGCTGTGGTTGACTCGGCAGTCAACCCCTTTGAGTTCCGTGGATCCGACCGTTCCTGTTGCTTTTTCGGTTCTCCAAGCGCCTCCTAAGGTCTCTTTCAGGAATATGGTGGTCCCTCCGTATGCTAATTTGCGACATTTGAGCTTTGAGAATGTTGCAGATTCAGAGTTTGGGACCCTAGCCTCGTCTGTACGTGATGGGATTCCTGGGATTCTCTTCCCAGATCAGGTTATTTCCTCCCTCTCTGAACCCTTTAAATTTGCGTTGGTTGGGAGGATTTCAGGGAATAGAGGTGTGACCCCTAATTGTCATATTACTGCTGCGATTTCCCGTATTGGTTTGGTGGGTTCACATACGGTGAAATTCCTTCCTCGCGGTTTTATGTTTATTAATTTTTCTCTGAAAGAAGATTACCTGATGTTTTGGGGTAAACCTGAAGTCTCCATTCTGTGTGTTACGATCCGGTTATCTAAATGGACTCCGGAGTTCAGGTTTGAGGAGGAGTCTTCAGTGGTTCCGGTTTGGGTCAAATTTCCGAATTTACCCCTGCACCTTTATGATAAAAAAAGTCTGTACCCGATAGCAAAGATCCTAGGTAACCCTATTAAGATTGATAAGATTATTGATGATGGTTTCAGGGGGTCTTTTGCTCGTGTGTGTGTGGAGATGGATGTTCTATTGGCTCGTTCGGAGCGTATTTGGGTTGGCTGGGGTGACCACTGTAAGACAGTTGAGGTTGTTTATGAACAGATTCCCCATTTTTGTTCTCATTGTCGCTTGCTGGGCCATTCCCTTGAGTTTTGTTCTCGGAATGGGCCCCCTGTTCGCAGGAGAAGACCCCGTCGTCAGGGTAAGTCTTCACTTGCTCCTCAGGATTCTGGTACAGTTTCTGGGGATCAGGAGCAGACTGTTCAGCAGGATTTGGGTCCTCCTTCCAGTGTTGTTCAGCCAGCTACTACGGATGGATGGACTGTTCAGAGGGGTAGACAGCGGTATCGTCTGCCTCAGCGTCGTGTGCTACCACAGTCTTTGAGGAATTCCTTTGAAGTCCTCCGGAACTTCAAAGAGGATGTTGGTCAGGATGTTGCTTCGGGTGGCATCCCTGCTATTGGTGTTAGTTCTGATTCGGACTCGCAGTTGGCCATTGAAGATGAGTCTGGACAGATAGAGGTGGTGCCTTTTGTTACACCACTGCCAGTTGTCTCTACTGATGTTCAGAGCTCGGGATTTGTGCCTACAGATCCTGTATGTCTTCCAGTGTTGGATGTTACTAAGGATAGTGGAAGAAAGGCGAAGACTTCGGCGGCTCCTGCTGCCTCTTCGAGTCATTCCCCGTACCTATCAATTCGCACGCGCTCTCAGAAGCGCTATGGATCTTTGACTCAGCAGCGTCGACAGCGTGCTTCCTCAGGGCGTCCTCCTTGAGTAGCTGTTTGATGATGATTTTATTAGGTGGGCGATTACTGCAGGTTTCTCCTTGCCCACCGATATTTTATTTTGTATTATGGACTCTTGTAGTCTTTTATGTCTTATGTTTTGATGTACTTTTGTACCATTTGAAGAGGTCTTGGTCTAGTCTCCCTCTTTATTTGGTATTTGTGCTGCCGTGTTTATAAAACAAGTGGCTATGCCACCTTTTTTAAAAAAAAAAAGAAAAAGAAAGTGACATTTATTATCTTATCGAACATACTAGCATGGAATTTATTGTATTGAATATCATAACAAAATCTCTAATTTATTGAAAATAACCATAACTTTAGTATATAGTTATATATACAACAGGATTAAAATTATGGATAATAAAATAGTCTCTTTTCTCTCTTAGGGTTTCTCTGGGAACTCAGTGAGAGCATTTCCCCTACTTCCGTGTAGGTCTTTCGTCGATCAGCGTTCCTTGTTGATCTGGACGGGCTCGCTTGTTTTCTCTCAACCAAATCATTTATCATGGATTCGGATGAGATCGCACGACTTGTGGTAGAAATAAAACTATCAAACCCTAAAGATCAAAAGATAACAATCATGGAAGATGATCTGAAACTCGGGGCGAATAGGGTGGCAAATTTTTTGGCTGCTAGGGTTATCGCCGCTAAAGCGATAAACCGAGAGGTCTTTTGCGCTCATATTCCACGCATCATACAATTGACAGGGAAAGTGGAGATCGAATTTGTGGAAAACAATACGTTCATTATCGACTTTACGTCGAAAGTGGACAGGTTGAGGGCACTATGCGAAGGACCTTGGAGCTTCTTTCAAGATTTGATTGTGATCAAGGAAATTCAAGGGTTACAGGGGCCGCAATCAGTGAACTACAATGAGATCGCTATATGGGCGCAATGTCATAATATACCAGTTGCGTTTTTAAACAAGAGCACACTGGAAAAAGTCGAAACTCAGATTGGGGTTGTCGAAGAGATGGATGAGGGGGAGAGTGGCTCTTTTTTGGGACGATTTGTTCGAATACGGGTACATATCAATATCACCAAGCCACTGAATTTTATTTTATTTTTTTGTGTGGGCACAGAAAAAAGCAAGGAGGATATTATTATTTTGATCAGTTACGAATGATTATCCGATTTTTGCTATCATTGTGGCATTATCGGACATTCGTTTCGCACCTGTGGAGATGTTGTAACAGATACTTCGAAAATGGGATTTGGAGGATGGATGCGAGCGAAAATGGTAGGTTTTAAGGGGAAAGGCAAGTCATCGCCACCAAAGCAGCCGAACTCTACACCTAACAGCAGGGCGATTGTGTTGAGCAAAGGGCCTATAGGCGAAACGCAAACACCAGCCAGCCCCAACGAGCCTCAGTGTAGGGTAAACAATGGGGTGTTGCCTGGGGTGAGTGGAGATGTTTTGAACGTGAAGGAAGCAAGGGTGCTGCGTATGGATATCGATGGGGTATGAGTACCCCTCTGGATACTATTGTACATATGGAGAGTTCGAAAGAGCCACATACTAGTGGTTTGGAGACTGTGAAATCGGCTTAAAAGAGTCCAATGTAGTGGAAGCGGAGAGCTCGTGCACAGGCGAGCGGCAAAGGAAAAGGGCAGTTGGATGTGAGTTTTAGCCAGGGGATCAAACGAACTAGTGAGGAAGTGGAAGATAGCTCCAACCATGAGAAATCTATCCGAATTCGAACCAAATAAATTTCGGTTTTAACATTTATATCCGAATTTCAAATTCCAATTTTCGGTTCGGTTTGGTGTTCGTTTTTTTCGGTTTGGATTTTTGATTTTTTTCGATTTTATCCGAAGTTTGAACACCCCTACAATCAGCATTACTGCAATGTTGTACATACCTTAATGTAAGATTCAATGTTCAAAATTGATTTGGATATTTTGTCCATGATAATATGTGAACCCCACATATTGAAATTAAAATTAAACAGTTGAATGTAGAATGTAGTTTATGGATACTATCCTTATGTTAACATCTCATAACCACATTTGCTTGGAGATTAAGGACCAGTTTGGTTACAGAAGCATTTTGCTTTAAAAGTATTTTTTTAAGTTGACTTTAAAACGTACTTTTTAAAATAAAAACTGTAATAATTTTGTGTTTGGATAAATAGATTGAAAACACTTTTTTTAGTTGAGTTATAAAAAAAACATTTGAAAAGCTATAAAAATGGGCTTTTAAAAAAACATTTATTTTGGCTTAAATAAGTGCTTTTAAAAGTACTGCAAATCTATCCAAACACATATGAAACAATAAAAGCACTTTTTTTTGTAATTAAAAAAAAACATTTTTTTTCTTCTAGCTTTTAATCCAAACGGACTCTAAAAATCTCTCCATATTTGCCACGATTTGGAAAACTGAAGGGTCACTCGTCTATAGTGAGGGCCAACAGCAAATGGTGTTGTGTGGCTAACCGATGACGTTTGACTTTGAGGTCATTGCCAATTTAATTCATTCTCATTCTTTCCCGACAATGAAAACGACGTGTTTTTTTTTGCCATCAATTAAGAGAAACACTTTTCCAACTTCCAATTTCCAACTTCATTTTTTTTTTCATCCGTTTGCTTTTTTTTTTTTTTTTTAATTACTTTATCCAATTCTTCCTTCATTCTTGTTCTTTTTCAAGTATCTTTTCTTTTTATTCTTTTAACTTATCCTTTAAATAAGGATTTATTTACCATTTCAAATAGGAATTAGAAAAAATATCAAAATTTTCGTTATATCAAGATTATCGTACCGAAAAATATCAAATTTATCGAAAGTTTTCATACATTGAGGATAAAGGTGTCAAAACGGGCCAGCGGGGCGGGCCGGTCCACAACTCGTCGTAACCCACTATTAGGCGGGGCGGCCCACCTTTTAGGGGGGTTAGGCAAACACCAACCCAACCCACCTACTTTAGGTGACGGAGCGGGCCAACCCGGCGGGCTCATGTGTAAATTTGCGGGTTTTCGTGGGCCAACCCGCAACCCACCATTAGGTGGGCGGTGTGGGCCGGCCCATCTTTTAGGCAGGTTGGAAAATTTCCAACCTAACCCACCAATTTTGTGTTGCGGGGCGGACCAACCAGATGGGTTTAACCCATTTTAACACCTCTAATTGAGGATTTTGGTGCGGTACACTAGCGTTATCGAACATTCGGCACGACAACCATAAGAAATTTAAAATTTTCGGTATATAAAAAAAATACCAAAACTGTAGCGACCCGTTTCAGGATCACCTAAGATAACCAAAAGTAATTAAACCAGCGAAACTTATCAATACAATAAAGCAATCGAAAGAATACAACCGGCAATAAACCCAAGTGATACTACTATGTCATACAACCATATCGAATAACAGTATGAAAACCAACCCTAAAACAGGAAGATAACTGTGATTCTCAAGAAACAGATGCAACCTCAACTCAGCGACCACTCTCACCGGGTCCCTCCAACTATGTCATATCCCGTGGAATAGGATGTCCAAAACAAAAACGAGGATGTGATTGATAACAATGCTCAACACGGAAGTATGAGTATACACGCTATGAGTGCATGAGCACAAATGCACAAGGTACCAAAAACCTGTCACGCTAGAAATCTTAAAGCCTCCCACTTACTATCTCTATGGCCTCTACTGAACTAAGGTCTGAGAACTAGAATCAGACGCTGATCCTCCATCTGCCTGCGGACATCTCTCTTCAGATGACCAACCTCGTTACAACAGAAACAAGCTCCCATGGCCCTATAACACTTATAAGACAGATGTCTACCCCCGAAGTGCTCACACCGACCCTTCTTTTTCCCAAAACTAAAAAGTCCTACAGAACCCAAAGAAGAATTAGATGAAGCAGACTTCATGAAAGACTGGGCTAGTGGCCCCGAAGTACTTGGCTGGTCGAGAAGATAGAAGATCCATACCTCGCTTCAAACTGATCTCCGCCTGTCAACATCGATTCACTAACCCCTCGTACGATGTCGGATCGTTGCAAATATCCACACGATCAAAGATCTCTTGATTGATTCCCTGTAGGAAATGATCGTACTTGGCTTCGGTGGTGTCGTAGATATGACACTACAAGAAAAACGGCAAACGACAACGCTTTTTCCGCGTTGTTATTGTCACGAAAAAGCGTTGTCGTTTTGAGCAAAGACAAGGCATAAAAAGCGTTGTGATATTTGAAAAAGACAACGCTTTTTCCGCGTTGTCTTTTTTAGCAACGACAACGCTTTTTTTGCGTTGTTTTTGAGCGAAATTTTTACAACACGGCGATTTGCAACGCTTTTTCACAACGTTTTTAAAAGCGTTGTGTTTTTCAAAGACAGCGCTTAAACCACCTACGACAACGTTTAAAAAGCGTTGTCTTTTCTCAAATAAAAAACAAAAAAATAAAATTTAATTCACAAATTTTCAATATTATATTTCACTCAATATTCAAAATTTTTGAAAATTAAATCTAATATACAATATTTTAATATTATAAATCATTCAAATATAACAAAAATCATTCAAATATAACAAATAATCGAATTCTTCATGTTCATCTCGGCCATGTGCGCTATGCTTTCTGCCTCAAACCGGAGTCGGCGATCAGACCAACTCTCAGAATGCTAAATCCATTTGGAGGACTGGGAATGTGCTGAACAATAGCAGCAAACAAATAAAATTTCAAAGCCATGGTTATGAATGACACAATAAATCAAACATCAAAGAAGAAAAGTAAAATGGAAACAAATACATAATCCGCATACTGAAAATGCGCTCCTCATCATCCAAAAGCTCCAGCCCCGCATCATTTCAAGCAACTTCTTTTTCAATTAATCACCTCTCAGGCTTTACGAACGTTTTGAGAGATAACTTTTTCTAATAGTTTGAACCTAAAAATGCAAGTTTCAGACTAGAATTCAACACATAATATAATAAAACAGTAGTAGAGATTATAAAAAGTTCAGTAATAAAGAAATAATTATTCATAGCCACAGTAGGCTAAGGCTTAATTTCAACTTCTAAAACTGCATAGTTAATTGTAATAGAAGAAATAATTATAGCATCCTTGCAAGATCATAATAAACTTTACATCGCGAAGCCTTCATTGCAAATTCCTTTAAAACCATCACATCACGAGCAGTCTCAACCAGAGCCTAGATTGCCATGAAAAGATCTTAAAACATAATTCAATAGCAGCAGAATTGATATAAATATGCCAATCTGTAAATCCCTCCATAGACTAATGCTTATAAATTTATGTTGGGTGACATAAATAAATGAAGGATTAACTTCAAAATCAAACCTCACGGTGCAACTGGTTGAGAATATTTAGCATGCTCACAACCAGCTTTTGCATAATAAAACAACGAGCAAGAGTTAAATCTTTCACCATTTTCAGACCAACTTTTTTTGTTTTATATGCAGTTGGCTCTGATGTATAAGAACTAAGACACGAGAACCCAATTTTGAATAAATAGCAAATAGTGTAGATGTACCAAATATTGAGAAGAGTCTTACATTGCGGAGATGGTGAATAACGAGAGAATGATAAGTGACCGAACATAGGCAAATCGAGAATAGGTATAACGATGTCGCCTGCAGTAGCAAACATACATTGAAACCAACAACAAGAAGAGTCCGAATCCAACAAACCATATTGTAGCAACAAGAAAAAGCTCCACCCAGTATAAAGAACAGACAGCATCAAGAACAACTACTTCCAAAACGGTAAATCGTTGCATCAACAAAAAAATTATCATCTGAGAAGAAACTGGAAAAAGAATCAAGAATAGCTACTGATGAGTTGGCGAATATGGGGATTATGGGGTCGGCGGTGCTATATCCAAGTGATATTCAAGGGAAGCTGAAAGGGATCTGCAGGTTTGATAAGATTGGTCTTCCTTATATTAGGATTAGTTCTTGTCTTTATTAATTCAGTTGCTGCTGTTAATTGATTTTAGTAGCTCTTGTAATTTCTCGAGAGGTTTTGACCTAGTCCCCCTCTCTTGTTTCTCCTTTTTTTTCAAGCTGATAAACTGGTAGGGGTCTGCCTAACCCCCCGCCACAACAGGCGGCTTTTGGAAAAAAAAAATGTTTCGACCTAAATTAACACTGATAACAGAAGAACATGAAAACTAACAGATAAGAGCTATATATTTGTACATACCTGGAAACTTTCTGGGTTTACGCAATGGAACAAATTTTGTACCAATGGCTAAGGCAACGGATGGACCAAGCATGAACCCTCTAGCTTCAATCCCTTGTACATCAAAAAAATCACTCAATGATTTAGACAAACATACAAAGCTTTTTCAATTTACAGAGAAGAGAGAATGGGACCTGACGAGATTTACCCCAAAGTTGACCATAAGCACGCCTATATATCTCAACTTCTGAGTACTCCACTCTATACATTTTCCAAATCTCCCTATAAATTGAGATCACAATTAATATATTTCAGATATCATTAAAATATGAAACTTAAATCCACAACCGAGCAAGGAGGCACAAAGTCCACTCAAATACATAAATAAATTTGTACAGTCCTAACACTACAAGAAAAATGGCCTACGACAACGCTTTTTCTGCGTTGTTAATGACCCCAAAAAAGCGTTGTCGTAGCCAGTGTTGTAAAAGATCACGCTCAAAGACAACGCGAAAAAAGCGTTGTAGTTTTCGGAAAACACAACACTTAAAAAGCGTTGTGGTATTTGGATACGACAACGCTTAAAAAGCGTTGTCGTATCTATTAAAAGCGTTGTGTTATTTAGATATTACAACGCTTTAGTACACTGAGGAAGCGTTGTAGTAGCTTCAATCCACAACGCTTTATATGCGTTGTGATTTCTACAAACAACAACGCTTTTGCAGCGTTGTCTTTTATACAATCTACAACGCTTAAAAATGAGGGATTTTAATTTTATACAATCTACAACGTCGCCATGTGGATCCCCCAATAATATGAGCCGATCCCATGGGAGTTCCACCCAACTTACAACATGTGTCGATCCAATGTACAGCTTTCCGACGAACGGGCCCCCCCAATAATATGAGCCGGACCGTATCCGCGGGTAGCATCTCATAAGTTGATCGTTGATGGAAGGTAGGAACATTTAAACAAATTTAAATTTCCTTTATTTATCTTGATATCAATTTTAAATCATATTTAAAATGAGGGATTTTAATTTTGAAAATTTGTCTCATCATTTTTAAAATTTTGTATGCTTGCCGGATTCACACAATTTTGTCTAAAACATGCATACAACAATAATATCACATATTATATAGGATGATCGATTCCATTTCTAATCGACCCGTGGTTGCCAATCACGAGTCTTAGTCCAATCCTAGGTAATATGCAGTATGCAATGCAATCCTATTACATTGAGCTTCCAATTTACATTTCTTCTGTCTTTATTGTCTGCTGGGCCCACCTCCATCTTCAAATCTTCATCTCCCACTAAATCTAATGTATTTACAATAAATAACAATGACAAGTAGGGGATACATTTTTAAGGGGTGGGAACGGGCCATAAACCAAGCCCACTTTTATTACATACGATAATTCATATTGGGCCATAAACCAGGCCCATTAATAAATCCAACAACAATAAAAACAAATGTAAATTCCTAACATACACCTACAAAATTGGTCATGGCAATCGATTATCCTTATCCAATAACATTTAATTCAAAATTAATTTATTGGATAACATGCAATGACAATTTAAATTTAAAAGGATAAAATCATATTTCATATATAAAATCTTATTTTACATACAAAATCATATTTTATCTTTTTATCAAATAAAATCATATTTTATCTATAAAATTCAATTTTATACATAAAATCATATTTTACTCAATATATCCATAAGATCATATCTTATCATCAATTGTACCAAAAATAATTAATTTCAAAATTCAATTTAACGGATAAAATATTTAAATTTTCCAAAAATTCAAATTTATCCAAAAATCAATTTTAAAATTTTCGGACTCGAACAATTCGATCCAACACCTCGTGGACCAATCAAAAACAATTTTCGGTCGGACCAAAAATAGAATTTTAACATATTAAAATTTTAATTTAAAAATTAAAAATAATTTTTCGCGGGCCGCCCGGGACACTCCCGGGCTGCCCGGCTGCCCCTAGGGCAGCGACGATCGCTGCCCCCCGCCCCCGGGCAGCGATCCAATCGCTGCCCGGGTTTTGCCCGAAAAAAAAATTTTTATTTTTAAAATATTTATTTTGTTTCAAAAACCGAGGCTTAAAAATTTTTGTACAATCGATTAATTTAATCGCTTGATCTGAGCAACCTGGCTCTGATACCACTGATGGAGAACGCGGCGATCAGATCAATCAGAATTGATACCCGGTGCAGCGGAAGTTTAAAAATTTTATATGGAACGATTCCATATCATGGGTATCAAAACTTTACGATTAAATTGTGCGTGTAAAAATTAAATAACAATTATAAATTTTTACCTTGAATCTCGAAGCGAGATTATGGACACCAACAGATTACTCTGCTCTTGTTGTATATCCCAGGAACTGATGGACGAACAATTCTTCAATCAGGTCCACGAACAGAAGTTTAATCCCTCTAATAGATTGCACTAGAAAATCTATCAGAAGTTTCTACGAAGAGAATTAACGAATTTGATCCGTTAAACCAGACTGTAATTCAAAATTCACAGGCTGGATTTTCCTGAGCAGAGGGGAGGGGGGCGGCCACTGTTAGAGAAAATACATAGGGTTTTGGAAAATTTGTGACCTGTTGTGTATAATTTCTGTACTGCAATAACTTATTTATAATGTAGGCCGCTAACAGCTTAGGGCCCATTAGTCATAAGTTCAAGCCCGACAAGCAAAGCCCGCATGTTCAGAAATTAATATAAAATTCATCATGACTCCGATTGATAAACCGATTTCACCAATGTGCACAAAAACCATTTTTGCACCTTTTAAAGTCAAGATAAATTTTTCTGAATCCGAATTCAGTGATTTCCAAAAATGCCCATCCCTATGTCATTTTAGGAAATCTTACTCCTCTACTCTTAAATAAGAAGTCCAACTTCTTTGTTCATTAAATTTAACTCTTTAAATTTAACTATCTCAACGGGGATTAAAAATCCATTACTCTGTGTGACCCTCAATGGTTCAGGGATACAGCTAGCCGTGTGCTCACAACTCCTTGTGACTCGGAACAACAATTTCCGACTTGCCCATCGAATCATGGTAAGAGCGCCTAGCAACATCGCCCCATGATTCCCTAGGTATCACTGATAGTGCCTGCAAGAACCAATAGATTTTGGTTAGCGTACAGTACGGTCCCTTCATCCATATATCCCGATCGAATCAACAACCATTGGTAAATCGAGAGTCGTTCGAGATTCGATAACTATGCAATACATCTTGAAGATCAAATAGTGACATCGCATGTGCTACTAAGAAACCATTTCTTAAAACACATCATGTACTCTGGCCAGAGATTCGTCACACTAATATCTCCTCAGATCGCATAGGATATCCACACTCGCAAGTATGTGGTGAATCCTTGACAACAAAGCATCGACTCCTATATGTGTTGTAACTGTACCCAATCCCGACACCTGATGACCCCAATAGAGTCGGTAAACGAGTCAAAGCACAGTACTAGCATATAGAGTCTCAATGATGTTTCAAGTAGTAAGGACTAATGGTGTACAACCAAAACCGCGGACTTTATCCACTCGATAAGTGATAACCACTTGGAAAGTCCGGATAGGGTAGTTCGATCATTCATCGTATGAATATCCATTTGCATGCTTCGAACATCTCTATGTTACTTACCAATGATACGTGGTACTCTACATCGCAAATGCTAGTCTCAAACTCGAGCGATCCTTATCCTTATTATCGGACGGCTCAATCGACTAGGAACAGTTTAGAATACACAGTGATTATAAGATGTGTTTCATGATAGACATCTCCATGTTCTACCACATCTTACATACACTATAGTATATTCAAGGTCTTTATCAAAACAACAATAGTATATCACAATATAACAATATGAAGAAAGATAAAGTCATTGCCATTAATAAAAGTGTAAATTATATTAAACAAAAGATTATTTATACAAAGAGTCATCAAAGCCCTTAGCCACAAGTTGGCTCACCGGGCACCCACTCTTTCAATCTTCCGATCCCATGCATGCAACGATGTGTCTAAAACCTCTTGACACCTAAGTGGTTTCTTGGGTTCGGAGTTCGTACCTTCCGAACTCCCACGTGTCTATGTGTAGTTGACACCTCACAATCTGCATGGTCTAACTCACTTCGGATGTTTTGATCCTGTTTCGGATCTTCCGAACTCTACCATTGCCTCCGATCTCTTGGTTCTGAACAGTTCGGTGCTCCCAAACCCTCTTCAGATCTTCCGAACTTTTTGGAGGGTCTGAAGCTTGGAATTTGTTTTCTGAAATTGTTTAAGCCATATATTTGTTATAATTAATAACCCTTAATCTTGTTTAACTTTTAATCACCTTAAAATGAGAATCGGGTTGCTACATAAACAATACATAAAAATTAAAAATATATACAATTTTTTTAAACAATAAGAAATTATATTTAAAAGATATAATGTTTTTTTGGGTATAAAACGATATATACTACCGTACCGAAATCTAAATATTACCACAAAAGTTTAGGTATAATCGATATACTAGTTATATATACCGATGATTTCAGTATACCAAGATGTTGAGTATTGGACTAGTGATTTCAAGTCTTTTTAATAATTTAATTAGAAAGCCTAAAGCCCACTACATACACAAACAAATACCTAGACCTAATTTCATTTCCCCTTCATCCTTATTTTCGAAAATCTTGGAGAGCAAGCAAGGGTGGCAGCCACCCCATCTCTCACACTTGTGCACACCACACAAAAATCTTAGAGGAAATTCAAGGAGTTTTGGCTTTTCGGTCGTCTCGAGCCGCGGTTACGCACCCGTATTTGATTTTCTTGAGATAAGGCATGCATCCATCTTTTCTCACCCATTTAAATCCTATTATGATCTGTTTTTTTATGAAAATATGTTGGTTGCATTTGGCAGTGATTTTGAACTCAAGAACTCATAATTCATGCATCATATGCACATGTTGGCTCAAGTTCTGTTGATTTCTAGACACAGCTGGTTCGAAGGGGGGCTGTCCATGGTTCGGTGGCTGGATTAGGTACATTAGGGTGAATTTTTAAGGGGGGGCTCAACCCTGGTTTGGGTCGAGAAATGGCCTGGATGGCCAAAGGGTGAAACACCCTCCAAGTCATGCGCAGGTCATGAGGAAATAGGCCATGGCCGAGCCATGTGTTGCATGGCTCAGGCCCTGGCCTGGTCGTGTGAGACCGACAGGACCCTGGGGTTGTAAGGCCCTAAAATTATTTAATTCGAGAAATTGTGGGATTAAGATTTAAATTTAGAGTTTATGAATGTTTGAGGATTGAATTAAAAGTTGCATCTTTGATCAGGGACTGAATTGCAAATGGTGAAGAGTTCAGGGACTAAAGTGCAAAAATGACTTTGAATAAGTCAAAGATAGATATTTAAGTGTGTGAAACGTGTATGTATGTATTTCTTCCCAGCAAGATCGAGAGAGAGGGGCGAGAGGGAGGGAGACGCCATTTTTGTTCTTCCAAGCTTCGCCTCGGATTGATCCGTCCGTCAGAATTTAAAGATAATTACATATTAGGAATCCTGACGTCGAGAGCTTCATTCTAAAGTATGTTTTATTACGATCTATCATATTTTATTTTTGAGATGTTGATGGAATCAGATTTTGTTTGGGTATATGTGTTCTTGAGATATTCACGATAGTATATCTAAGACGGATTGGAAAAAAATTGACGTTTGGAATTGTTTTGAATTTTGAAGTCATTTTCGAAACTAAGGGTATGCTTTTTCTATAGAGTACTTTATGTTTCTTGCCACTAATCCTGGGCAGTCTATCCACGTATGCCAGGTCCGGCTCTAACTCAACCTTGTGCAAGACATGCGACTCGATAGTCACATACTCTTTAAGTAGAGATACGTGGAATACATCATGGATACTGAAAAAACATGGCGGTAACGCCAGAAGATAAGAAACATCTGCGATCTTCTCCAAAATCTGAAATGGACCAATGAATCTCGGCGCTAACTTGCCCTTCAGACCAAATCTCATCATTTTTTGGAAAGGTAAAACTTTCAAGAATACATGCACTCCTGGCTCAAAATTCCATGGCCTATGCTTGGTGTTGGGATAACTGGCCTGCCTATCCTGCATGACTCTGACTCTTCGATTGATCAAATCAACTTTTTCAAAAATCTATTGAATCAAATCTGGTCTCTCAACCTATCGCTTGTCCACTTAATCCCAGAATAAGAGTGTACGATAGAGAAGCCAGTAAAGAGCCTCAAACGGTACCATGCCAATGATGTGATTATAGATGTTATTATACGCAAACTCTATCAACGACAAATGATCCTGTCAGGACAAACCAAAATCCATCATTGAAGCTCTCAGCATATTCTTCCACGTCCTTATAGTTCTCTCCGACTGTCCATCGGTCTCCAAATGATACGATGTACTCAGACTCAATGTATTTCCCAAGGTCTGCTGGAAACTATCCCAAAATTATGAGGTGAACCTTGGGTCTCTGTCACTAACTATACTAAGCGGAATCCCATGAAGCCGTTCAATATCCTATATGTACAATCGGGTCATACTATCAAAATTGAAATCCAAATTATATGGAAGGAAATACGCTGACTTGGACAATCGGTCCAAAATAACCCAAATAGCATCACAATTCCTGGAGTACATCGGCAGGTGGGTGACAAAATCCATACTCACATGCTCCCACTTCCATTCGGAAACCTCTAAACTCTGAAGCAAACCCCCTGGTCGGCGATGATCTTCCTTGGCTTGCTGACAAACAAGGCATCTGGATGCAAACTTGTACACTCTGTGCTTCATTTATTTCCACCAGAATCTCGTACGTAGATCTTTTTACATCTTCATACTGCACGCGTGCACAGTGAATCTGCTCCGATGGACCTGAGATAGAATATACTCCCACAACGTCAGATCGTCGGGTGTAACTACCCTGCCAGACAACCACAACAACACATCACCCTGAATATGAAAACCAAAAGTGCTATCTCCCCAAGAAAATCGTGCTAACTTATGTGTCTTCGAATCTGAATATTGTTCTTGCCAAATACAGACGTACAAATCTGGCTCAAAGACTCATATCCCCTAATTCTCTTTCTTGTGGCGAAAGGTGAAAACCAAAGAAAAACACTCCTGCATTGAACTGGACACTGAACTGGTGCAAAGATCACTCACATACACCTTACGACTAAGTGTGTTTGCAGCTGGGTTCGCAGAACCTGGATGGTACTTTATTTGTAGTCATAATCCTTGAGGAGATCCATACAACGGCATTGTCTCATGTTCAAATGAGCTTGAGTGAACAAGCATTTCAAACTCTTGTGATCAGAGTAGATCTAAAAACACTCTCTATACAAGTAGTGTCACCAGATCTTCAATGAAAAGACAATAGCTGAAAACTCCAAATTGTGCACTGGATTTTTCTACTCATGAGCTTTCAGTTGTCTGGAGGCATATGAAATCACATGTCTATTCTGAGTCAACACACATCCCAAACCCTGAAGAGAAGCATCTGTGTAGACCACAATGCCACTAGACCCAGAAGGCAAGGCTAACACAAGAACGATAGTCAAAAGTCCTCGCAATTCATGAAAACTCTACTCAATCAGCTAACCAGACAAAAGTAAAATCTTTTCTTGTCAACTGCGTCAATGGTTTAGAAATCTGTGAGAAAATACCGATGAACTATCGATAGTATCCTGCTAAGCCCAAGAAACTACGAATTTCTGAAGCTTTCGTCGGACACGATGTAGTAACCCGTATCCTGTTTTAAGTTTACTATATATTAAACATGATTAAGGGTTATTAACTAAAAAATCAAGGAATTAAATTGAATTAAAATATGAATTCCATACATCGGAACCATCTGAGAGTTCGGAAGATCCGAACCATAGTTCACAAGCACCGAACTGGACCCTTTTTAAGTTCAGAAGTAGGGCAATTCGGAAGGTTCGAACATGTTTGAAAGCATGGTTCATGTTCGGATGCCAATAATTAGTTCGGAATATTTGAACTACAGATCGGAACTTCCAATCTATACCCAGACAAGTTAGCATATGGGTGCATGATCGGATGCATGCCACGTGGAAGATCGAACCACCCGAAGTACCCGATAGGAGCGTCCGATGACATGGCCCAATTGCTAAGCAATGATTTTTTACATGTTTATTTGCATGCAAGTTCGGAACCTCCGAAAACCAAGATCGGAACGTCCGAACATGATCGGAACTTCCAAAGTCATGATCTGAACGTCCGAACTCATGCAGCCAAATACCTGTCTAGTATGCAGAGTTCTTTTTATGATCGGATATGTGTGTATAGGGGGGGGGGGGAATACACAATTATAATATTTCAAAATATTTTCCAAAAAGTTTTCCGAGCAGTCTTGATAATGTTAAATATCAAGACTATTTTTGTTATTCTAAAAATCAGTTTGGACTACTAAAATAGTGCAGATAAATAGTCCAAGTGCCTTTGTGATATCTATATATGTAAAGGTGAAAATAACTTGTGCAAATAAAAAAAATGAGACAATATGTTATAAGAGTTCGAAGCAAACTGCTTCTATGTCTCCCCTTCTTCCACTTGGAAAGAAATTCAATAGAAGATTTTGGTTTATACACTCTTTTGTTTATAACCCACTTCAATCGTAGGAATTATCCTTAGCCTAGATCGAAACTCCTAGTTCACCACACAAAGTCTTAACATCAACGAATGAAACAAATAAGGATTGAGTGAATCCGTAGATTCAATCTATTGAGAAACTCTTCTTCAACACTTCGTGAATGAGCAGTTGAGAGTTGTCTTGATGCACTTGACGATCCTTTAAGATGATCTAATGAATGACTTGTATATGTGGGGTTTGAGCAAATAAGATCTGTAGATTCAAAGTGCTTGGAGAGATAGCTTTCTTGTGAATATTTCACTAACTCTTTTCTAAAGCTTTCTCTCTAGTATTTATTGTCATCTTTTGCAACGTTCTTCTAGATGACTTAAATTCTCTCTGAATTGTCTTGTTATATTTTCGAGAATCTTCGTAAATATCTTCATAAATGCGAGACGAAATCCAAGATGAGTGAGATTTAATCCTTGCGGCTTATTAATTTGTTCAATAAATTCTCTCTGGCAGTTCGAGGATTTTAGCAGTTCAAGCCTTGAGCAGTCCAAATAGTTATCTGAGTAGTTCAAGAATTTCAAAAAGTCATCTGAACAGTTCAAGCTTTTTACCTGTTTTACAAAACTTAGCAGTTCAATTTTGTGATCACCAAAACTAAAGATCCAACAGTTTTTCTCTTTTTGGTGATGACAAAACCTATGAACTTCTTCTAAAAAATTAAAAGATAAAACAATTTAAGATAATAATATATGTAAGAAGTTTAAAAAAAGTATACAAGTTATCAATCAGTTTATAACATCAATCAGTTTGTTATACAAATAACTACTTCCGATACCACGAAGTTCTACTTCCTCAAGAACTACTTCTAGCTTTCTTCTTATCTCTTTTATCTTCATTAGCCTTTTTCTTTGATTATTTCTCTTCTCCCTTTTTTACATCATCCTTTTGTAAATGAAGTATAATTTTATGCAGTTGAAAACCAAAATTTTCTTCCATCTTATTTATCTTGGCCTCAATTATTTTCTCTGATTGATTAATATGAGAAGATAAATCACCAGCAGTGACAGCCGTCTGATGTGCAAGATTTTCAATATGAGCTTTACTGTTAATTGCCATAGACACCAATTTGGTCAAGTATCTCAGAAGTGTTTGATAAGTGCATTTTATGGGCATTATTTTATTTCTATTTTGCATGCATTCGTATGGTCTCATATTGTTTTATGTGTGTTTTTACATATTTTATTATAATTTATCTCATGCATGTGAATTTCACTCTTCGGTTTGATTTTTTTAGGAATTTGAGAAGAAATCATGATTATTTGAGTAAGAGAAGAGTCGCATAAATGATTTACGGAGCAGAAATGGTCAAAAATTCATTTTTAATGTTAGAAAGATACAAATCCAATCTCCACTGTTCAAAATAAATATCAAGATGTTTTAAAGCTTCTGTCCAAATTTCAGCTTGATCCGAAGGTTAGAACTCAAGATATAATTTTTCAAGAATGTTGGGCATTGGGAAGTACACATGCATGGACCCCGGACCTGGGTCCGGAGAGGGGTCTTGGAATCTTCGTAAAAAAATATGCGCTCCAGTTCAATGCACGGACCTAGGAACGGACCCATGTCCAGGGTCCGTGCATATCGCAGAAACTTAAGATTTGGGACAAAACGTTGCTCGCTCGAGCGGGATTTTTTACCGCTCGAGCGAGAGTTCGTGATCATGAAAAAATTAGATTTTAGGGAATTAAAAACCTTATCTTTTCGGGCATTATTTTATATGCTTTCAAAGCAATATAAAAAGGGGGAGTTAGCATCAGATGAAAGGGAGGAAAGCAGACAAAAGGAGGCGGCTGGGAGACTTGGAGATTGGAGATTGGAGATCTGCTCCATCTTTTTCAGAGTTTTTTCTTCCGTTCTTCTTTTTATTTTTGAATTATTGTTTTCAATTATTGAGTATTTTTTCTTCAACCAAGACGGTGTGATTGGGTCGGACAAATCTATGTAGAAAACTTGGATGTTTATTTGATATTTTTTAGATTTGATTTGATTTTATTGATTGTTAGATTTATATTTGTCTTGTGAATAGATTGATCAACTGTTTGCTATCATGTTAATCGATTCTAAGTCGACAGAGGAGGAATTGATTTCGATCACTCTAGTAATTGACATATGGTAAAACCGACTAGAAATAGTACTCGATTTCAGTTTACGGTTTTAGGTGAAAACTGAATTCTCATAGTTCTTCATGCATTTGAATTTGATTAGAATTATAAAAAATTAATCCGTCAATATTTGAATAGGTTTGATTGTTCTAGAAATAGACCTTTGAACAAGTTAGGATAATTCACCATAATTTAAAATTAAATCTGAGTCCTGAATCCGCTACATGTTACATGATTTGTTTGGTACCTGCGTGTGTCTTGGTTATCTCGTTTTAATTAAATTTTTTTGTCAACTATTTTAATTCTTATTTCTTAAGAAATTTTTATTTTAAATTCATATTTTATTTAAATCAAATTTCTTTTTATGATTTTGTCTAGATTAAGTAAAATAATTAATTCTTGAGAATTGACTACAGTACCTGTCGGATCGATACTTGGACTCTCTGTCCACTTTACTATTACTTGACCTAGTATACTTTATAGTAGACACTGATTTAAGCGGTCAAGTTTTTGACGCTGTTGCCTGGGACTGTTTAGTTAATATTAGGATAGATTATTTGCTTGAGACTAGACATTTTTTTTCTTGCATTTTCTAATTTTTTTTTAATTTTAATTTTATTTTTTCTTGCTTGTGAGGTACTTGGAGATGGATCATCGCCAGGTGTTCACAAGGTTTGGCCAGCAATACTCGGAGCCATTATATGTTGCTTGGGGGAGATTCAATTACTTGGCAAACAGATATCGATACCATGATTTTTCAAACTACACGCTAACTCGGTCTTTTTATGGTGGTTTGGATGAGCCAACTTGAATTTGGGTGGATTATGAAGCTTTGGCCACTGGAAATCACTTGTTTCATAGAGATCACGACAGTGCTATTTACTTATTAAATGATATGTCAGATTTTGACTATTATTGGCATTGTGATCCTTCATTGTAGGGTTGGAGTCACCAATATCCTCCAGAATTCAACCACAAAAATTTTGCGAGCCAACCACCGGAGTATCAAGAAGAGTGTATCGGGAATTTTGAAGATCATGTGGCTTAGTTGGAGAACATTGTGCGACATCAGACAGAGATAAATAAGTTCTTAGAAAGCCGCATCAGCTCTTTGAGTCTTTTGGATGAACATATTAAGAGCTTTATAGAACCATGTTCCGAGATCTGTCAAGAGAATGAAGTAATTGAGCCAGAGCATGGGGAAATAATTTTTGAGGAATCTTCTTGTGAGGATGAGCCAAACATGACAGTGGAGGATGAAGAAATATGCAAAGAGAAAGATTTGACCTCATCAATGGTCTTTACATGTACACCATTAGAAGATCATTTCTTGCCATTGACGCCAACTCTACCGTATTCCATCCTCTATGAGCTTCAGCCTAGATTCGAAGTCTTTCCTCAAAAGAAAAAGTTCATGAAGAGTATTGCTGAACCGACGAGCTTACAAAGTCAATATCACGCCAATCTTGAGGGCGTAGAAAATCAAGACCCATACATAGAGTCGTTTGATTCTTACTATGGACAACAACCGCTCATTGATGCCTGCTACTGGAAATTTGGGCGATAGACTATAAACTTAGCAGTGACTGGGAGGCAACCCAGTGTTCTTATCTTGCTCTTTATTTTATTTTTGGTTTATGTTTCTTTTTATTTGAATTTTGCTTTTTTCCTATGCCAGTTTTCCATGCCTTCCGCTATACCCAGTCTGCTGCTATCGCCCCAACTGATACTGGCGAGAAGAAAGCGGACGAATCTATAACCAGGGGAGTGTTATTTTTGTTTTCATTGTGTTTTGTTCGTCTTGCATTCTGTTTATTGTTTCGAAAGCATTGAGAGCAATGTTTTGGATAAGTATGGGGGGTAGTCTAGTTTTTATGTTTTTATTTGTATTGTGTTTGTGCAGCATCTGTCATGCTTTAGTTTGTTTGCATATAGTTCATGTCAATTTTGTTTTTGTTTGCATGAGTGTTAAGTAGGATGATGAATGAGAGACGATGATGATATAAAGTTATGATTTTTGAAAGAATGTTTTTTTTTTCTCTTGACTTGACATGAGAAACCTTAGATTTAACCGTGAATATTTTTAAGCACAACTGTTAGACCAGTGAATTGTAGCAAAAAAATTGATGATGTTCATGTTTGTTTGACCATTGCACGACACTAGGTGTTTGATGATCTTAATTGTGTCCTGTGAATTCTAATGATCCTCTAACAATTGCTCTTATGATCTTGGGCGCACCACAATTTTTGTTGAAAAAAATTGAAATTGATAATTTTTTTTTGAAAAATTCAACTCCATCCGGGTCGTGGACGAGGAATTAAAATCCGAATTACCTTATCCTTGGCTATGTATGCTGAGTAAATAAGGTTGTAAATTTATCAAAATTAAAATTTTAATCTTTGAAAAAATAATAACAATTCCATCCGGGCTTGGAAAGGTATTGAAATTCTAATCCCCGATCCATGGCTAAGTTTGCGGGTTCAATGCGATTGTTGCTACATCAGGGCTATAGAGGAGGGGATTGAAATTCGAATCCTATCACAGTTATATCTAAGTTTGCGGGTAATTATTAGGGCTTAAAAATTTCGGGTGCAAAATCCGGCGGTGCATAAAAATAATCTCAAGGAATGTGTGTTTGTTAGAGGTAATTGGAAGGAATGGATGCATGCGAGTGACTCTTGCATTGATGTGTTATTAGGTCGCTAAGCAGCCTTAAAATGGATTCTATAAAAGTTGCATGAAACTAGAATGAGAGTTCACACACACGTTCACACTAAACCGATGGTGTATTGTGGAGAGTCGAGGGTGTTTTAATTTGGCATGGAACTTCTCTAAGGAAAATTCCCATGAATATTTCCTACCTTCGTTTTGTGTTTTGTGTTTGTTTGTCAAATGTCTTGCTCGAGGGCAAGAAAGATTTAAGTATGGGGGTGTTGATAAGTAGATTTTGTGTGCATTATTTATGTCTATTTTGCATGCATTCATATGGTCTCATATTATTTTATGTGTGTTTTTACATATTTTATTTATAATTTATCTCATGCATGTGCATTTCACTCTTAGGATTGAGTTTTTTAGGAATTTGAGAAGAAATCATGATTTTTGGAGTAAGAGAAGAGTCGCATGAATGATTTACGAATCATCAATGGTCAGAAATTAATTTTTAATGTTAGAGAGATCTGAATCCGATCTCCACCGTTCAAAATATATTTCAAGATGTTTTAAAGCTTCTATCCAAATTTCAGCTTGATCCGATGGCTAGAACTTAAGATATGAATTTTTCAAGAATGTTGGGCGTTGAAAAGTACACATGCACGAACCCCGGACCTGGGTCAGGATAGTGGTCCATGCATCTTTGTAAAAAAATCGGCGTTCCAGTTTAATGCACGGACCTAGGAACGGACCCATGTCCAGGGTCCGTGCATATTGTAGAAACTTAAGATTTGGGACAGAAAGTTGCTCGCTCGAGCGGAATTTTTTTACCGCTCGAGCGAGAGTTTGCGATCATGAAAAAATTATATTTTAGGGAATTAAAAACCTTATCATTTCGGGCTTTATTTTATGGGCTTTCAAAGCCATATAAAAAGGGGGACTTAACATCAGATGAAAGGGAGGAACGTAGACAGAAGGAGGCGGCTGGGAGACTTGGAGATTGGATATCTACTCCATTTTTTCAGAGTTTTTTCTTCCTTTCTTATTTTTATTTTTGAATTATTGTTTTCAATTATTGAGTAGATTTTCTTCAACCAAGACGGCGTGATTGAGCCGGAAAAATCTATGTAGAAAACATGGATGTTTATTTGGGATTTTTCAGATTTGATTTGATTTTATTGATTGTTAGATTTATATTTGTCTTGTGAATAGTTTGATCAACTGTTTGCTTGCATGTTAATCGATTCTAATTCGACAGAGGAGGAATTGATTTCGATCACTCTAATCATTGACATATGGTAAAATCGACTATAAATAGTATTCGGTTTCATTGTGCGGTTTTAGGTGAAAACTGAATTCTCACAGTTATTCATGCATTTGAATTTGATTAGAATTGCGAAAAATTAATCTGTCATTATTTGAATAGGTTTGATTGTTCTAGAAATAGACCTTTGAACAATATAGGAGAATTCACCGTAATTTAAGATTAAATCTGAGTCCTGAATCGGCTACATGTTAAATGATTTATTCGATACCTGCATGTGTCTTGGTTGTCTCGTTTTAATTAAATTTTTCTTTCAACTATTTTAATTCTTATTTCTTAAGCATTTTTTATTTTAAATTCTTATTTTATTTAAATCAAATTTTTTTTTATGATTTTGTCTAGATTAAGTAAAATAATTAATTCTTGATAATTGACTACAGTCCCTGTGGGATCGATACTTGGACTATTTGTCCACTTTACTATTACTTGACCTAGTATACTTGCTAGCGACAAAAATTCTCTATGGCATAAGAGTTTGAATCATTTCTGGTTTTTGTATCTTGGACCAAAATTCATATGGTTTCTAATTGAGAGTACACATCATGATTTGACGTTGGGATATCTTTGGGTAGAGAGTCAGATTCTGTAAAAAGACGGTGAGAAAGAAATTTTTCCTGATAATGGAGGTATCTTATCATGCTGTTCTTATGAATCAAAATTTTCTGATTGGTGAGAAGAAGATGTTAACTCTTTACTCATCAATTTAGGTATTTGAACCTGTTGATCTGATGTATTTGGATTCTCTTATTGTGGAGACTTAGTAGGAGATGGTATTTTTGGAGAAGAATCCCTAATCATCTCAATTTATGGAGAGGGATTTTTGGCAAATTCAATTATTAGAGATTGAATAATCATTGAGTCATCAATCACCTTCGTCGAACTTGATGGAGATTGTTCTGTGTGGTGTTCATTAGAAATAAGAAGTGCTTCCTCTATATTGATTTCCATGTTTCTTTTCAGGCATTTTCAGTTCAAACATAGATCGAACAACTTCTTCAACTGAGGTCATTAAAACTTATGGAATAGGAATTTAAACAGTTGAAGGACCAGCAGTTGATATGTCAGGAAATTTAACTTCAGTCTTTGAAGAGCTTTCTTTAACAATTTCAGCAGATGAAATATGTTCCTTTTCATCAGAAGGTGTAATTTGGCTTTCAATGGTTTTAAGAGTCATCATGTCTCGGTGGAGACATATCTGATTCAGTTTCTTCAGAGTCAAAAACTCCTGCTTCAAACTCTTTCAACATCTCTTCCCCTTAGTATGAACAGTATGAAGATATTCACGAATCTTCAATGTTGGTATTTCAAGTCACTTCTCATAATTAGAATTACCATGGAAAGATGACGAGCATCCATTTCTAACTGAGATATTACAGTTGCATCATCAGCAATAGTTGGTGCAGGTGAAACAAATTTTCTCTTTTCCTGTGAATCACCATTCTTAACAAACTTTCCCTGAGTTGTTGAAGAATAAAATCTCTTCTAGTTATAGCCTCAGCTATATTTCTAGTTTCAGCCCAAGTAAGAATTGTTTCTTCACTTTTGCTCAGTCGACTTAGAAGTCTTTCCTTTTGAATTGTGGAAAACAAGGTATTCTGTCTATGATCTACCCATTGATAAAAAAGAATCATCCTCTTTTCAATAGTTTTATCAATAATTGAAATGGTTACATAAATAGCTGACTAGATGGTAGATTGTGAGACCTCGATTCTAAACCACTAATCTCGGATTAAACAACTATTAAGCGAACAAGGATCCAGGAGTAAAACAAGTCAAAGTTTTTTTTTTTTTTTTTTTTTTTTAAACGCCCGCGCCCGCGCGAGGAACCAAGCTCGCGCGCGCGCGGGCAAACGATCCCGAGGCCCAACGAAGGCCTCGCGCGCGCGCGAGGCACGCCTCGCCCGCGCGCAGAAGGCCTGGGCAGAAATGCTCAGGCTGCAGAAAAAGAAAAGGGATTCCGCGCTTGGTCCGACATGCCTTCAAATACAATAACAATAACAGGGTGTAGGGAAACATGCCATAACAAGTCATGCTTTCAGAAGGCCTAAAAACAACCAGAAGTCTAATTCGATACAACAACAACATACTTCGATTTCAGATTACAATCCGAATGCAAACTAATTCGAATAACAAACATATCAAGTTCGAGTTCAAACATGCTTCAATCTTAAACTAGATAAACATGCTAATTCGACTTCTAAACCGAGTCTCACTTCTACTACTTGCCCTCGAAGCTAACCATGCCTCTTCTGACTTGTTCCTGCCCCACCTGTTGCCAAGTACACATACAAAACAAAGCAACAGCCGGATAACCGGTGAGAATGATAATCCCAGTAAAAGCAACATATCAAATAATGAATATACAACATGCTATCAAACCACATATTCAAGTCGAAGTTAATGATATGCATGTCTTTAAAACCAGGATATCGATTCTGATAAACACGGGAGTATTGCTCTGCTTTTGGGATCCCGAGGATGAGATCACGTAACGACTCACCGACTCTCCCAATCGAGGTGGTGCCACGTATCCCATTCCTCTAGACTTTGAGCAACCATAATGAGTATGCTAGCACTAGGCGAAATACTACAACCTAGGCCACTCAATCATAGTTCCCAAACGTCTAACAAAAAGGGCGGTTCTGCCCGCTGAAATCAAAGTAGGCTCAAGATGAATGCATAACAGAAACATAAACATAAGCCACATAACAAAAACTCAATCAATCAACAATTACAAGTTCCACGTGCTAGAACAAGTATCAATGCAATATGTGATTTAAAAAGGGAAACTCGAGAACCAACAGTCCCGAGTATGCTATCCCGCTACGATGACTGCTTTTACCTTTCAATGCAGTAGCTCCAACTCTGGATAAGCTACAAAAGAGATTGTATAAACAACTATACAATCTAACAACAACAAGGCAACGGTTCAAGGAAAACTCTTTATACCGTTCTTCGTCCAATTCTATGAAAAGATCAAACAGCTGCTAACTATGGGCTTGACAATTCCGAACGAATCTGTTCAGATACAAGAGATGATTGATCAATAATCACGATCAACTTACAAGCCAAGTTGAAACTCAAAAACGGTTCAAAATGTCCAAAAACTCAAACCGACGGCATAACGGCTATAACTGAACAACCGGCAAATGTAGACAGCAGTTCAATACTGATAACAACTCAATTCAATGCTAATACAACAACAACAAGACAAACCCAACAAATCTCAAAACCATGATTTTCGAAAATGGCTTCCAAAAATCATAATAAATCCGAACGTCGCTCTAATTCAAAATCGACAGATAATAAACGATCAGAACTCTGTAGAGAACAACATACTCGAATCTCAAACGATTCTAACAACATCCAAAAACTAGAATGTATCGGATCGAAGAAGAACTTACGATATAACAGAGCTCTCACTGCAGTGATCACTAATCTGCCTTCAGAAATAAATTCCAACGGCCGGATCGAGCTCGGACTGAAATCAGAAAGCTTGAAAGCTCAATGAATCGGCTTCAATGGAGGGAGGCGATGCAATGGAGGAGATGGAGAAGAGAAAGGGCCCAAAAGCCTTATAAATATCTATAAAAACCGATAATTGCGTTTTAGTCCCTGAAAAATCCAATTTTTGCAAAAAGGACCTTGATCAAAATCAAACCGGCTCGAGAACTCTGTAATCTCTGATTAACTCAAATAAATTCAATTAAGATAAAAACGGGGCGTTACAATTCTCCCCCACTAAGAAGAGATTTCGTCCTCGAATCCACAAGAACCAAAACTCATAAGATAGAATAAAGAACTAAAGACAGTAAGAAGAACTCACGTCATCCGAATAGCTCTGGAAAACGCTGTCTCATGTCAGACTCTGTCTCCCAAGTCTCTTCCTCAACACCGTGACGGCTCCACTGCACCTTCACTAACGGAATCAACTTGGTCCTGAGTTGCTTTTCTTTCCGATCAAGGATCTGAATCGGTCGCTCAAAATAGCTCAGGGTCTCGTCTAACTCGGCTTTGTCAGGCTGAAGGATATGAGAAATATCTGGTTGATACTTTCGCAGCATAGAGACGTGAAAAACGTCGTGAATACCAGATAAAGACGGAGGAAGTTCAAGTCTGTAGGCAAGATCGCCTATCTTCTCGAGAATCTCGTACGGACCGATGAATCTCGGAGATAACTTTCCTCTCTTACCGAATCTGACGGTGCCTCTGAACGGAGAAATCTTAAGGAATACACGGTCTCCCTGCTCAAAACTCAGAGGTCGACGTCTGACATTCGCATACTTCGCCTGTCTATCTTGAGCTGACTTCATTCTGGTCTGAATGATCTTAACCTGCTCTACCATATCTCTAAGCATCTCCGGTCCCAATTCTGGTGACTCGGACAATTCATCCCAAAACAACGGAGATCGGCACTTTCTACCATACAAAGCCTCAAAAGGCGCCATACCGATACTCGCTTGGAAGCTGTTGTTGTAAGAAAACTCGACAAGAGGCAAAGAATCCTGCCAACTAGTGCCAAAGTCTAGCACTACCGCTCGCAGCATATCCTCCAACGTCTGGATAGTCCGTTCTGACTGTCCATCTGTCTGAGGATGATAAGCTGTACTCAGATGCAATCGAGTACCAAGTGCCCCCTGAAGACTGTGCCAGAAGTGAGAAGTGAATCTAGGATCTCTGTCTGAAACGATCGACTTCGGCACACCATGCAATCTCACAACATTGCTAACATACAACTCAGCCATCTGATCATGACGATACGTCATCCTGTACGGAATAAAACACGCAGACTTCGTCAATCGGTCGATCACTACCCAAATAGCATCGCATCCTCGAACGGATCGTGGTAGCTTCGTGACAAAATCCATAGAAATGTGATCCCATTTCCATTCAGGAACAGATAGGCTGTGCAAAAGACCACCTGGTCGCTTCCGCTCTGCTTTCACTTGCTGACAATTCAAACACCGAGATACCAATCTCGCAACATCATCCTTCATTCTCTTCCACCAGAACTGACTCTTCAGATCGTTGTACATCTTACGACCTCCAGGATGAACGCTAAACCGACTGCAATGAGCCTCTCGGAGAATACGCTGTCTCAACTCCGAAATATCAGGCACAACAATACGGTTATTCACAAACAAAACGTCATCTCTAACCTGGAATTCTGACTGATGCCCAGTTCTGACTTTCTCTACCGAAACCTGAATGCTCGGCTCAGACTTCTGTGCTTCTCTGATTGCAACAAACAACTCCGGCTCGGCTTGAATAGCAAACACTCTGATAGTCTCCCTATCTGTTTCAAACTCTAAACCAGAAGTGCAACAATCATCGACCAACTGAGAAACACCGATAGTTGAAAGAGATAAAGAACAAAGCTTTCGGCTCAAGGCATCTGCAACTGCATTCGACTTCCCTGGATAATACTTGATCTCACAGTCAAAATCCTTCAACAGATCTAACCATCTTCTCTGCCTCATATTCAGCTCTGCCTGTGAAAACAAGTACTTAAGACTCTTATGATCAGAAAAGATCTCGAAAGACTCACCATAAAGATAGTGACGCCAGATCTTCAAAGCAAATACAATCGCTGCAAGTTCAAGATCATGAACAGGATAACGAGTCTCGTGCGGTTTTAGCTGCCTCGATGCATACGCTATCACATGCTTATGCTGCATAAGAACACAACCCAAACCTCGGTTAGAAGCATCACAATACACTGTGAAACCTCCAGTACCCTTCGGAATAGAAAGAATTGGAGCACTGGTCAGTCTCCTCTTCAGATCAACAAAGCTAGCCTCACAATCTGAAGTCCAGACAAAAGGCGCATTCTTCTGGGTCAGCTGGGTAATAGGCTTGGCAATAGACGAGAAACCCTCGATGAAACGACGGTAATAACCAGCTAAACCCATGAAGCTTCGGATCTCAGGTACTGATGTCGGTCTAGGCCAATTCATAACCGCTTCGATTTTGCTGGGATCGACAGAAATCCCATCTTCAGAAATAATATGACCGAGAAAGACAACTCGATCTAACCAGAATTCGCATTTCGATAGCTTGGCAAACAACTGCTCAACTCGTAAAATCTGCAAGACGATTCTCAAGTGCTCTGCATGGTCAGTACGGTTCTTCGAGTAGATAAGAATATCATCGATGAAAATAATGACGAACTCATCTAAATAACGCTGAAAGATACGGTTCATTAAACCCATAAAAACAGCTGGAGCGTTAGTCAAACCGAACGGCATGACTATAAACTCAAAGTGACCATACCTCGTTCTGAATGCGGTCTTAGGAACATCTTCCTCTCGCACTCTCAGCTGATGGTAGCCTGACCTCAGATCAATCTTAGAGTAGACAGAAGAACCCTGCAGTTGATCAAACAAGTCATCTATTCGGGGTAAAGGATATCTGTTCTTAACTGTAGCCTGATTCAATTGGCGGTAGTCGATACAGAGCCGCATAGAACCATCCTTCTTCCGAACGAATAGAACAGGAGCACCCCAAGGCGATACACTAGGTCTGATGTATCCCTTGGCAATCAAATCCTCAAGTTGCTCCTTCAACTCTCTCAATTCAACAAGTGTCATACGATAAGGAGCTTTTGAAATAGGTTGAGTACCTGGCACTAAGTCAATGCTGAATTCAACCTCTCGAATGGGTGGCAATCCAGGAACATCTTCCGGAAACACGTCAGCAAAATCTCTAACCACTGGTAAGTCAACCAAAGCTGGGCTAGATTTCAGTACATCAACCGCATAAACCAAAAATACTTCTGCACCTCTCTGTAACAAACGAGTCATAGATAACACTGAAATCAAAGGAATTCTAGATCGAGAACCCTTACCAAAGAATTTCCACTCGTCTGCCATTTCAGGTCTGAACCTGACAACCTTCAGAAAACAATCAACTGTCGCCCTGTACTTGGTTAAAGCATCTATCCCGACAATACAATCAAAATCTGACAACCCAAGCACAATACAGTCGAATTCTAACAAATTCCCCTCGAAACAAAATTCACAGTTCCTGACTAGTCGGACAAAAACAATTCCTCCACCCAAAGGTGAAGTAACAGCTACTACTGTAGGCAACAATTCAGTTGGCAAAGCATGCAATAACACATATTTCTCAGAGATAAAGGAATGGGAAGCACCTGTATCTATCAAGACATGAGCAGAATGACCGAAAATCGAACAGTTACCTGCTATGACATCGTCAGGTGCTGCCTGAGCCTGATCCTCTGTCAATGCAAAGACTCGTGCTTGCTGTCTCGGAGGCTGATTTGCACTAGAGCTACCTCTTTGTCTGTTCTGCTGTTGCTGGGGTTGGAAAGAGTGTATTGCAGACGACTGCCTCTCCGGGTGAGCTGCAGGTCTAGACGAACTCCCACTTTGAGCTCTATCTCTATTACGTTGAGGGCACACTTTAGAGAAGTGTCCCGATTGCTGACATGTGTTACAATTGCCGAAGACTCCCACACACTGATCCGGTGAGTGTCTTCCTCCACACTTGCTGCAGTACAAGGATGATGACCCAGAACTCGGTCCTGAACCGAATTGCTTCGAACCACTGGAACTGGACGAACTGTTCCCCTGTCTCTTGAACTGTTTACCTCTTGCCTTGTACTGATCCTTTCTGTTTCCCCCACTGTTTCCACCTTCATACCTCTGCTGCTGGTTCTGATGTTGAGGTGGCTGATTCTGGTACTGAGATTGTTGGTTCTGATACTGCCTCTGCTGCTGAGGTGCCCCCTGATTACCTCTTTGCCTCCACAAGCCTGCTTCTGCTCCCTTTGCGTAATTCATGGCATCCGCAAAGTTGCTAGGCCTGTTGGTGTTAACCAACGTGAAGACATCGGGGTTCAACCCGTTGATGAACTGATCTGCCTTAGCTTCTTCATCTCCGGCAATTAGCGGTGCAAAACGCAACAGACTATCGAACTTAGCCACGTACTCTTCAATGTTCAGATTCCCTTGCCTCAGATTTGCAAACTCTGCTCCCTTATCCTTACGATACGAGATAGGGAAAAACCGCTTATAAAACTCAGATTTAAAAAGAGTCCAAGTAACCTCTGTACCTCTACTCTCAAATGCTTTCTTTGTCATGATCCACCAGCTCTTAGCACCACCACGCAGCTGATGAATTACTAACCTGATTCGGCGGTCATCTGTGTAGTCAATGGAATCAAACAACTGATCCATATCATCCAACCAACTCTCACAGTCAACTGGATTTTCTGAACCCATCAACAATGGCGGATTGAACGACTGAAACCTCTTCAGCAAGGTTTCCATAGGAGTCGCTGAAGCATCCAACTGATCAACCTCAGTGCTAGCTTGCTCAGTCGCAGGGATAACTGGTGGTGTGTTTCTGTTTATCACTCGACGAGGACCCATCTGATAATCAAAGGTTACCAGTCGAGAACAGAAACAGTTTTATCTCAAGTAGATCATGCTTTATTAATTTAAATCACACAACCATGTAATTCAATTAATGCTCAAACAATAAAGCATGCTCGCATGGAATTAAGTACACAATTAAATAATTCAAACACATGCGAGGAGTCATTACACACAGACTCGATCTACCCCGCTCACTCTAGTTCGACCAAGAATCTTAACGCTCTGATACCACTTAATGTGAGACCTCGATTCTAAACCACTAATCTCGGATTAAACAACTATTAAGCGAACAAGGATCCAAGAGTAAAACAAGTCAAAGTTTTTTTTTTTTTTTTTTTTAAACGCCCGCGCCCTTTGCGAGGAACCAAGCTCGCGCGCGCGCGGGCAAACGATCCCGAGGCCCAACGAAGGCCTCGCGCGCGCGCGAGGCACGCCTCGCCCGCGCGCAGAAGGCCTGGGCAGAAATGCTCAGGCTGCAGAAAAAGAAAAGGGATTCCGCGCTTGGTCCGACATGCCTTCAAATACAATAACAATAACAGGGTGTAGGGAAACATGCCATAACAAGTCATGCTTTCAGAAGGCCTAAAAACAACCAGAAGTCTAAATCGATACAACAACAACATACTTCGATTTCAGATTACAATCCGAATACAAACTAATTCGAATAACAAACATATCAAGTTCGAGTTCAAACATGCTTCAATCTTAAACTAGATAAACATGCTAATTCGACTTTTAAACCAAGTCTCACTTCTACTACTTGCCCTCGAAGCTAACCATGCCTCTTCTGACTTGTTCCTGCCCCACCTGTTGCCAAGTACACATACAAAACAAAGCAACAGCCGGATAACCGGTGAGAATGATAATCCCAGTAAAAGCAACATATCAAATAATGAATATACAACATGCTATCAAACCACATATTCAAGTCGAAGTTAATGATATGCATGTCTTTAAAACCAGGATATCGATTCTGATAAACACGGGAGTATTGCTCTGCTTTTGGGATCCCGAGGATGAGATCACGTAACGACTCACCGACTCTCCCAATCGAGGTGGTGCCACGTATCCCATTCCTCTAGACTTTGAGCAACCATAATGAGTATGCTAGCACTAGGCGAAATACTACAACCTAGGCCACTCAATCATAGTTCCCAAACGTCTAACAAAAAGGGCGGTTCTGCCCGCTGAAATCAAAGTAGGCTCAAGATGAATGCATAACAGAAACATAAACATAAGCCACATAACAAAAACTCAATCAATCAACAATTACAAGTTCCACGTGCTAGAACAAGTATCAATGCAATATGTGATTTAAAAAGGGAAACTCGAGAACCAACAGTCCCGAGTATGCTATCCCGCTACGATGACTGCTTTTACCTTTCAATGCAGTAGCTCCAACTCTGGATAAGCTACAAAAGAGATTGTATAAACAACTACACAATCTAACAACAACAAGGCAACGGTTCAAGGAAAACTCTTTATACCGTTCTTCGTCCAATTCTTTGAAACGATCAAACAGCTGCTAACTATGGGCTTGACAATTCCGAACGAATCTGTTCAGATACAAGAGATGATTGATCAATAACCACGATCAACTTACAAGCCAAGTTCAAACTCAAAAACGGTTCAAAATCTCCAAAAACTCAAACCGACGGCATAACGGCTATAACTGAACAACCGGCAAATGTAGACAGCAGTTCAATACTGATAACAACTCAATTCAATGCTAATACAACAACAACAAGACAAACCCAACAAATCTCAAAACCATGATTTTCGAAAATGGCTTCCAAAAATCATAATAAATCCGAACGTCGCTCTAATTCAAAACCGACAGATAATAAACGATCAGAACTCTGTAGAGAACAACATACTCGAATCTCAAACGATTCTAACAACATCCAAAAACTAGAATGTATCGGATCGAAGAAGAACTTACGATATAACAGAGCTCTCACTGCAGTGATCACTAATCTGCCTTCAGAAATAAATTTCAACGGCCGGATCGAGCTCGGACTGAAATCAGAAAGCTTGAAAGCTCAATGAATCGGCTTCAATGGAGGGAGGCGATGCAATGGAGGAGATGGAGAAGAGAAAGGGCCCAAAAGCCTTATAAATATCTATAAAAACCGATAATTGCGTTTTAGTCCCTGAAAAATCCAATTTTTGCAAAAAGGACCCTGATCAAAATCAAACCGGCTCGAGAACTCTGTAATCTCTGATTAACTCAAATAAATTCAATTAAGATAAAAACGGGGCGTTACATAGATGCTTTGGTGGGAGTCTCTACAATGTTTTCTTTTCTTTTTCCCTTATGTTCTGGAAGGCTTGAAGTCATATGAGTGACGATGGGTTCAAAAAGCTTAATTCCTGATAGATTTGTAGTTGCAGGAATTGGAGCAGGTTAGAGAGGAGCCCAATGTGCTTAACCAATTTCAACCTCTTAAAGGATGACTTCTTGCTTACTGGTTCACCAGTTGAACCAACAATATCAGCCTTTGCAAGAACATCAAGAGTTGAGGCAGTCTTGCAAGGAGATTTTTGCTTGGTAAAAACATGAATAAGAGGAGTTTCATCTGCAATTGTCTCATCCTCAAATTCAACAATAACTAATTTTCTTTTGACTGACCCCTTCTGCTTCTTGAGAAGTTTGGATTTACCAGTTGAAGTTTTTGATAAATCAGATTGATTTTCACCTTCTTCAATCTTAACTTGTCGCAATTCATCATCAGTCAAAGTGTTTTTCTTAATGAAACTAGTTATGAATGCATTATCCATAACCTTGAAGTGAGGAATCGGATCATCCAAAACGCTATTTGCACCCAAATTTTTCAACATACAACAAATTTGAATAACAAAGCCCAGAGATTGATGCTTACCTCGCACCATTTCAGTAAAATTGTGAAAGAGAATATCAAACCAGTTGACCTATATCTTTGAGGCGATGAGCACCATGACTTGAATTTTTTCCAGAGTAATCTTCTCAAAGGTGTCGGTCTTTGCCTGTAAGAATTTGGACACATTATTTGTCGACCACCTGTATTCCATATTCAAATCCATTTTGTAGCTTGGAGCTTTGAAAGGAGCATCATAATGGAGAAATTTTCCATCTAGATAACCATGTTACCACCAAGAATGCCAGAAAAATTTTGAGTACCAGCAGTGGACAATTCGAGAGAATCACCAAAAAATTTTGAGAGATGGAGTAGTTCTCTCCCATAGCATTGCTACAAATACATCGATATTGCACAGATGCATTGCTGAAAAATTCAGTGATCACCTCCATAGAATAGTTTGGTGCACACGACAGAAAATGACGGAGCCCTGAAGCTTCAAACATATCCAAAATACAGTTAATAGATTCATTGTTGAGACTCCGAATGGCCTCTAAATCGAAAGAGAGAATTTGATTGGAAAGTCATTTGTATAAGTAATGTACATTTAGACTAGAAATTGCGCACAAAGTGTTTGATAAAAGTTCAAAAATGATAACTACAATGAGAGTTTGTTAGCGTGAGAAATGAGTGAGATTTTTAGCACATATATAGGATTCGATGGGCCAATGACGTGTGCAAGATATTTCAAATTTTGAAAAATAGACGCTAAAACGATTTTTGATTTAAACAAAATTGGCCCAAAATTAAATTAATCCCTTAATTACGATAATTATAAGATTTTATGATTTCCCATTTTGATAAAATCATAACTTTTTCCAACAATTTTCATTAAAAAATTATTTTACTTGATGATATAATTAATTATCGGACAAATCACAATTTTCCTTCAATAATAAAAAATTTTTAAAACATGTGACAGGGCAGTCCATTTTCAAAAAGTTGTCTCTTCTTAATTCGGGACAGAAAGGAGACATAAAGGAGAACTGGACAGTCGGAAGATTGTATACATTCCAGAAGTTTGATTATAAAAGGAACAACTGCCTTGTCTTGTATCATCTCGAAAACCCTAGTTTAAAAATTTTCAAAAATATGAATGGTGCAATTGCTTCTTCGGATGATTTGGTTGGGGATTTCAATCAAGTGGTCCTGCAAAGAAGAAAATCCAGATACGAGTCAATCATTTTCAAAAATGTGATGCGAACTTGGTGCAAAGTAAGAAAACTGCAGAGATATAGGGAGACGCCTTTGCCTCTCCTATCTCCGACTGTCACCAGAAAACTGGTGGCAAGAGAATGAAATTTCAAGAGGTCGCTGGGCACCAACAACACAGAAGACCTCTTCAAATACAATGGTTTCTTGCTCCTGATGCTCTTGAACGAGCAGAGAGAGCTCAATAAAATTTTTGCGTCCAATGAATATGCAAGGGTTGCTCTAGGTGGTCTCCCTACCTGGATCAACCTGTGGAAATTTAATGAGGAGAGGGAGATCTCCAGAATTTCTATTTTGAAAAATAAAAATTTCTTTTATGTTTTACTGTTCGTGTTATTTATTTTATGAAAATAACAAATGCTAACAAAAATATAAGAAAATTACCCCTAAATTTATGCAATTTTAAGATAAATCAATTAATCCAAGAGAATTTCAAAATAAAGAAAACTTAGCGTCAGGTAGTGGTTTTGTAAAGATATCAGCAGTCTGAAGTACTGTGAAAATGTGTTCCAGCTTGATCTCCTTTTTCATGAAATGATCTCGAATAAAATGATGTCTGATATCGATGTGCTTTGTCCTTGAATGTAACACTAAGTTATAAGTTATAGCAATAGTACTGTGTTATCACACAAGATTGGAGGTTCTTCCGACTATATTCCATAATCCTTAACGGTTGTTGGATCCACAAAATTAGAGCACAAAAACTGCGAATTACAAGATACTCAGCTTCAGCAGTTGATGTTGCAATAGATGTTTGTTTTTTTCTAGACCAAGAGATTAATCTATCTCCAAGAAATTGACATGAGCCACTTGTGCTTTTCTTATCAATTTTACAACCTGCACAGTCTGCATCAGTGTAACCGATTAGATTAAAACTTGAGTCTTTTGGATATCAAAGACCCGCATTAACAGTTCTTTTAAAGTATATTAAAATACTCTTAGCTGTAATATAATGTGACTGTTTGGGAGCAGCTTGAAATCGCGCACATAAGCCAACGACAAACAAGATGTCTGGTCGACTAGCAGTCAAATATAATAAAGAAAATATTATTCCTCTATACATTGTGACATCAATTGGTGTTCCCCCTTCATTTTTGTCTAGTTTAATTGATGCACTCATTGGTATACTAGCAGATGAGCAATTTTCCATTCCAAAATGTTTGGTAAGCTCTTTAGAGTATTTGGACTGGTTAATGAAAATACCCTTTTCTAGTTGTTTTACTTGCAATCCCAAGAAGAATGTTAATTCTCCTATCATGCTCATTTCAAACTTATCCTGCATGAGTTTGGAAAATTTTTGGCATAGTTTGGGGTTAGTTGATCCAAAAATAATGTCATCAACATATATTTGAACCAGTAGAATATGATCACCTTTAGCATATTTGAAAAGAGTTTTATCTACAATACCAATAATAAAATCATGATCAAGAAAAAAAATTTAAAAAGAGTATCATACCAAGCTCTAGGATCTTGCTTTAGTCCATATAAAACTTTACCTAATTCATAAACAAAATGAGTATGAGTTGGATTGACAAAACCTGGTGGTTTTTTTACATAAACTTCTTCTTGAAGATTACCATTTTAAAATGCTAACTTAACATCCATTTCATAAACTTTGAAATCCTTAAATGATGCATAAGCAAGGAAAATTCTTATAGCTTCCAGTCTTGCGACTGGGTGCAAATGATTCATCAAAGTCAATTCTTTCCTCCTGTTTATAACCTTGAGCAACAAGTCGAGCCTTGTTTCTCACAAATTTTCCATTTTGATCCAGTTTTTTTTGAAAACCCATCTAATACCTATGACATTTTGATTTTCAAGTCGATGTACTAAATGTCATACTTTACTTCTTTCAAACTGGTTGAGTACTTCTTAGATCGCATCAGTCCAACTTGCATCAGCTAATGCTTCATCAAACTTCTTAGGTACATTATGAGATATAAAAGCTGCATGCAAAAATTCATCATTATTTTGTCTTCTTGTTCTAATTGGAGCAGCTGGATCACCTAGGATCAATTCAGGTGGATGATCCTTGTTCCCTCGAAGATTTGGTTCAATAGGGTTAGTTAGAACTGGTTCTTCTGGATGAAATGCTTCTTCTTCAATAATGATTGGTTCATTATTTTGTCATGGTACATTCTCAACTGTTTTTATTTCAACTTCAGCAGTTGAAATATAAGCATTGTTGTACAACTGTTCTGAGCAGTTGACTTCTTCATCCTCCTCTATCATAGTATTCTCAAGTCTATGACTTAAATCATTCAAATTCATATCACTGGATGCAGTACAAATAGATGATTCATCAAAATACAACATGAATAGTTTCTTCAACAATTAGAGATTTCTTGTTAAAAACTCTATAAGCTCTACTAACTGCTGAATAACCTATAAATATCCCTTCGTCTGATTTATAATCAAAAAAGACTTCAGCTGAGTTTTTCCATTTTTGTGAATATAACAAGTACAACCAAACACCTTAAAATATGAAACATCAGATTTCTTATCATTCCAGATCTCATAAGGACTTTTATTGTGTTTGTTGTTAATCACTGACCTATTTTGAGTATAGCAAGCAGTATTAATTGCTTCAGCCCAAAATTTTTGAGATATATTAGAATCTGCAATCATGGTTCGGGCTGCTTCTTTAAGAGTTCTATTTATCCTTTTTTCTATTCCATTTTGTTGTGGAGTTCGAGCTGCTAAAAATTCATGTCTAATTCCATGATTATCTAGATAGAAAGTTAGGGTTTTATTTGTAAATTCAGTACCCATATCACTTCGAATTCTATTAATCATATAAGATTTTTCATTTTGCAGTCCGTTTAAAAGCTTGATCAACTTGATACATGTTTGATCTTTTGATGGTAGAAAAATAACCTAAGTAAACTTTGAATAATCATCTACTACTACTATGAGAGTGTACCTCATTCCCCCTAAATTCTTTATAGAAATAGGACCAAAAATATTCATATGCAACAATCCTAAACATTGAGAGGAAGAGTTACAACCCTTATTTTTAAAGGTAGATCGTACCTTTTTACTTAACTGACAAGCATTACAAATCTTTTCTTTTACAAATTTATCTTTGGAAAAACCAGTAACCAACTCATTTTGACTCAAACTGGAGATTGACTTGAAGTTTAGATAATTTAATCGTTTATGCCATAGCCATTGTTTGGCATTTTGTGCAATAAAACATATAGGAGAATAAGGTTGACTATGTTGCCAGTTTATCTTATAAGTATTATGTTCTCTCAAACCAGTTAATATGACTTCTCCATTCTTAGACTTTATCTTGCAAGTTTGTTGAAAAAATTCTACAGCATAACCATTATCACATAATTGGCTAATGCTAATCAGATTATAACAAATATTTTTAACAAATAAAATATCATTGATAACAATATTTACATGGATAATCTTACCATTATGCACGGTTTTACCTTTCAAGTTATCTCCAAATGTAATCTTTGACCTTTGATATCAACTATTTCAGACAATAGCACTTTATTTCCGGTCATGTGTCTTGAGCATCCACTGTCTAAGTAGCAAGTAGTCTTTCCAACCTGTTATTCAATAATGAACTTTGGTACCCTCAGCTTGTTTGGGTCTTTGATAGATTATTCTTTTCGGAACCCATATTTTGATTATCTTAACATATCTACCTGTTTGCTCATAAAAAATTCTCATTGATTTGTCATTTCTTTGAGTATCATAAGTAATGCTAGATTTGACCATTTGTTACATAGGCCTTGAATTTTTATTATCTATTCTGTACTTTTTCTAAACTGGTCTACAATTAAAAAATTGTCTATGATATCTCTTTTGATCATTTGATTTGTACAGAACTGGTTTCTTCCAGGTAGAACTGGACTGATTTATTCTAAACAGTCCTGAATTCAATCAAGTTGTTCAAGATAAACTGTTCTTTGGTTCTTCATATCCTAATCCTTTATGCTTAGACTTGACTTCATAAGAGATTTCATTTTCTTTAGTCATATGATGATCATATACAATGTTATCTTTAGGTGCATCATGATCATAGGTTTTACTGGATCTAACAAAATTGATCTTTCCAGAATCCAGTTGCAATTTTGTGCTATTCTCAGCAACATTGCATGTTTCAAACCCTAGTTCAGTCTTATCATTAGACTGTTTTTGATTATCATGAATCTTATTCAAAGAAACAAAAGACTTGTTCCAAGAATTTACAGTTTTAAGCAACTTTTGATTTTCTTTCAAAGTTTCTTGGAGCATTCTTTTTATATTTTCATTCTCAGTGATCAACAAATTTAACTTTTCTCGCAGACTGTCAAGTTCCTTTAGTTGCACGCAACTAGATTCATTTGACTTATCTTTGAATTTATAATTTTCTGTTGTTACTTCCTCGAATGATTGAGTAATTTTCATGTAATATTTAGCCATTTAGTGTAAATGAGTTACTAAATCTTCTCGTGTAAATTCCGAAGATCCAAAATCAAATAGCTCAGTATTTTCTTCTCCTAGCTAGGACATGGCCATAAGGCATTGTACCTTCTCATCATCACTCTCGTCTGATGAACTATCAGAACTGGATGATTCCGAGTTTGATTCTGTCCATTTTCTTTTGTTGTCATCAGCCACTAGAACGTTTTGTTCTCTTTTCTTCTTGAATGTCCTTCTCTCATCTTTTCTTTTCTTTTTCTCAACTGATTGTTTTTTTTTCATTTGTTCTTGGCTTTGTGCAATCTGCAATAAAATGACCTTTCTTGCCACAATTATAACACGCAAGACCATCATCCGTACGATCCTTTTTATAATAAGGTTTAGTGAATTTTGACTGATTTTTACACATAAATTTACCAAACTTTTTGACAAAAGGAGTCATGGCTTCATTGCTAATTTGTTCAGCTATCTTCTTTATTGAAACTACTTGTGAGCATGCAACAGTCGTGGTTAGTGCTTTTGTAGGTTGAGAAATTGAAGGCTCCTCTTCCGTTCTTATTTCAAGTTCAAACTCATAGGCCTTGAGAGCTGTAAAAAAAAATCATGTATCTCGAGCTTGCTTAGATCCTTGGATTCCCTAATGGAGATTGTTTTTACATCCCATTCTCTAGGAAAAGTTCTCATTACCTTCAAGAAAATTTCACGATTAGAGTAAGGTTTACCAAGAGAGATAAGTTCACAAACAATATTTCTAAATCGTTCATCAAAAACTGGGTAAGATTCTCCCATATTTCTTTTGCAGTAGTACAATTTTTTATCTTGCAAAACATAATCTTGTCTAGTGTTTTGTAGAGAATATACTTGGCAACATTATCAAGGTTTGCTTTTTTTTTTATCTTCTGTAGTCCATTCAGATCTATGCTTTTCAACAATTTGAGGCTCTCCGCTTGACATAGCTGCGGCAATATTGATCTTAGGATTTTCATAGAACCATCTGTGATAACATAGCACATATCATCATCTTGTGCTAATAAATGAGCCTGCGTACGAATTTTTCAATCATCGTAAAATTCCTTAGAAAACATAGGAATCTTTTTAAATGCAGATGCATAATGAATATGATAATATCAATGAATAAGGAAAACCCGCTCTGATACCACTTGTTAGGATCGGATATGTGTGTAGAGGAGGGGGTGAATACACACTTATAATATTTCAAAATATTTTCCAAATCTTTTCGCGAGCAGTCTTGATAGTGTTAATTATCAAGACTATTTCCGTTATTCTCAAAAGCGGTTTGGACTACAAAAATAGTGCGGATAAACAATCCAAGTGCCTTTGTGATATCTATATATGTAAAGGTGAAAATAACTTGTGTAAAGAAGATAAATGATACAAGATATTATGGAAGTTTGAATCAAACTGCTTCTACGTCTTCCCTTCTTCCACTTGGGAAGGAATTCACTAGAATATTTTGGTTTATACACTTCTTTGTATACAACTCACTTCAATCGTAGGACTTATCCTTTGCCTAGATTGAAACTCCTAGTTCACCACAAAAAATAGGGCACAAAGTCTTAACATCAACCAATGAAACAAATATGGGTTGAGTGAATCCGTAGATTCAATCTATTGAGAAACGCTTCTTCAACACTTCGTGAATGAGCAGTTGAGAGTTGTCTTGATGCCTTTGATGATACTTTAAGATAATATGATGAATGTATTGTATATGTGCGCTTTGTTTGAGCAAATAAGATCTGTAGATTCAAAGTGCTCGGAGAGATAGCTTTCTTGTGTATATTTTCACTAACTCTTTTCTGAAGCTTTCTTCCTAGTATTTATAGTCATCTTCTGCAACATTCTTCTAGATGACTTAAATTCTCTTTGAACTGTCTTGTTATAATTTCGAGAGTCTTCATAAATGTTTTCATAAATGTGAGATGAGATCCAAGATGAGTGAGATTTAATCCTTGCGGATTATTAATATGTTCAGTAAATTCTCTCTTGGAAATCTTCAAATATAACGAAGAGTCCTCTTGAGCTGACGAGAATCCTTTAATGATTTGAGCATTTCAAATAATCATTTGAGCAGTTCAGATAGTTTGAGGATTTGAGCAGTTCAAGCCTTGAGCAGTTAAAATAGTCATCTCAGCAGTTCAAGCAGTTCGTAGAGTCATCTGAGTAGTTCAAGATTTTTACATGTTTTACAAGACTTGGAAGTTCAAATTTGTGATCAGTTCGGAACGTCCAAACCCTAGTTCAAAGCCTTCGAACTCCGCATATAAATAGGGGCTCCGGGCTTCCCTATTAAATCATAATTTCACTGATTCCCTTCTTGATCTGTCTATAAATAAGAGGGCCCGACGATAATAGTGAAGAATATCATCAAAGTGTGAGTAAAACCTAGGTTATCGACATCAATAGGCCGACGACGGATGAAGGTATGGGCCGAGAATCCTATTTAAATATAGGAGTATCTGTTAGCTTAGTTAATAATTTTAAAGCATGTTTAATGATATGATAATTAATTGATTGTAGGCTTGAAACCAAGACTCTGAATAGACTTGATCTACTACTAGAGGTACATAAGTATTGACTGAGATTGTCAGCCAAGTATGCATGCTTATATGTTGCATTTTTGTGCCATGATACATGTTTTACTGCTTTTCATACATATTTCATGTGAACATATATGTTGAGACGTATCTTATTTGAGATAGCCTTTCTCGTAGGGTCGTTCAGCCCTACACCTGTCTATACTTGTAGCACCCAGTATTTTTAGTACGTAAATTCGCATGCATAATTAGGAATTTTATTTATTTAGAATTTTAAATTATTGGGTTAAATAATTATGTGAAATTATTTGTGCATGTTTTAAGTTATTTTTAAGCATTTAAGATTTTTCATGATTTATGGAAATTTAGTTATTTTATCGCGTAGACAGGACCGTGGACGGACGAGATGACAACTTTCTACCCAAATTATTTTATGAGTCTTTTTAGAGCCCAAAAATATTATTTTGAGTTTTATGCCCTCAAAATTATCAGTATTTAATTTTATATAACTTTAGGAGTCTGTTTTTACCCAAATTAAGCCATGTTATTGACTTTTTATTATCTTTAAAAATCCCCTAATTTAATATTTCGAGATTTGTGATATTTTATTTAAGTTATCAATATTTTAAAAACTTAGGAACCTTTGTAATTATGTTATTATCTCCTAGATTATCTATTTTTCCAAAATTATTATCCTAAACTACCCAAACCATCGCCCAAATCCCCTATCACACGCTCATTGTAAGAGTGGGTGCCCAGTGAGCCAACTGTGTGGCTATGGGCTTTGATGACTCTTTGTATAAACAATCTTTTGTTTAATATTATTTACACTTTTATGGCAATGACTTTATATTACTTCATATTGTTATATTGTGATATACTATTGTTGTTTTGATAAAGACCTTGAATATACTATAGTGTATGTAAGATGTGGTAGAACATGGAGATGTCTATCATGAAATACATCTTATAGTCACTGTATATTCTAAAAACCGTTCCTAGTCGATTGAGCCGTCCGATAATAAGGATAAGGATCGCTCGAGTTTGAGACTAGCATTTGCGATGCGGAGTACCACGTTTCATTGGTAGGGAACATGGAGATGTTCGAAGCATGCAAATGGATATTCATAGGATGAATAATCGGACTACCCTATCCGAACTTTCCAAGTGGTTATCACTTATCGAGTGGATAAAGTCCGCGGTTTTGGTTGTACACCATTAGTCCTTACGACTTGAAACATCATGGAGACTCTATATGCTAGTGCTGTGCTTTGACTCGTTTACCGACTCTATGGGGGTCATCAGGTGTCGAGATTGGGTACAGTTACGACACATATAGGAGTCAATGCATTGTTGTCAAGGATTCACCACATACTTGCGAGTGTGGATATCCTATGCGATCTGAGGAGATATTAGTGTGACAAATCTCTGGCCAGAGTACTTGATGTGATTTAAGAAATGGTTTCTTAGTAGCACATGCGATGTCACTAATTTGATCTTCAAGATGCATTGCATAGTTATCGAATCTTGAGCGACTCTCGATATACCAATGGTTGTTGATTCGATCGGGATATTTGGATGAAGGGACCGTACTGTACGCTAACCAAAATCTACTGGTTCTTGTAGGCACTATCAGTGATACCTAGGGAATCATGGGGCGATGTTGCTAGGCGCTTTACCATGATTCGTTGGGCAAGTCGGAAAGTGTTGTTCCGAGTCACAAGGAGTTGTGAGCCCACGGCTAGCTGTATCCCTGAACCATTGAGGGTCACACAGTGTAATGGAGTTTTAATCCCCGTTGAGATAGTTAAATTTAAAGAGTTAAATTTAATGAACTAAGGAGTTGGACTTCTTAAATAAGAGTAAGGGAGTAGGATTTCCTAAAATGACATAGGGATGGACATTTTAGGAAACCACTGAATTCGGATTCAGGAAAATTTATTTTGACTTTAAAATGTGCAGAAATGGTTTCTGTGCACATTGGTAAAATCGGTTTATCAATCGGAGTCACGATGAATTTTATATTAATTTCTGAACGAGCGGGCTTTGCTTGTCGGGCCTCAACTTATGACTAATGGGCCCTAAGGTGTTAGTGGCCTGCATTATAAATAAGTTATTGCAGTACAGAAATTAGACACAACAGGTCATTATTTTTGAGACAGAAATTTCGAACCCTCCTCTCTCTCAAAAGCAATCGGCCGACCCCTCCCTACCTCTGCCCGAGAAATTTCGGTCTGTGATTTTGAATCGCAGTCAGGAATAACGAATCAGATTCGTTTAATCTCTTCGCAGAAAAACTTCTGATAGATTTTCTAGTGCAATCTATCAGAGGGATTTAAACCTCATTCGTGGACCTGATTGAAGGAGTTCATCGGTTCCAGGGAGAGACAACAAGAGCAGATAAAATCTGTTGGTGTCCAGTAATCTCGTTGCGAGATTGAAGGTAAAATTTAATTAATTGTTATTTGAATTTTACACACACAATAATTTAATCGTTAAACGGTTGATACCCACACCATGGAATTGTTCCATGATAAAATTTTTAAACTTCCGCTGCACCGGGTATCAATCGTGATTGATCTGAGAGCCCTGTTTTCCAACAGTGGTATCAAAGCCAGGTTGCTCAGATCAAACGATTAAATTAATCAATTGTACAAAATTTTTGAGTCTCGGTTTTTGAAACAAAATAAATATTTTTAAATAAAAAAAAAAAAAATTTCGGGGCAAAACCCGGGCAGCGATTGGATCGCTGCCCGGTGGGGCAGCAATTGTTGCTGCCCCGGGCGGCGCACGGCGCCGCCCAAAAGGGGGCGCACGGCGCCGCCCAAGGCGGCGACCGTCGCCGCCCAGGGCAGCGCTGTGCGCTGCCCAGCGCAGCGCTGGGCGCTGCGCAGGGCAGCGCTCGGCGCTGCCCAGGGGCGGCGCACGGCGCCGCCTTGGGCAGCGCACGGCGCCGCCCAAGGGCGGCGCCAGGCGCTGCCCTAAGGGGGCAGCCGGGCTGCCCCCGGCCCGCGCCCCGGGTGCGGGCCGGCCCGGGAGTGTCCCGGGCGGCCCGCGGGAAAAATTATATTTTTATTTAAAAATTAATTTTAATATTTAAAATTTTATTTTTGGTCCGGTCAAAAATTGTTTTTGATTGGTTCACGAGATTTCGGATCGAATTGTTCGAGTCCGTAAATTTTAAAATTGATTTTGGATAAATTTGAATTTTTGGAAAATTTTAATATTTTATCCGTAAATTGAATTTTGAAATCAATTATTTTGGTACAATTGATGATAAGATATGATCTTATGATATATTAAGTAAAATATGATTTTATTTGTAAAATTGGATTTTATAGATAAAATATGATTTTATTTGATATAGAGATAAAATATGATTTTATATGTGAAATGAGATTTTATATATAAAATATGATTTTATTTTGTTTAAATTTGAATTGCCACAGCATGTTATCCAATAAATTAATTTTGAATTAAATGTTATTGGATAAGGATGATCGATTGCCATGACCAATTTTGTAGGTGTATGTTAGGAATTTACATTTTGTCTTTATTATTGTTGGTTTTATTAATGGGCCTGGTTTATGGCCCGATATGAATGTCATATGTAATAAAAGTGCGCTTGGTTTATAGCCCGTTCCCACCCCCTAAAAATGTATCCCCTACTTGTCATTGTTATTTATTGTAAATACATTAGATTTAGTGGGAGATCAAGATTTGAAGATGGTGGGCCCAGCAGACAATGAAGACTGAAGAAATGTAAATTGGAAGCATATGTAATAGGATTGCATTTGCATACTGCATATTACCTAGGATTGGACTAAGACCCGTGATTGGCAACCACGGGTCAATTAGAAATGGAATCGATCATCCTATATAATATGTGATATTATGATTGTATGCATGTTTAGACATAAATTGCGTGAATCCGGCAATGCATGCAATAAATTAAATATGATGAGACAAATATTTTTATAAATAAAATCCCTCATTTTAAATATGATTTAAAATTTATATCAAGATAAATAAAGGAAATTTAAATATTGTTTAAATGTTCCTACCTTCCATCAACGGTCAATGTATGTGATGCTACCCGCGGATACGGTCCGGCTCATATTATTGGGGGGGCCCGTCCGTCGGAAAGCTGTACATTGGATCGACAAATGTTGTAAGTTGGGTGGAACTCCCATGGGATCGGCTCATATTATTGGGGGATCCACATGGCGACCGTCCATCACAACTTAATATTGATGGGTCATCTTGACATGTCACTTTAAACGGCGTCATATTATTGGGCCCTTATTGGACATGAGGTAAACACATGGGGGTTGCTTTGGAAGCAATTGGGCTCTACCTTTTGAGAATTATGGTTGGCTGATATTATTCGGGACCATAAGTTTGTCAATTGGACTCCATGTTCTCACTAAGGAAAAAGTTTCCCGTTTTCACTAGAGGGTGGTGAAATCGTTAAAATAGTGGGAGTGAGATTCATAAAATAAAATTCGCCTATTTTATGTCTTAGTAAATTGTTAAACAATCATTGATATATGTCTGTTTTTCTTTTCAGTATTTCATACAATGAATTCGCGAAATCCACTATTCTCGATCCTCGAACAAAACAAATTGACTGGCGCCAACTATACGGAATGGTTCCGGAAGTTGAAGATTGTCTTAACTTCGGAGAAAATGCTCTACGTGTTAGAGAAAGCACCTCCGAAGGAAGCACCAGCTGACATAAGTCCGGAGGAATTGGCCAAACTTGATGCATGGTGTGACCATGACATCAAGACCAAATGCTATATGCAAGCCTCGATGTCTGATGAACTCCAGAGGCGATTTGAGGACACGGTGAATGCTGCTGACATTCACACGCAACTCAAGGAACTTTTTGGGGCTCAGTCGAGGGCTGAAAGGTTCGCTACTGTTAAGGAGTTGATGACGTGCCGCATGCGTGAAGGGACTTCGGTCCGTGATCATGGGGTACGAGTGATTTGGCTCATACAGAAGTTGGCGACCCTAGATTTGGTGTTGGAGCATGAACTCAATGTGGATTTATTGCTTCTGTCTCTTCCTTCTTCATTTGATGGATTTGTGATAAATTTTAATATGAACAAGATAGAGGCCACCCTTGAAGAGATGGTCAATATGCTCGTTACATATGAATCCACACTTAAGAAGGATAAGCCAGCTTTCTTGGTGGGCTCCTCATCTTCTGCGAAGAAGGGGCCAAGTATGAAGGGCAAGAAACGTTCTACCCCACCCAAGAAAGTCGAGCCCGAGAAGAAGCAAAAGACAAAGGCTTCAAACAATGGAAAATCCAAGGATGTTTGCCATTACTGCAAGAAGCCGGGTCATTGGAAGCGCAACTGCAAGGAATATCTTGAGCAGTTGGGAACTGCAAAGGGTATGTTCTATATTGAAATAAACATGTCACTTAATACAACTTCTTGGGTATTGGATACCGGATGTGGATCTCACATTTGCAATGATTTGCAGGTGATGACAAGAAGTCGCAGGCTTAGAATGGGTGAGACCCAGCTGAGGCTCGGGAATGGTTCCAGAGTTGAAGCTACGGCCATTGGAGATGTTTGTTTGACTTTGCAGAACGGTTTTAAATTATTGTTAAGAGATGTTTTATTTGTGCCAGATTTAATTAAAAACATTATTTCTATTTCTATGCTTGATAGAGATGGTTATTCTTGCAATTTTGTGAATGGGATTTGCAATATTTACAAGAATGAATGTTTAATTGGAAATGGACAACTTGAAAACGATCTATACAACTTAAAACTAAAAGACGTTCCAGTGAATTATGTTGATAAACCGCGACAACAAACAAAAGGAAAATCGATAGTCAAAACCCGGCAAACCTTTGGCATGCTAGGCTAGGTCATATTTCCTCAAGGAGGATGAACAAGCTAGTGGGAGAGGGCATGTTTGATATGTCTGATATTAATTCTCTACCTACTTGTGAATCCTGCCTAAAAGGAAAAATGACTAAATCTCCTTTTAAGGGGAAACCTGAGCGTAGTCAAAATCTGTTGGATTTGATCCATACAGATGTTTGTGGTCCATTTAGAGTAGGGACTCAACATGGCCACACCTACTTCATTACCTTTACTGATGATTATTCAAGGTATGGGTATTTATATTTAATGAAATATAAGTCTGAAGCATTTGAAAAGTTCAAAGAATTCAGGGCTGAAGTAGAAAACAAGCTAGGTAAAAGTATTAAAGCACTTCGATCGGATCGAGGTGGAGAATACTTGAGTACCGAGTTTTTGGACTATCTGAAAGAGAATGGGATTCTCTCTCAGTGGACTCCTCCTATGACACCACAGCTTAATGGTGTATCGGAGCGTCGTAATCGAACTTTGTTGGACATGGTTCGATCTATGATGAGCTTCACTGAGCTTCCACCTTCGTTTTGGGGCTATGCGCTTGAAACGACGGTATTGTTGTTGAACAACGTCCACACTAAAGCAGTGGACAAAACACCATACGAGTTATGGAATGGCAAAGCTCCTAAGTATTCGTACTTGAGGATTTGGGGATGTCCTGCTTACGTGAAGCGGACAGTGGGAGATAAGTTGGATAGTCGATCCAGCTTATGTTATTTTGTAGGGTATCCGAAGAATTCAATCGGATATTATTTCTATTATCCTGCTGAAACAAAGGTGTTTGTTTCTAGGAATGCCACCTTCTTGGAGAAGGAGTTCTTATTGGATAAGAAAGGCGAGATGATGGAACTCGAAGAAGTTCGAGAAGAACCCGAAATACAAAATAACGATCCTACACCTCAGGAACCATTGCTGGACACGCCTGCACCTAGAAGATCCGAAAGGACTTCTAGACCTCCAGTTCGATATGGTCTTCTTCTTGAAGGGGATCAAGATGAACCCGACATTGGATGTGATCCAAGAAACTTCAAGGAAGCAATTTCTGATGCGGATTCGAATTTATGGCTTGAAGCTATGCAGTCAGAATTGGATTCGATGCATACAAACCAAGTTTGGTCTTTAGTAGATCCTCCCGATGGAATTGTTCCGATAGGGTGTAAATGGATCTACAAAAGAAAGCTTGGGCCTGATGGTAAGGTATTGACCTACAAGGCGCGATTGGTGGCTAAAGGTTATACTCAAAGGCAAGGAGTTGACTATGACAAAACCTTTTCACCAGTTGCAATGTTCAAGTCCATAAGAATCCTAATTGCCATAGCTGCATGGTATGACTATGAGATATGGCAAATGGATGTGAAGACTGCTTTTCTTAATGGAGACATTAAGGAGGAAATCTATATGAAGCAGCCTGAGGGGTACACATCCATGGGAAGCGAGCATAAGGTATGCAAGCTTCAGAGATCAATTTATGGTCTAAAACAAGCATCAAGAAGTTGGAACCAGAAATTTGATGAAACAATAAAAGATTTTGGTTTCATCAAGAACCCGGAGGAACCTTGCGTGTACAAGAAAGTAGTTAAGGATGCGGTGACATTCTTAGTACTTTATGTTGATGACATCCTACTCATTGGGAATGATGTAGGGATGTTGCAGTCAACGAAGATATGGTTATCAGGTAGATTTTCGATGAAGGATTTGGGAGAGGCATCCTACATTCTTGGGATACAGATCTATAGAGATAGGTCTAAGAGAATGATAGGACTCACTCAATCAACCTACATCGATACCATATTGAAACGGTTTTCAATGGATGGGTCCAAAAGAGGACATCTACCCATGTGTCATGGAGTTTCTCTATCCAAGTCTATGTGTCCCAAGACTGATGAAGAGATAGAGAATATGACACATGTACCATATGCGTCAGCTATAGGTAGTATCATGTATGGGATGATATCTACCAGACCGGATGTAGCATTTGCTCTGAGTGTCACGAGCAGATATCAGTCTAATCCTGGTCAAATGCATTGGAAAGCCGTGAAGGACATTCTTAAGTACTTGCGAAGGACTAAGAATATGTTCATGGTTTATGGAGGACGAGAACTCAAATTGGAAGGCTATACCGACTCTAGCTTCCAAAGTGATGTGGATGACTCGAAGTCAACCTCTGGTTTTGTGTTCATGCTCAATGGCGGTGCTGTCTCTTGGAAGAGTTCCAAGCAGGACACCACAGCGGATTCCACCACTGAGGCTGAATACATTGCAGCATCAGCTGCTGCTAAAGAGGCCGTTTGGATGAGGAAGTTCGTCCAAGAGTTGGGCGTCATTCCTGAATTTGTTGGTCCAGTCCCGGTGTACTGTGACAACACGGGTGTCGTTGCTCAAGCAAAGGAACCAAGGTCTCATCAAAGATCCAAACACGTACTGAGGAAATACCACATAATCCGGGAGATTGTGGAAAGAGGAGACATCATTGTCGAACGAGTGGCCTCTGCAGACAATATCGCTGATCCGCTTACTAAGCCCTTGCCAGGACCATTGTTTGACAAACATCGCGAAGCAATGGGTCTACGTAGTATGACTAGTTGGCTATAGGGCAAGTGGGAGATTGTAAGAGTGGGTGCCCAGTGAGCCAACTGTGTGGCTATGGGCTTTGATGACTCTTTGTATAAACAATCTTTTGTTTAATATTATTTACACTTTTATGGCAATGACTTTATATTATTTCATATTGTTATATTGTGATATACTATTGTTGTTTTGATAAAGACCTTGAATATACTATAGTGTATGTAAGATGTGGTAGAACATGGAGATGTCTATCATGAAATACATCTTATAGTCACTGTATATTCTAAAAACCGTTCCTAGTCGATTGAGCCGTCCGATAATAAGGATAAGGATCGCTCGAGTTTGAGACTAGCATTTGCGATGCGGAGTACCACGTTTCATTGGTAGGGAACATGGAGATGTTCGAAGCATGCAAATGGATATTCATAGGATGAATAATCGGACTACCCTATCCGGACTTTCCAAGTGGTTATCACTTATCGAGTGGATAAAGTCCGCGGTTTTGGTTGTACACCATTATTCCTTACGACTTGAAACATCATGGAGACTCTATATGCTAGTGCTGTGCTTTGACTCGTTTACCGACTCTATGGGGGTCATCAGGTGTCGAGATTGGGTACAGTTACGACACATATAGGAGTCAATGCATTGTTGTCAAGGATTCACCACATACTTGCGAGTGTGGATATCCTATGCGATCTGAGGAGATATTAGTGTGACAAATCTCTGGCCAGAGTACTTGATGTGATTTAAGAAATGGTTTCTTAGTAGCACATGCGATGTCACTAATTTGATCTTCAAGATGCATTGCATAGTTATCGAATCTTGAGCGACTCTCGATATACCAATGGTTGTTGATTCGATCGGGATATTTGGATGAAGGGACCGTACTGTACGCTAACCAAAATCTACTGGTTCTTGTAGGCACTATCAGTGATACCTAGGGAATCATGGGGCGATGTTGCTAGGCGCTTTACCATGATTCGTTGGGCAAGTCGGAAAGTGTTGTTCCGAGTCACAAGGAGTTGTGAGCCCACGGCTAGCTGTATCCCTGAACCATTGAGGGTCACACAGTGTAATGGAGTTTTAATCCCCGTTGAGATAGTTAAATTTAAAGAGTTAAATTTAATGAACTAAGGAGTTGGACTTCTTAAATAAGAGTAAGGGAGTAGGATTTCCTAAAATGACATAGGGATGGACATTTTAGGAAACCACTGAATTCGGATTCAGGAAAATTTATTTTGACTTTAAAATGTGCAGAAATGGTTTCTGTGCACATTGGTAAAATCGGTTTATCAATCGGAGTCACGATGAATTTTATATTAATTTCTGAACGAGCGGGCTTTGCTTGTCGGGCCTCAACTTATGACTAATGGGCCCTAAGGTGTTAGTGGCCTGCATTATAAATAAGTTATTGCAGTACAGAAATTAGACACAACAGGTCATTATTTTTGAGACAGAAATTTCGAACCCTCCTCTCTCTCAAAAGCAATCGGCCGACCCCTCCCTACCTCTGCCCGAGAAATTTCGGTCTGTGATTTTGAATCGCAGTCAGGAATAACGAATCAGATTCGTTTAATCTCTTCGCAGAAAAACTTCTGATAGATTTTCTAGTGCAATCTATCAGAGGGATTTAAACCTCATTCGTGGACCTGATTGAAGGAGTTCATCGGTTCCAGGGAGAGACAACAAGAGCAGATAAAATCTGTTGGTGTCCAGTAATCTCGTTGCGAGATTGAAGGTAAAATTTAATTAATTGTTATTTGAATTTTACACACACAATAATTTAATCGTTAAACGGTTGATACCCACACCATGGAATTGTTCCATGATAAAATTTTTAAACTTCCGCTGCACCGGGTATCAATCGTGATTGATCTGAGAGCCCTGTTTTCCAACACTCATTCCATCTTTTACTCACCCTAAGCGCCCACAGCCGCCTCTATCACCTTCCCAATTGGCCAGCAGGCCCTAAGTCACCATAGCCAATTTTTGTTGAAGCTTCAAGTGGTTGTCGTCGTCCCGTCGTCCCGGAATCGTTGCCTACACATTCTAGCTCTCATCGTCGGTGATAGGCATGTTTTTCTTTCTCCTTTCTCGTACCATATCAGTGTTATATGTGTGTGTTGTGTGTGCATCGAAATTCTTCAAGAACTTTCAAAAAAGGAATCAGTTTAGACGCTTGTATCTTGTTCATGTATGTTGCTTGATCATGCTCACGTTTTCTTCATCCATGGTGCGTCCAGCTGCTGGTCAGGGGTCCCTAGGTTGCATGAGGGTGGTCTAGACTTGAGTGGCTCGAGTGGGTCGAGCCAAATAAGCCAAGACAGGCGCTGGTTCGAGTATGCAGAAACTCGCGCAGGTTTAGGGTTCCGAGGAAGAGAGGTTCGTTCTCCTTCCTCAGGCCATGGTTTGATGCGTGGTTTGTTGGGTTTGAACCCTTTAGATGTGGGCTAGGTTCTAGGTGTGGTTATCCGGCCGGTGGGTGGTCGGATCAGGGCGGCCGCCGGCGTTCTTTGCAACTGATCGCAGCCGCAGCAGTATAGGGAAGAGCGGTGTTCGGGTTTAGGGTTTAGAGTGGATCCGGGTCGGGTTGTTGGGTCCGGGTCGGGTCTGGAAAGTCATGGGTTATTTTAGTTGGGTCCGGGTCTGGGTTAAGTGAGTCAGGCTCAGGTATTTTTATTTTTTAAGTTTTAAGTTTAATTAAGTGTTAAATGGGCCTAATTAAATCCCAAAAATTTAATTGGGTTCCATTTAATTATTTGGGTTGAATTTAATTGTTATTGGGTCAAGTATGTGCTAATGGGCTTTAATTAATTTGTTGGGCTTAGAAATGTGTTAACGGGTTTAAGTATGTTAATGGACCAGTCTCAGTGTTAATGGGCCAGAATTTAAAAAAATGGGCTTGAGTGTTAGGGCCAGCAGTTCAGTACTAACCATGAGAAATTGCATGTGTCCTAATTATATATTTAATTATTTTATGCATTAAAGTTATTTTAGTATTTATATGTTAGTATAAAAAAAATTAAATTAAATATATATGAAGAACACACATTTTTATTTAAGTACATGCATTCATGAAATAATTTTTATGGCATGATTTAATGTTTAAGGTTGAGCTAGAAAATAATTTTATGTTGGAAGTTTAAGTAGTGTGACAATTTAAGGGGGACAAGTCCCCACATGTTAAGGGCAGTTTACTGTCAATTTAAGGGTAGTTTACTACCAGCAAGAGGTGATTCGTCACCGCCGCGTATGTTGGTTATAAGAGATTGATCAGTCGAACCATTTAAGTTTAAGGTTACACTATGGATATGACCATGCGATGTTAGAAAAATGTTATGTTCAACAATGTTTATGTATGTATTATATGATTATATTCAAGATCAAGTTTAAGCAAGATTTTAAGTTATGATTCATGATTTTTAAGCATGCCCATTCATGTATATGTTATGTATTAGTATTTCAATGATTTAAATTATTTTAAATCCTTGTTATGTTAGCATGTTGGGCCTCTAGGCTCACTACACTTATATGGTGCAGGTGAATATGTAGAGGATGATGTAGTACCTACCGGCGGCGAGGACGTATGAGTAGACAGACAGTGATACCCCGCGGCCGTCGTCTGAGTCATTATGGATACTTTAAGAATTTTAAACTCTGTTATTTGTTTATTTCTCTTAAGTCTTTTCAGTGGCGAATTTTAATACTATTTTTATTAAGAAAGTTTATTGCATGCAAACTTTTAAGTTAATTATTTTACAGTAGTTTATTTAAGTTTGACTCAGATATTTAAGTATGAACTGTTGCATTTTTATTTAAGTTATTTTTAAATCCGTTTATTGTTGTGCATATATGTATGGGCATGTATGTACATTTATTTTACTTAGCATTAAAAAAAAAATTTCCGTAGAAGTGGTAGGATGTTTCAATTGGTATCAAAGCCGCGTTCTTGGAGGGGTCATAACTGCTATGCGAGCTCAGAAATCCACGCTACCGGTCTATAAGTTTTAATTGCTTTTAGTATGATTTAGTAGTATCATGTTTAAGATTTAAGCATTGATGTTAGCAGAAAATTTTTAAGTACTTAGTTATGCATGTCGATTTACGTAAAGAAATATGTGGTGGTGCAGAATGCCTCCGAGACCAGTTAACAGGCGTGGGGAATCCCCACCTCCGCAGAACCCTCTTTCAGCATTGGAGCAAGCCAATGCAAATATGATGGCCGGAATTACTGCTCTGTTGGAGCAGTAGGCGGCACGTCCGAGACTGTCCCATGATGAGGACGTGGCTGAGAGGTTCCACAATAAGGGACCAAAGGAGTTCGCAAGTGCCACAGATCCACTCGTTGCTGAGGGGTGGATCCGTTCTTTGGAGAGCTTCTTTGCTTATATGGGGTTGGCTGATGCGGACAAGGTGAGGTGCGTAGTGTACATGCTGAAGGGTGATGCAAACTTATGGTGGGATAGTGCATCACGGGGAGTGAATCTGACTACTATGCTATGGGCAGACTTCCGGAGGATGTTTTACTTCAAGTATTTCACGGAGGACGTGCGCAGCAGCATGATTCGAGATTTCATGAGTCTTCGGCAGGGAGACAAGACAGTTGTGGAGTACATCCGACAGTTCGAGAGGGGCTGTCACCTGGTGCCATTGATTGCTGACAGTGCACCTGAGAAGATGAGACAGTTTATTGAGGGGCTCAGGGCAGAAATCAAGCATGACGTTCGCATGGCGGACGTCCCTACTTATGAGGCTGCAGTCAATAGAGCCTTGCGTTCTGAGGAGGGTAGGAGAGAGATCCAGAGGAAGCAGCAGAGTAAGTGGCAGTTTCAGTCTGGGTATCAGCGACCATCTTTGCAGCCTCCTGCGAAGAAGCAGTTTACTGGGCCGTCTAAGGGCCCAAACCAGCAGAAGCCACAGCAGCAGAGACAGCAGCCTAGGGGCGGGGCCCCTAATATTGGAGGACATCCTACTTGCCCGAAGTGCCAGAAGATGCATCCGGGACCATGTTTTCTAGGAGCAGGCGTCTGTTTTCATTGTAAAGAGCTAGGGCACCAGATGGCCAATTGCCCGAGGAAGAAGAACACTACAGGGAGAGTGTTCATGATGCATGCTGAGGAGGCATACCCAGATACCTCCTTGATCACCGGTATATCTTACCCTTAGTATTTTATGATTTCTTCTTTTGGTTAAGAATTTCGATTTTGTGGAATAATTTGTTATTTGGGCTACCTATCTGCATGTTAGAATAAGAAGCATGTTTTACTTGTGATTAGAATTAAGGGTTATTAGTGACTCATATTTGGGGAAAAGTTTAGTAGTGGTATGAAGTTGTTGGGATTCTTCGGCGTGCATGGATAATTCTAGTTGGAGGCAACTCCACGTTTGCGTTGCTAGATTCAGGGGCTACGCACTCGTTTATATCCCTGGAGTTTATCAGATGGATAGGCATCACACCCGAGATCGTCGACAGTGGTTATGATGTCACTATGCCGTCAGGACAGGTTATTACTACCTCTAGCGTCATCCGAGAGCTGGAGTTAGAGCTACAGGGGCACTCCATTCGCGCAGATGTAGTGGTTTTGCCATTGAGCGGTTTTGATTTGATATTGGGTATGGACTGGTTGACAGTCAATGGAGCTTCGATTGATTTTCGTCGGAGGACAGTGTCAGTGAAACCGTCGGAAGGCGACCCGTTCACTTTCCATGCATCTCAGAACAGTGATATTCCTCAGGTGATATCTTATATTCTGGTGAGGAAGCTGTTGAGACGGGGTTGCCGAGGTTTTCTAGCGAGTATTGTCACGGCTTCAGAACCATCTAGCAGATCATTATCAGAGATAGAGGTGGTTCGTGATTTTCCTCATGTCTTTCCGGAGGATGTTGCAGGAATTTCACCAGTGAGAGATGTGGAGTTCAGTATCAACTTAGTGCCAGACACCGTGCCTATTTCAAAGGCACCGTACCGACTTGCTCCTACCGAGATGAAAGAGTTGAAGGAGAAGATTCAGGAGTTATTAGAGAAAGGCTTTGTTCGTCCTAGCTTTTCTCCATGGGGAGCTCCAGTATTATTTGTGAAGAAGAAGGATGACAGTATGAGACTGTGCATCGATTACCGAGAGCTCAACAGGGTCACAGTGAAGAATAAGTACCCACTGCCGAGGATAGAGGATTTATTTGATCAGTTGCAGGGAGCTGCGGTGTTCTCCAAGATCGACCTGCGATCTGGTTATCATCAGCTGTGAGTTCGAGAAGCAGATGTGTCCAAGACTGCTTTCCGGACACGTTATGGGCATTATGAGTTCTTAGTGATGCCATTTGGGCTGACCAATGCTCCAGCGGTTTTCATGGATCTCATGAACCGGGTATTTCAGCCGTATCTTGATCAGTTCATCATAGTCTTCATTGATGATATCTTGATCTACTCTAGGAGCATCGAGGAGCATAGGCAGCATTTACAGACAGCCTTGCAGACTTTGAGGGAGCATTGTTTGTATGTCAAGTTCAGCAAGTGCGAGTTTTGGCTTGAGCAGGTGGCATTTCTTGGCCACACTATTTCGAGAGATGGGATTGCAGTGGATCAGTCAAAGGTTGAGGCAGTGCAGAAATGTGGTATTCCGAGGAATGCTTTGGAGATTCGCAGTTTCTTGGGTTTGGCAGGATATTATAGGAAGTTCATCAAGGGTTTTTCCTCTATTGCAGTACCCTTGACTTCCTTAACCAAGAAGAATGCGAAGTTTATTTGGAATTCAGACTGTCAGAGGAGTTTCGATCAGCTGAAGGAAGCACTCACTACCGCACCGATTTTGGCGATGATAGTACCACACGAGGAGTTAGTGGTGTACACCTACGCGTCTAAACTAGGTTTATGCACAGTACTTATGCAGTGTGGTAAGGTTATTGATTATGCGTCGAGGCAGTTGAAGATTCATGAGAAGAACTACCCGACACATGACTTGTAGTTAGCAGCAGTGGTCTTCGCTTTGAAAATCTGGAGGCACTATCTGTATGGCGAGAAGTGCAAGATTTTCACTGATCATAAGAGCCTCAAGTACTTTTTCACTCAGAAGGAGTTGAACATGAGGCAACGGAGATGGTTGGAGTTGGTGAAGGATTACGACTGTGACATTAGCTACCATCCAGGTAAAGCTAATGTAGTGGTCGATGCTTTGAGTCGGAATTCGTCAGTGGTATCATGTTTGACAGTGCAGTTACCACTGTAGAGCGAGATTCAGAGGTTTGATTTGGAGTTTTACTCGAGTGGTCATGCACCGAGCTTGTCAGTGTTGATGGTGCAACCAATTCTATGAGATCGGATCAGAGATGGATAGCCTACTGATGAGGAGTTACAGCATTGGAGGCAGAGAGATGAGGCAAAGGGTGGTATTCTTTATACAGTTGTGGATGGCATTATTCATTACCGTGGTAGGATGTGGGTACCGAACGTCGATCAGTTGAGAGCTAAGATTTTAGCAGAGGCTCACACATCTCCGTACTCCATTCACCCCGGAAGTACGAAGATGTATCGAGATTTACAGCTATTGTATTGGTGGCCCGGGATGAAGAGAGACATCGGGAGAGTTGTGTCAGAGTGCTTGACTTGTCAGCAGGTCAAGGCAGAGCATCAGCGTCCAACAGGACTTCTTAGACCTCTTCCTATTCCGGAATGGAAATGGGAGAACATTACGATGGACTTTGTAGTTGGTTTACCGAGGAGTGCCAGAGGTTGCACAGCTATTTGGGTGATCGTGGATAGACTCACCAAGTCAGCTCATTTCTTGCCAGTGAGGACTACTTACTCATTGACTCAGTATGCAGAGCTTTACATCAAGGAGATTGTTAGACTGCATGGCATACCAGTGTCGATGGTGTCAGATAGAGATCCGAGATTTACGTCTGCGTTTTGGAAGAGTTTACATACAGCATTGGGAACTCGACTACTGTTCAGCACAGCTTTTCATCCCCAGACAGATGGTCAGTCTGAGAGGATGATACAGATTCTTGAGGACTTACTGAGAGCCTGTGTCATCGATTTTCAGGGCTCATGGGAGACGAGATTGCCGTTAGTGGAGTTTACCTATAACAACAGCTTCCAGGAGTCTATAGGTATGGCTCCTTATGCAGCTTTGTATGGAAGGAGATGCAGATCTCCTCTTCATTGGGATGAGGTTAGAGAGAGGATCCTATTGGGTCCTAAGATAGTGCAGCAGACTACTGATATTGTGACTCAGATTCGGGATCGCATGGGGACTGCTCAGAGTTGTCAGAAGAGTTATGCAGATACTCGACGACGAGATTTTGAGTTCGCTGTAGGTGATCACGTATTCCTGAAGGTGTCACCTATGAAGGGAGTAGTACGATTTGGCCGGAGGGGCAAGCTTAACCCTAGATATATAGGGCCATTCGAGATCTTGGAGAGAGTTGGCACGTTGGCCTACCGTTTAGCTCTACCACCAGGGCTAGCGGCAGTGCACAATGTATTCCATGTATCCATGCTTCGGAGATACATCTCGAACCCGTCACATGTGTTGGATTTTGAGCCTCTTCAGTTGACACCGGAGTTAGCATTTGAGGAGAGGCCTATACGGATCTTGGCTAGGGAGGAGCGCAAATTGAGGACGCGAGTCATACCAATAGTCAGAGTCCAGTGGCTGTATCACTCAGAGGAGGAAGCTACTTGGGAGACCGAGGCAGACATGAGGACTCGCTACCTGGAGTTGTTTGGGTAAGTACCTTAATTTCGAGGACGAAATTCAAATTAAGGGGGGGAGAATTATAGCACCCAGTATTTTTAGTACGTAAATTCGCATGCATAATTATGAATTTTATTTATTTAGAATTTTAAATTTATGGGTTAAATAATTATGTGAAATTATTTGTGCATGTTTTAAGTTATTTTTAAGCATTTAACCCATAATTAGAGATTTTTCAAGATTTATGGAAATTTAGTTATTTTATAGCGTAGACGGGACCGTGAACGGACGAGATGACAACTTTCTACCCAAATTATTTTATGAGTCTTTTTAGAGCCCAAAAATATTATTTTGAGTTTTATGCCCTCAAAATTATCAGTATTTAATTTTATATAACTTTAGGAGTCCGTTTTTACCCAAATTAAGCCATGTTATTGACTTTTTATTATCTTTAAAAATCCCCTAATTTAATATTTCGAGATTTTTGATATTTTATTTAAGTTATCAATATTTTAAAAACTTAGGAACCTTTGTAATTATGTTATTATCTCCTAGATTATCTATTTTTCCAAAATTATTATCCTAAACTACCCAAACCATCGCCCAAATCCCCTATCACATGCTCATTCCATCTTCTACTCACCCTAAGCGCCCACAGCCGCCTCCATCACCTTCCCAATCGGCCAGCAGGCCCTAAGTCACCGTAGCCGATTTTTGTTGAAGCTTCAAGTGGTTGTCGTCGTCCCATCGTCCCGGAATCGTCGCCTACACATTCTAGCTCTCATCGTCGGTGATAGGCATGTTTTTCTTTCTCCTTTATCGTACCATATCAGTGTTATATGTGTGTGTTGTGTGTGCATCGAAATTCTTCAAGAACTTTCAAAAAAGGAATCGATTTTGACGCTTGTATCTTGTTCATGTATGTTGCTTGATCATGCTCACGTTTTCTTCATCCATGGTGCGTCCAGCTGCTGGTCAAGGGTCCCTAGGTCGCGTGAGGGTGGTCTAGACTTGAGTGGCTTGAGTGGGTCGAGCCAAATAAGCCCATACAGGCGCTGGTTCGAGTACGCAAAAACTCACGTAGGTTTAGGGTTCCGAGGAAGAGAGGTTCGTTCTCCTTCCTCAGGCCATGGTTTGATGCGTGGTTTGTTGGGTTTGAACCCTTTAGATGTGGGCTAGGTTCTAGGTGTGGTTATCCGGCTGGTGGGTGGCCGGAGCAGGGCGGCCGCCGGCGTTCTTTGCAACTGCTCGCAGCCGCAGCAGTATAGGGAAGAGGGGTGTTCGGGTTTAGGGTTTAGAGTGGATCTGGGTCGGGTTGTTGGGTCCGGGTCGGGTTTGGAAAGTCATGGGTTATGTTAGTTGGGTCCGGGTCCGGGTTAAGTGAGTCAGGCTCGGGTATTTTTATTTTTTAAGTTTTAAGTTTAATTAAGTGTTAAATGGGCCTAATTAAATCCCAAAAATTTAATTGGGTTTCATTTAATTATTTGAGTTGAATTTAATTGTTATTGGGCCAAGTATGTGCTAATGGGATTTAATTAATTTGTTGGGCTTAGAAATTTGTTAACGGGCTTAAGTATGTTAATGGACCAGTCTCAGTGTTAATGGGCCAAAATTTAAGAAAATGGGCTTGAGTGTTAGGGCCAGCAGTTCAGTACTAACCATGAAAAATTGCATGTGTCCTAATTATATATTTAATTATTTTATGCATGAAAGTTATTTTAGTATTTATATGTTAGTATAAAAAAAATTAAATTAAATATATATGAAGGACACACATTTTTATTTAAGTACATGCATTCATGAAATAATTTTTATGGCATGATTTAATGTTTAAGGTTGAGCTAGAAAATAATTTTATGTTGGAAGTTGAAGTAGTGTGACAATTTAAGGGGGACAAGTCCCCACATGTTAAGGGCAGTTTACTGTCAATTTAAGGGTAGTTTACTACCAGCAAGAGGTGATTCGTCACCGCCGCGTACGTTGGTTATAAGAGATTGACCAGTCGAACCATTTAAGTTTAAGGTTACACTATGGATATGACCATGCGATGTTAGAAAAATGTTATTCTCAACAATGTTTATGTATGTATTATATGATTATATTCAAGATCAAGTTTAAGCAAGATTTTAAGTTATGATTCATGATTTTTAAGCATGCTCATTCATGTATATGTTATGTATTAGTATTTCAGTGATTTAAATTATTTTAAATCCTTGTTATGTTAGCATGTTGGGTCTCTAGGCTCACTACACTTATATGGTGCAGGTGAGTATGTAGATGATGATGTAGTACCTACCGGCGGCGAGGACATATGAGCAGACAGGCAGTGATCCCCCGCGGCCGTCGTCTGAGTCATTATGGATACTTTAAGAATTTTGAACTCTGTTATTTTTTTATTTCTCTTAAGTCTTTTCAGTGGCGAATTTTAATACTATTTTTATTAAGAAAGTTTATTGCATGCAAACTTTTAAGTTAATTGTTTTGACAGTAGTTTATTTAAGTTTGACTCAGATATTTAAGTATGAACTGTTGCATTTTTATTTAAGTTATTTTTAAATCTGTTTATTTTTATGCATATATGTATGGGCATGTATGTACATTTATTTTACATAGCATTAAAAAAAATTCCGTAGAAGTGGTGGTATGTTTCAATACTGTCTGACTCCGAGAGTTACCGCAATGTGTAGATACTGATACTACGGTGGTCTAGATGAGTGTGTGAGTCACCCCGCGTTTGAATTCCTAGATGATGTTTGATAAGTGAATTTTGTATGCATTATTTTGTGTTATTTTTATGTCTATTTTGTCTGCACTCATATTGTTTTATGTGTGTTTTTATGTGTTTTATTGCATGCATGTACCTTTCACTCTCTGGGTTTTATTTGTAGGAAAAATGAGAAATTAAAGGATTTTTGCGCACAAGAAAATAAAAGAAAATAAAGAATAAGAGCAGCAGCGCATGAATCAAAAGGAAAAGGGAAGCGCTTATGCGCTTGAGAAGCAGCTCATCTGTGCTTGCTGCTGTGCAGAAAGAAATAACGGGGCAGAAGATCTCTCGCTCGAGCGCAACTTCTTGCCGCTCGAGCGAGCCCGATGAAACTCGGATAATTTTGGGCAGAAAGTTTCGCGCTCGATCACAACTTTCTGTCGCTCGAGCACGAGACGTTTAAATCTTTCATAATTGGGGCAGAATACATCGCGCTTGAGCGCGAATTTCTGCCGCTCTAGCGCGATCGCATATAAGGAAAAAATATAGATTTAGGAAATTAAAATTATTAACTAGCCGGGCTTTATTTTATGGGCTTTCAAAGACATATAAATAAGAGATTGTCAGACGAGATTTGGGGGAGGAGATCGCACAATCTTGGATGGCTAGGGCTCGGGATGAAGGCGCTTCATACTCAATTTTTCTTCTTTTATTCTTTTGATTTTTAGTTCATGATTAAAAACTTTGTTTTAATCATGTTTTCGTTTATGGAGTAGTCATTTTTCTTCGATTGAGGCCACGAGATTGGGCCGAACAGATTATTGTTGAATACATGGACTTTGATTTGGGATTTCTTGATTTTTATTAAAGTTATTGATTGTTGGATTCATATTTTGTTCTTGTGAATAATCTGGCCAATTATTTACTTGCATGTTAATTGATTCTGATTTCGACAGATTAGGAATGGATTTTGATCACTCCAATTGACATATGGCTAAATAACTAAAAATAGCATTCGGTTTTAGTATGCGGCTTTAGGTGAAAAATGAATTCTCATAGCGTCTAATGCATTTGAGTTTGATTAGAATTATTAATTAATCCGTCCGACTTGAATAGGTTTAAAAAATTCTAAAAATAGACTGTTAAAAAAATTAGGAGAATTCGTCGTGATTTAAGATTAAATCTGGATCCTTGATTTGCCACTTTTTTGCATAATTTGTTCGGTACCTGCATGCACCTTGATCTAGTTTTTTCTTAATTGAATTCATTACCCAATTCTTGTTGCGTTCTCATTTATTCATAATTTAATTGTTAGTTGAGTTTATCAAATCACTCTTTATTTTGCTTGGTCTAGATTAAGTTTTAATAATCATATTTTGGTAATCACAAAAATCAGTCCCTGTGGGTTCAATACTTGGACTCTCTGTCCACTTACTATAACTTGACCTAGTACTCTTGCTAGTAATTTATTTAATATCGAATCAGTCGGTCAAATTTTTGGCGCCATTGTCGGGGACTGATAGTGATATCAAAAGTATTATTTTACTTGAGACTAGACTTTTATTTTGCGTTTTTATTTATTGAATTCTGATCTTTTCTCTTGTCTTTGATTTTCAGGTACTTTCTGCTCGTGTATGCATAGCACTCGACCTTCAAAAGATCTTGTGCCACTTGACTTGGAGATCGAACGCACACTCAATAGGATTCGTCAAGCTAAGAGGAGCATTAATTTAGTGCTTGAATCAGATTTGGAGGAAGATATGGCAGTCGAAAATTACAATCGCACAGTTCTGGACTTAATTCGCCCACATGTGAAAGGATATGGATCTAGCATCGTTCGCCCCACTGTGGAGACAAATAATTTTGAGCTGAAGCCCTCTATTATTCAGATGATACAGCTGTTAGAGTAGGTGCCCATCGAGCCAAGTGTTGGTCGATGCTCCTTGAGAGAACTCTTGTATGAAAATTTTTATTTTAATAATATTTGACATTATTTAATTTGGCACACATTTATCTGTATACTCATGCCAGTTTCATAGATAAAGCCCTTGAATATAAAATTAGTAGAAAGAATATGAGATGATCATGTGATGACTATCATGAAACTCATATTTGGAATACTGTATATTCTAAACTGTTCCTAGTAGATTCAGCCGCCACAAATAAGGATAAAGGTCGCTCGAGCTTGAGACTAGTATTTGCGATGTGAGTACCACGTTTCATTGGTAGGGGACATGGTAATGTCCAAGCATGCAAATAGGTGCTCCTTGTAGAGTGCACTTAACAACCCTCTCTAAAGAACTTTCCAAGTGGTTCTCACTTATGGAGTGAAAAAATCTTAGTTTATGGTTGCATACCATTAGTCCTTATGACCCGAGACATCATGGAGACTCTATATGCTAGAGCTTCACTTTGTCTTGTTTACCAACTCAATTGGGGTCATCAGGTGGCAATGTTGGGTGTTGTGTCGAAACATATAGGAGTCGATGCATTGTAGTCGGGGATTCACCGCTTACCTACGGGTATGGATATCCTATGTATTCTCATGCATATGTAGCTTGAAATCTCTGATCAGAGTAGGTGGTAATTAAGAAATGGTTTCTTGAATTACACCTTCGATGCAACTACATCATGACACATAGTTATCGATTCAATGAAAACTCTCGATAAATCAATGGTTGTCGAATTGGTCGGTATATATTATTTGAAGTGACCGTACTGTACGCTAACCATAATTGATTGGTTCTTGCAGGAACTATCATTTGATACCTAGGAACTCATGTAAGCGATGCTGCTAGACATTTAACATGATTGGTTGGGTACTATCAAACTTGAGTTTTCTGAAGTTCTTATTATCAAGGAGTTGATAAATAATAATGGAGCTATATGGAGTATGCTAATATAAGGGACTTGTTGATCCCGAATCATATGGAGATGTGAACCCACTGCTAGTTGTATCATTGAACCATTGAGGGTCACACAAGTACTAGATTTCTAGATTCCATTGAGAATAAAATTAGTTCAATGTGTTGAACGACTTATAAAGGAGTTTATAAGTGAAATGAATTAGAAGTATGACTTCAAAAGGAGAATGAATGGGAAAATAACTTTTAATTTGTGAATGTGTTCCAAGATTAAAAGTTGACTTAAAAATAATTATTTTTTGAAAATTTGATTTTCAAAATTATTATTATGAACTTAATTAAATTAATTCAAGTGTTGAATTAATTAAACACTGGTGGGCCTTGTAGAGTTCAAATAATTAAATTAATTCAAGTTTTGAATTAATTAAACACTATTGGGTCTTGTAGAGCCCAAATAAAAATAGTGTTGAATAATTATTATACTAGTGGGCTTGAATGAGTTCAAGTTGGATTTAATTAATTGATTAAACTTAAATGGGTTTGAGTTTGATAATTAATTAAATATTAAGTTCATGGGCCATGTATATATACATATATATATATGTTTGACATATAATATATATCAATACATGAGAAAGAGTGAATATGAAGGGATAAAGACAAAGTGCACACTTTTCTATGCATGTTTTTACTTTTTCATGCATGCTTTGTCTTTTGTCATAACACACCTTTTAAGTAAAAAGACAAGAAATATTCCTCTCCAATTTTTAGAGTAGTGTCCGAACACCTCTCCCATTATTCTCCAAATTTTTGTCTTTCATCTTGGAAGAAAAGGCAAAGAAATTCTCAATAAAAAATGATCTAAATATTCTAGTGCATATTTAGAGTGGATCTAGTTTGACTAGTTGTTGGACCTAATTTGAAGAGGAGGCCATTTTCGATCAAGGAGTGTTCTTGGATGTTTTAATCCTTTTGAGCAAGGTGTGCTCTTGGAAGCTTGTAGATAGTGTCTACCTTTTGAAGAGCTAAGTTGTTCATAACTTGGTTGGAGCCATAAATCAATCTTTTAAGATTGATAAGTAAAAATATCTTAAACACCCTATGGATGTTTAATATTTTTGAATGCTACACATGTGCTTGGTTCTTTACATAAAATTTTAAACTTCTGTTTCACTTCCGGGTACAAGAGAACCGATCCAACACCAGCTTCAATCACGTTTTAAAGGCACGACTGTGGAGGATCCTTACGCTCATCTAGAGCGATTCCTGTTGATATGAGACACGTTTAAATTCAATGGGGTAACATCTGATGTAGTGAGACTGAGATTATTCTCATTTTCTTAGCAAGGAGATGCACTTGAGTGGCTAGATGACTTGCCCACTAGCTCGATTACTACATGGATGGGGCTCGTCCAAGTATTATTGAATAAGTACTTCCCACCTACTAAGATGGCCCAACTATTTTCAGACATTATCTTGTTTCGACAGAAATATGGTGAGTCGATGCATTCCTCTTGGACACGATTCAAAAAGATGTTGAGGATGTGTCCTCAGCATAATCTAACACAGAGCTAGCAGACTCAAACTTTCTACAATGGTGATGAGCCATCAGTAAGATCTATGTTGGATGCTGCAGCTAACGGAAGTTTGTTCAGGAAAATTCCTGCAGACGCATGGGAAATCATAGGAAATATGGCGGAGAGTAATATATGATGGTTTGGATTTGAAGAAGGAGAAGAAAGTTGGGGTTCTATAGGTCGAAACATTTACATATTTGAATGTGAATATTGATGCTCTGACACACCAGATGGCACTTATGAAAGCAGTACCGGTGAATCAAGAACAGACAAACCTACAAGAGGAACAACAGTTGTTTGAGGTTGAGGCGGCTAATTTTGCAGGAAATCAAGAAAAGCATCCATACAACTCATACGACAACAACTACAATCAGAACTAGCAGAATCAACCCAATCCAACGGAGAAGAAGCCAAGTTTTAAGGAGATAATGATGAAGTATGTTGCTGGTACTGAGACTCGGCTGCAGAATCAGGAAGCAATTCTGCAAAAGTTGGAGACGCAGATGAGCTAGATAGCAACCCAGTTGTCAACTAGGCCTATTGGAGCTTTGCGGAGCAACACTGAACCAAATCCTAGAGACATGAATGCTATCATGGTAGTGAAAACATCACAGTCAGAGGGACCTGAGAAGAGGTATGAAGGGAAGAAGATGGAGAAGCCGAACATGGAAGAAACCAAGGAGGATACGCGCAGTGCTGAAAATTCCTTAACGGCAGGTAAGAAAGGTAAGATTTCAAACTTTGAAGTTAATAATGATGTTGATATTTCTACCCTTCCATTTCCACATAGAGCTAAGCAACTGCAATTTGATTATCAGTTTGAGAAATTTCGTGAAATTTTCAAGAAACTGCATATTAACATACATTTTGCAGATGCCTTAGCCCAGATGCCTAGATATTCAAAATTTTTGAAAGACTTGCTGAGAAATAAAAAGAAGTTGACTGATATAGATTGCTCTGCGGTGCTCCAAAATAAGCTCCCACAAAAATTTAAAGATCCAGAGAGTTTCTCTATACCGTGAAATATTGGTCAATTTTCTATTGATAATGCATTGTGTGACGTAGGAGCAAGTATCAATTTGATGTCTTATTCACTTTCTAAGAAATTAGGTATAGGGGTAATTGAACCCACTACCATCTCTCTTAAGCTTGCAGGCCGCTCTGTCAAATATCTTAGAGGGGTAGTGGAGAATGTCTTAGTTAAAGTAGATAAGATAATTTTCCCCGTTGATTTTATCTTTCTTGATATGTATGAGGATTATGAGGTTCCTTTGATTTTAGGGAGTCCTTTTCTTGCAACTAGTAGGGCCTTGATTGATGTAGAAAGAGGGGAGTTGATTTTAAGATTGAATAAAGAGCAAGTCATTTTTCATATGCTTAAGGCGGCTAGCGATAGCCTAAATTCAAAATATTGATCTGCTGTGAATTTTATTGATGTGATTCATGATAGTATTAGTAAATGTTTGCAGGTTCAGCTATCTGAATAAATTGCCCCCATGCAAAGTTTATATAGAAATGGCGCAAGAAGCAGTTGCAGGATTAATCAGAATTCATCCAAGACAGTGGATGAGCCACCTTGAATTTGGCCATTAAAAGAGGGGAATATAGTCGGGCTATAGATTATAAATTTAGCGCTGACTGGGAGGCAACCCAGTGTTTTATTTTCTTTGCTTATTTAGTTTTCTTTTTCTTTTTATTATCTTTTTCTAATTCCTCCACCTTCTTAATTCTAGTTTGCCGCACCCAGCCGCTATGCCCAGCCTGTTGGTGTCGTACACCCGATGCTGCTGAGGAAGAAGATGAAGCTTAGACCAGGGGAGTGTTGTTTTTATTTTTCTTGTGTTTATGTTGTCTTGCATGTGTTTGTTCGTTTCTGCATTTTGTTCATTGTTTCTAAAGCATTGAGGGTAATGCTTTGGATAAGTATGGGGGGTAGTCTAGTTTTTAATTCATTGTGTGTTGTGTTGTGTTGCAACTGATCGTAATTGTTTATTTTGTTTGCATATAGTTGGTGTCGTGTTTTTTGTGTCTTGTTAGTTTTTATAGTTGTTTGCATGTGCGTTAAGTAGGATGATGAATGGGAGCCGATGATGATATGAAGTTTTGAATTTTGTGAAATTTTTTAACCTTGACTTGACATGATAACCCGTAGCAACGAATCATGAATCTTTTTAAGCACTCGTGTTAAACCAATGAATTGTAGCGAAAGATTTGATGAAATTTTTGTCTGTTTGATCATTGCATGACAATAGGTGTTTTGTAGATCTTAATTATGTTCTGTGAATTTTGATGAGTCACTAACATGCACTTATGATCTTGGGCGCACCTAATCACCAATCAATGTCTAAGTTTGCGGACAATATGGGGTTGATGCTCCATCCGGGCTATAGACGAGGGGATTGAAATTCTAATCCTATCATAGTTATAGCTAAATTTGAAGTTAAAAGTGGGGCTAAAGCAAAATCGGATGTAAAATTCGGAGGTGTGTAATTTATTATCTTAAGGGAGTTGTGTTTTGTTAGAGATAGTTGGAAGGAATGGACACTTGAGAGTGAAACTTGCACTGATATGTTAATAGGTCGCTAAGCAGTCTTAAAACGGATTCTTTCTAAGTTGCATGTAACTGAAATGACATCGCACACACACACTTCCACGCTAAACCGAAGGTGTATTATGAAAAGTTGAGAACGTTAGTGATTTTGGTTGTGCATGGAACTTCTCTGAGGCTGTTAATTCCCATGAATTTTTCCTACTTTCATTTTGTTGTTTTGTTGTGTTTGTTTCATCATTTGTCTTGCTCGAGGGCGAGCAAAGATTTAATTATGGGAGAGTTGATAAGTGCATTTTGTGTGCATTATTTTGTGTTATTTTTATGTCTATTTTATGTGCATTCATATTATTTTATGTGTGTTTTATGTGTTTTATTGCATGCGTGTGCATTTCACTCTCCGGGTTTTATTTGTAGAAAAAATAAGAAATTAAATGAGTTTTGCGCACAAGAAAAGAAATAAAAAGAGCAGTAGTGCATGAATCAAAAGGAAAAGAGAAGCGCTTCTGCTCTTGAGAAGAAGCGCATCTGCGCTTACTTCTATGCAGAAAGAAATATCGGGGCAGAAGATCTCTCGCTCGAGCGCAACTTCTTGCCACTCGAGCGAGCCTGGTGAAAATTGGATAATTTTGGGCAGAAAGTTTCGCGCACGAGCGCGAGACGTTTGAATCTTTCAAAATTGGGGCAGAAGACATCGCGCTCGAGCACGACTTTCTGTCCCTCGAGCGTGATCGCAGATAAGGAAAAAATACAGATTTAGGAAATTAAAATTCTTAACTTGACATGCTTTATTTTATGGGCTTTCAAAAACATATAAATAAGATATTGTCAGACGATATTTGGGGGAGGAGATCGCACAAGCTTGGACGGCTAGGGCTCGGGATTTCAGGCGCTCCATACTTAGCTTTTCTTCTTTTCTTCTTTTGATTTTTAGTTCATGATTAAAAACTTTGTTTGAATCATGTTTTCTTTTATGGAGTAGTCTTTTTTCTTTGATTGAGGCCGCGAGATTGGGCCGAACAGATTATTGTTAAATACGTGGATTTTGATTTGGGATTTTTAGATTTTTATTTAAGTTATTGATTGTTGAATTCATATTTTGTTCTTGTGAATAATCTGACCAATTATTTACTTTCATGTTAATTGATTTTGAGTCGACAGATTAGGAATTGATTTTGATCACTCCAATAATTGACATATGGTTAAACCGACTCGAAATAGTATTCGGTTTCAGTATGCGGCTTTTGGTGAAAACTAGATCTCATAGCGTCTAATGCATTTGGGTTTGATTAGAATTATTAATTAATCTGTTCGACTTGAATAGGTTTAAAAAATTCCAAAAATAGACTTTTAAACAAATTAGGAAAATTCGCCGTGATTTAAGATTAAATCTGGATCCTAGATTTGCCACTTGTTTGCATAATTTTTTCGGTACCTGCTTGCGCCTTGATCAAGTTTTCTTAATTGAATTGATTACCCAATTCTTGCTGCGTTCTCATTTTAAATTATTTTATTCATAATTTAATTTTTAGTTGAGTTTATAAAATCACTCTTTATTTTGCTTGTCTAGGTTAAGTTTTAATAATCATATTTTGGTAATCACAAAAATCAGTCCCCATGGGTTTGACACTTGGACTCTCTATCCACTTACTATAACTTGGCCTAGTACATTTGCTGGTAATTTATTTAATACTGAATCGGTCGGCTCCTATCCTGAGAATAACTTGGTAGTTGACCATTCACCTGATCGGATCTGTTGGGGTCTTATAAACCACTTATTTATTGATAATGTGTGGAGAGGGGGAGGGGAGGCGGAATACACACTTAAAATTTTTTGCTTTTTTCTAAACTGAGTTCAGTTGGGTTGGTAATTGAACTATTTATTTCTCGTGTGTTTATATCAATCACCAACTAAAAGTGCGGAATGAGGTTGACTGATAGATTGAACAATATCAAAATGGCTTAATTAGATAAATAATGAAGAAGCAAATAACAAAAGATATGTTTATGGATGTTCGAAGATTGGCAACTCCTACGCCACCCCTTCTTCCACCTCAAAAGGATATCCTGTCATTATCATTCTTTAACTTGGCAATCTTTGCATTTAGATTTAACATGTCAACTAAATTTACCCAACTGGGTGCAGTTGTGGGATCTGGCTGATCACTTTTCTTAGCTTTGACTTCCTCAAATGACAAGGAAAGCCTTTTATACTCATTAAGCATTTCATGTTACACATCAATTAATTCTTCACGTGTAGAGTTGCTAAAGTCAAAGTCAAAGTCAAAGTCAAGTACCTGCTTACTAGGATATTAATCAGTTCAGGTCTGCAGGTAGATGATCTCTTCTTCATCATTAGTACTTATGGATGTTTGATCATCATTGGTCATTAGACACATGGTTGGTTCATCATCATTCTGGCTTGATAAGATTCAGAGAAATAAGATTCTTTCTCTGATTCAGTCTGCTTTCCGAGCTCATTCAATATTTCCCAAATGTCCTTGGCAGTAGGACATCTATTGATTTTTCCAAAAGTATAATCATCGAGAGTGTTGAAAAAAATTTCTTGGAAACATTGTCAAGATTAACCATCACATTTTCTTCGGCTGTCCATTGACAGCTTATTTTTGCAATTGTAATGGGTCCATTAGTTATGACAAACCACATATCATCATTATATGCAACCAAGTGAGCTTTTACTCTTATTCTCTTCAAAATCATCAATAGAGAACATAAGAAGGTGCTTGTAGTATCCATCTTGAAATGTAGAATGTTTAGAATGAGAAAGAACCTCGATATTCGAGTTTTGATTTTTATTGATCCTGGTCTGGAATTTTGCTTCAATTCTCAGACCAGCCAGATGACCCTGAGATCAAATATGTATTCTTTTCTTAGTTTGGATGGAGTTGAAACATCCGCTTCCTTTTCTATTAAATGGCCTAGACCGGTCTTCCTACTCAATGCATCTGCTACGACATTAGCCTTACCTGGTTGGTATAGTATTGAGAGAACATAATATTATAGGAATTCCATCCACCGACTTTGCCTCATATTTAAATCATTCTGAGTAAATAAATACTTCAAACTCTTATGATCGGTATAAATGTCAAAAGTTGCATCGTATAAATAATGTCGTCATTTAACCAGGGATAATATTAATGTACCTAATTCCAAGTCATGGGTTGGATAGTTAAGTTCATGTCCCTTCAATTTTTTTGATGTATATGCAATGACCTGGAGTTAGGTGCATTAGTACACATCCTAGGCCTTCTTTGGATGCATCAGTGTAAACTACAAATCCTTCAGTTCCTTCAAGTAGGGTTAAGACTATGCGGAATTTAACAAAATTTTCAATTCTTGGAATCTTTCTTTGCACTCTTGGTTCCATTGAAATTGTTTATCTTTTCAAGTGAGTTGAGTTAAAGGAGCAACAATTTTTTTTCAAATTCTTGAATGAATCTACAATAGTACCCTGCTAGGACAAGAAAACTATGAACTTTGGTCACAATGCTTGGTTGTTTCCATTGCATTATTGTTTCTATCTTGGTAGGATCTACTTCGAGGCCATTCCTAGAAATTATGTGGCTCAAAAATGTCACTTCCTCCAGCCAAAACTCACACTTGTTGAATTTGAAATATAGTTGATTTTCTTTTAGTGTTTGGAGAACTATTCTTAAATGATGTTCGTGCTTTTCCTTGCTTTTGGAGTAAATAGTTTATGTCATAAACAAAAATTACCACAAAATTGTCTAAATAAGGTCGAAAAACTCGATGCATTAGATCCATAAACATAGTTGGTGAATTTGTAAATCCAAACGACATTGAAAAATATTTGTAATGACTGTACCGGGTATTAAAAAAAGTTTTAGGTATATCTTTTTCTCGGATCCATAGCTGGTAGTAGCCTTGACTCAGGTCCATCATCGAATAAACTTGAGATCCTTGCAGTACATCAAACAATTCGTCAATTCGGGGTAGTGGATACTTATTCTTTACAGTGATGTTATTTAGCTATCGATAGTCGATGCACAACCTTAGAGTGAAATCTTTATTTTTTTCAAACAGCAATGGGGCCCCCCATGGTGAAGAGCTTGGTCTAACATATTTTCATTCAATAAGATCTTGTAATTGGGTTTCAA